>NC_067143.1:61741629-62100011 GCF_903995435.1 Acomys russatus | reverse complement strand
CATAGCTTTTTCTTTTTTTCTCATGTGAAGGGTTTCTTCAATCTACCTCTTTATTTCAAGAAAAGGAAGTGTTAAATATTTAATTTTTTTTAATAAAGGAGAATAATGTACATAGGAAAATAAAAACCACCCATTGCACGTCATAAACTAACCACTTAGCAGCTGGGAAAAAGTCAGACTGCTCAGCTGGGCGTGGTGGCGCACGCCTTTAATCCCAGCACTCGGGAGGCAGAGGCAGGCGGATCGCTGTGAGTTCGAGGCCAGCCTGGTCTACAAGGTGAGTCCAGGACAGTCAAGGCTACACAGAGAAACCCTGTCTCAAAGAACCATAAAAACAAAGCAAAACAAAAGAAGAAATAAAGATAAAAGGAAAAACGTTTAAAAAAAAAAAAAAAAAGTCAGACTGCTCTACCATACCATACAACACAAAGGCCGCTATAACCAAGACTGGGTTCACCAATCAGAATTGCATGTTGATAATATACTGTCATATTTACTTCTAGACAATTGTTTATCTTTTCTTTTTTATATTTTAAGAGACTTATTTATTCATTTAAATGCTTATTTTCTTTTTGCTTTTGCTTTTGTTTTTTCAAGACAGGGTTTCTCTGTGTAGCCTTGGCTGTTCTGGACTCACTTTGTAGACCAGGCTGGCCTCGAACTCACAGCGATCTACCTGCCTCTGCCTCCCGAGTGCTGGGATTAAAGACATGTGCCACCACCTCCTAGCCTTCAGGATCGTTTTTAAGACTAAAATTTACTAATAGCAACAATGATGGAACCAGGCAGTGGTGGCACACTCCTTTAATGCCAGCACTCAGGAGGCAGAGGCAGGTGGATTGCTGTTTGAGGCCAGCCTGGTCTACAAAGCGAGTCCAGAACAGCCAAGGCTACACAGAGAAACCCTGTCTCAAAAACAAAACAAAACAAAAAAAGCAGCAGTGATGGATTTGGACTATTATGGATGTATGGGGATTTTACTAATGGCTTTGTGATAGACGATTAACATACTAATCCATGTAATTTATGAATAACTGTATTTTCCATGAAAGTTTGCTTTTCTTATCTTCATTTTAGTAAAATCATTAATAATGTTGAAGTGTGATTACTGTTGTTGTTTGAGACAGAATACCATTCTGTGGTCTCAGCTGGGCTGGAACTCATGGCAATCCTCCTGCCTCAGCTGAGTCCTAGAGTTAAATTTTGAGTCACCACACTGTCTTAATAGTATTGTTAAAATCCAGCCTTCCTGGCTGGGCATGGTAGCACACGCCTTTAATCCCAGCACTCAGGAGGAAGAAGCAGGTGGATCTCTGTGAGTTCGAGGCCAGCCTGGTCTACAAAGAGACTTACAGGACAGCCAGAGCCATTACACAGAGAAACCCTGTCTTGAAAAACAAAACAAACCAACAAATCCAGCCTTCCCATAGACTGAGTTCTTTATCTTGACTTTTCAGTGTTGCTTAATGCTGCACCTCATAACATCCTATATTCCCCAGGAAGACTCTCTTTAGGGGTGGTGGAACTGGAGGAAGGAAGGCCTAATAGGAGGCCAATAGGTCACTGTGGCATGCCTTTGATGTGGTAATGGGTCCTAGGTCTCTTATTTTTCCTTTCTTTCATTTCTCTGCCAGGAAGTAGCTGTTTGGGCTCTGATACACACTCCTGGCAGGAAGACACAGCCACAGCCCGAACAGCAGCAGGGGCCACAGACTAGGGACTGAAAACTCTGAAAATGTAAGCCCAGATTAAGCTTCTCCCTTTGTAAGGCCATGGAATGTTCCTGAAACATTACACTTACTAAGCCCCTTACTAATTATGAGGCCAGTCTTCTCCCTTTTCCCAGGGCTGTTCTGCACTCACTGTAATTTTAGATAATGTTCTGATTTCTGTGTGTTTGTTTCTTTGTTTTTATTGGTGTTCACTTGGTTTGTTTGTTTATTATTTAGGAGATGTGTGTGATTCTGGGATTGGATGCAGGACTTGGTGCATGCTGGGTAAGCACTTTACCACTGAGCTACATCGGTAGCTTCTTTTGTTGGCATCACTTTGGAGCAGTCTCTTACAACCTAGAACTGCCTTTGTGTAGAGGCGAAGATGACCTTGAACTCCTGACCCTCCTGCCTCTACCCCCTAAGTGCTGGAATCACCAGAGGGTACCACTGTGCTTGGTTTATATGGTGCTGGGGATTGAACCCAGGGCTTTATGCAAGTGAGGCTAGCACTCTTGACAACTTAGATCTCAAGCCCAGCAAAATATTTTTATTGCGATATAAATTTTTATTCTCCTATCTGACGACCATTTAAGCTGTTAGAATTTTGAGCAAGTCCACACTTCTACACAAGTCCTAAATTTTATTTCTGTGGGGTAATACCTAGAGTGCAGACTATTAGTTCATAGATGAGGTCGATGTCTAACTTTATACAAACCTTTAAAACAGTTTATGTAGAAAAAGTGCTGTTTCCAATTACCACAAGCGGTATATGGGTATCAAATGCCCCATACTTCCACAGCCTACGGTGTTGACTCCCCCCCTCCCCCGAGAAAGTGTTTCTCTGTGTAGCCTTGGCTGTCCTGGACTCATTTTGTAGACCTGGCTGCCCTCGAACTCACAGTGATCCGCCTCCCTCTGCCTCCTGAGTGCTGAGATTAAAGGTGTGCGCCACCACCTCCTGGCTTGGTGTTGACTTTATATATTCTAGGTTGGTTGTCCTGTCCTTCTACCCCCTCCCACTCTGGCTCCAGGGAAATCAGGGTGTAATGATCTTCTCTTCACAATCAGGAAGTTCTTTTTTTGTTTTGTTTTGCTTTTGTTTTTGTTTTTTGAGACAGGATTTTTCTGTGTAGCCATGGCTGTCTTGGAACTCACTGTGTAGACCAGGCTGGCCTTGAACTCTAAGCTTGCCTTTGGCTTCCCAAATGCTGGGATTAAACGTATGAGCTAGCACTGCCTGGCACAATCAGGAAGTTCTTGTAATCTGTAGAGAGTTAAGTTTTCTCAAATATTTTTTCTTTCTTTCTTTCTTTCTTTTTTTTTTTTTTTTTTTTCTGAGATAGGATCTCTCTGTGTAGCCTTGGCTGTCCTGGACTCACTTTGTAGACCAGGCTGGCCTCGAACTCACAGAGATCTGCTTGCTTCTGCCTCCCAAGTGCTGGGATCAAAGACGTGCGCCACCACTGCCCGGCAATCTAAATTTTCTTAATGTATTGATTTTTTTTTTTAATGTATTGATTTTTACTGACTGCTTTTAGATTTATTAATTTTATTTTATGGTATGTTTTGCCTTGTGTCCCCATGGAGATCAGAAGACAGTATCAGATCTGTAGTAAGCTGCTATGTTCAACTGCTCTTAACTGACGAGCATCTCTCTGGTCCATGCCTGATGCTATGTTAACTAATTTATTTGGACTAACGTCATTTATTTGTTTGTTTAGAGACAAGGTCTTAGATAGCTCAGGCTGGCCTTGATTGACAGTTTTCTGTTTTGTGTTGTGACAAGATTTCTATGTGGTCCAGGGTGATCTTGAACTCATGACAGGTCTCCATCCTCTCTGCCTCCTGAGTGCTGGGATTACACACATGAGCTATCATGTCTGGCTACATAAACTGTTATGTGTACAGTTTAAGAAATTTGGGCAATGCTGTACTGGCGCTGCTATTACAAGCTATCACCAGGACGTCAAACATGCTATTCAAGCACTCACCACCAAGCTCCATCTTTTGTTGTTGCTGTTGTTGTTAAGACAGGGTTTCTCTCTGTAGCCTTGGCTGTCCTGGACTCGCTTTGTAGACCAGGCTGGCTTTAAATTCACAGAGATTCACCTGCCTCTGCCTCCCAAGTACTGGGATTAAAAGTGTGTACCACCACTGCCCGCTTGCTTTTTTACTTTTAGTATGGTGTGTGTGTGTGTGTGTGTGTGTGTGTGTGTGTGTGTTTGACAAAGGGTCTTACTCTGACCCTAGCCTTGAACTCACAATAATCCCTCCACTTCAGCTTCCAGAGTGCTGAGATTACAGCTATGGAGCAATATGCCCAATTTGTAATTTACACACACACATACACACACACACATTCTTTCTCTCTCTCTCTCTCTCTCTCACACACACACACACACACACACACACCCCAATTTATTTTCTGTGTATTTTACCTCCATGCACATATGCATGCATCGTGTCTGTTCCTAGTGGTGGATTCCCTGGAACTGGAGTTACAGGCAGCTGTGAGCCGCCATGTGGGTGATCTGAATTGAACCTGGTCCTCTAGAAGAGCAGCCAGTGCTCCTCACCATGGAGCCATCTCTTCCGGCCCTGTAATTATTTCCTTGATAGCTGGAGTTGCATATGATGTCACCAATAGTTCTCTCTGAAGGTCGTGACAAGGAGCTGGGTATGATGCTGACTCTTTAGGCTGGAGGTTTAGTTCTCAGTCTCCCAGTAAGCCTGCACTCTTAGGCTGTGAATGCCACAAGTGCGTCTCAGCAGTCCCCATTGGTTTGGGCAAGAGACAGTGGTTCTCTTCTTCCCCATGAAAGGCCAGAGCCAGCTGGAGTTGAGTGGCTTCCTCTGCCCTGTCATTTCTGCTCTGCTAAACCTCCAGCTGGTTCAGCTCTAGTTAAATCATTCCTCCCGGGGGCAGAAGTTGCTAAGAAGATTGGAATGTGCTTGGTATTTCAACATGGTTTCTCTTCTCTCTCTGCCAGAAGCACCGGGGGTGGGGATGGCATTTCTCGGACAAATCACCATGAGAACCTACCTGAGCTCCAGGATGCAAAATTCACAGGAGTGTGGGAGCCCCTAGAACCGGGTGCCCCTGAGGTTTTCATCTCCCAGGCTTGCCCACGTGGGAGCCTGCAGTATTTTATCAACCCGGTGCAGATGTGCTGTGTGCTGGCAGAGCAACTAGGGAAGCCTCGGCCTGTGGGCTACAGGCCTGGTAAGATGTGACTTTCTGTGTCGCCTGTTTGGGGGCAGAGGCTTGCTGTATGACCTCACTTCTCTAATGGACCTTGGAAGAAGAGGTTGAATTTCCAGTTTATTTAGCTTTTTCATTATTGTTAGGAGGGAAAAGTGGTTTCCAGCTTTTTATATGCCAGACCGGAAACGGATCTTATACTGTTGGCTGCCTGTGTGAACTAGTCTGTTCTCACAGTTCAGGAAGTTTACACTGCCCCATATCCAGCCAGGAGCTCAGAACTTGCAAGCTTCCTCTCTGAGGGCTCCAGAGAGGCTGTAGCCCTGTGTGAGTAGACACAGTCTTCCAGACTTCCAGTGGTTGGGTGTGACGTCTGTTTTTAATCTGCTGCCCCTTTGGGGCAGGGAAACCTATTACTCAGTGAATATATACGCAGAGGCTGGCTTTAAGCAGCTCGTTCAAGCAAACCCTCACCTTGTTGTATTGATGGCCTATGTGAAGGCCAGGGCTGTCCTTCAAGTCCACCCCCACATCCATGTGTGGGGCAGCCTTGATCGTGCACACAGCCTCCAGGATTCTCAGTGTTGGTTCAGCCACAGCACGCCTCTTGCCTTGGTTCTGCCCAACTTCAGTCTGTTCTGATACTTTGTTCATGTTACTGAGCAAACGGCCTCGTCATCCTCCACCTCATCTTCAGGGTCTTCGTGTTCTCAGATGCTGTCGCAGTTTGAATGAGAATTCCCCCTTAGGCTCATGTAGTTTCTCTTTCTTTCTTTCTTTCTTTCTTTCTTTCTTTCTTTCTTTCTTTCTTTCTTTCGGCTTTTTCTAAACAGGGTTTCTCTGTGTAGCCTTGGCTGTCCCAGACTCACTTTGTAGACCAGGCTAGCCTAGAACTCATGGTGATCCTCCTGCCTCTGCCCTCCAAGTGCTGGAATTAAAGGTGTGCACCACCACTCCTGGCTCGGCTCAGGAGTTGTGCCTTGTTGGAGGTCTGTCACTGGGGGTAGGCTTTGAGGTTTGAAAAAAAGCAGAGCTATTCTCTCTCTCTCTCTCTCTCTCTCTCTCTCTCTCTCTCTCTCTCTCTCTCTCTCTTTCCCTCTCTCTCTCCCTCTCTCCCCCCTCTGCTTGTTTACTCCCGGCCATGATGACCATGGACTCACCCTCTGAAACCACAAACAAGTTCCCAGTTAAGTGCTTTCTTTTATAAGAGTTGCCTTGGTTGCGGTGTCTCTTCACAGCGACAAAACAGTGATTAAGATAGGTGTAGAGGTTTCCACCCTACTCCAGACAGTTCCTCCCACATAATGCCCACAGAGCGTTCCTCTTCCCACATGTAACCTCTGCCCTATTGCCCCAGAACTGGGGGTGGAGACCTTCTTTGTGAGCGGACCCTGATGTGTCTGAGGAGAAGGAACAGGAAGGTAGTTGTCCCTGCTTTCCCACTCTAGCCTTTCCAACACGGGAAGCTCACCCTAAGAGCACATGAACTAGAAGTGGTGTGGGGTTAGGGTAGTGGCAACTGATATAGTATTTGTAACTTACCATGTGCGGGATGGTGCCTAACATGGAAATAAATGCTGAATGAGAAGGAAAACCGTGGTCCTCTTGGCCGTTTTGCTGTAGAATGGAGCCTCTGGTACTAGGCTGATGGCATTGGATGGGGAGTCGTCGAGAAGATGGATCTTATTATTTGTTTCTTTGGTGGACCTGTGAGACAAAGCAACTTAAGGGAGAAAAGAAGGTTTTATTCTGGCTCTCAGTCTAAGGGGATACAGTTCTCTACAGTGGAGAAGGCATGGCTGCACAAGTGTGATGTGCTCAGTCACATTAGCAAGCAAGAAAGAGATGCTCAGCTTTCTCTCATCCTCCCACCCCTTTTTATTCATACCAGGACCCTAGCCTATGGAATGGTCCTACCCATATTCAGAGGAGGCCTGCCCTCCTTGGCAGTTAAACCTCTCTGGAAACACCCTCCCGGAAACACCCAGAAGTGTGTCTCCTAGATGAGTCTACATATCATCAAGTCGACGATAAGGGTCTTGAAGTAGCCTAACTGGCTTGGAACTCCCTAAGTCGCCCAGAAGGACATCACATCTCTCACTCTCTGCCACCCATATGCTAGGAGTACAGGTGTATGTCACGCTACCCCGCCCACTTGATTGACAGCTATTTTTCCCTATAGTAGAGAGCCATGGAGGTAGGAGTGGATAAAAGAGAGTGCAGGCTGTTCAAGATTCACATTGTTGTGTTGAGTATTGTTCACATCCTAGCATCCTGAAAACCAAGACATTAAGACCAGGAGTTCAAGGCCAGCCTGGGCTATGTAGCAAGTTCTAGACCTGACTGGGTTACTTTTTTTTTTTTTTAAATCAGAAATGAAAGAAGAAAAAGGAGAAGAGGAGGAGGAAGAAAGGGTAGGTGTGGTGGTCTACATGAGGAAGGAGGATCAATAGTTCAAGGCCAGCTAGAGCTGTATGAGACCCTGTCTCAAAAACAAATGAACAAACAGAAAACCAGAATCAAACCAAACAGGCAAAATTCCCAGAGATACCCATGTTATTTAGGCATCTTGGTTGGGGTTGTCTGTGTCATGCTATCCCTGAACATGAGGGTGTGAAGACACCGACTCCCAGCCACTGTGTTGGGAGAGTAGAGCCCTGGCTTAGCCTGTGGGAAGCTGGAGGTGAGGTCTTGGGCCTCCTAATAATAGTGCAGCATCGTGGGCAGGACTCTGCACCCCAGCTCCGAGTGAGAAAGGCAAGCAGGCTAACTATCTGTCACATGCTGCAAGCTGGGCCAGCAAGAGCAGCGCTGGCAGGAGCCGGTGACAGTGTCCAGGGCAGGACAGGAATGCTAGATAAGAAAGCAAGAGACCAGATGCCCAGCCACACAGGAGGGGGGCTCCTGGAGGGGGCTGGGGGGTTACGGGTGTGGGGGGCCATGCTTGAATCCCAGCAAAGACTGCTGCTTGGATGTGGGGTTTTAGCCTGGAACTTTTTGAGCTCTGGAAAACTAAAAACAAATAAGCAACAACAACAACAAACAAAGCAGGAAGAGAAAATTTAGGGTGTTTTGTTTTGTTTTGTTTTGGTCCTGGAATCTCCCTCCCTCCCTCTTTTGTCTCTCTTGAAGGCAGCTCTGAAGTTCACAGCTTAGTCCATGCAAACCAAGGATATACCAGAGTAAAGAGGTTTGCACCCACATTTTCCATACCCCATCTGGGTACAGGGTTTCTGACAAGAACCTTTGTGCGTCTGAACTATGACAGAATCTGCAGAATTAGAGCCAAAGAGACCAGGCATCCATTGTGGTCAATGCTCCACTCTGGGCAGTAGGACCTGACGTCCAGGGACCTCTCCAGCCAGTGGATGCTCTTCACTGTTGATGTACCCTTAACTGCTGAGCCATCTCTCCAACTGGAACCCAAAGCTTCTTGCATGCAGCCCCCCAATCTTCTTCCTTTTTTCTAATGATTTATTTTTGTTTTATGTGTCTTGGTGGTTTGCCTGCATGTATGTGTGAGGGTGTCCGATCTTGGAGTTACAGACAGTTGTGAGCTGCCATGTGGGCATGTAGGTGCTGGGAATTGAACCCAGGTCCTTTGGAAGAGCAGTCAGTACTCTTAACCACTGAGCCATCTCTCCAGGTCCCCCCACCCAATGTTCTTAAATGCAGGGGGAAGAACTAACCTCACTGAAAAGAGAAATAGAAATGAAAACAGTGAAGTACTCTAGCTTAGAACTCCGAGACACTGCATTGTTGATGGTGTGATAACTGACTCTTCAACTTAGTGGCTTAAAATCATGGGCTGAAGACATGGCTCAGTGGGTAGAATGCTTGCCCAGCATGCATGAAACCCTGGCTTTTCCTACCTAGCACTGCCTAAGCAGAACACAGTAGCATGCGCCAATAGTCAGGAGGTGGAGGCAGAGGCAGGAGGATCAGACCTTTACATTCTAGGTGAGAGACCCGTGCCCAAAAACGAAAAAGAAGTTTAGAAGATGGCCCAGTGAGTAAAAGAGTTTACAGTCAAGTGTGAGGACACAGGTTCAAATCCCCAGCATCTTTATACGGAAAATCTGGGAATCACTGTATATGTCTGTAACCCCAGAACTGGGAGATGAAGACAGGTGACTCCTGGGGAGCTCACTAGCCAGCCAGTCCAGTTGAAATGGCAATCTCCAAGTTCAGTTAGAGACCCTGTCCCATGGCACCAAGGCAGAGCAGGATACAAAAGATACCAACATACTCCTCTGGCCTCTATGCACGCTCATATTACCCTACCACACGTGTGCACACACATATATACCACACACACAAGCACATATATAAACACATATATAATTTTTTAAAAAAGCAAGCAAACAAACAATCCACAGTGTGTGAGGCTACCAGTGTCTGCGATCGCTTAGAACACTTCCTACATCAAACCTTAAATTACACTTCTCGCTGGGCGTGGTGGCGCACGCCTTTAATCCCAGCACTCGGGAGGCAGAGGTAGGCGGATTGCTGTGAGTTCGAGGCCAGCCTGGTCTACAAAGTGAGTCCAGGATGGCCAAGGCTACACAGAGAAACCCTGTCTCGAAAAAACCAACCAAACAAACAAACAAACAAGCAAACAAAACAAAAATTACACTTCTCTCCCAAGTAGCTGGAAATTGTTAATTTTTTGTCTCCTGGAGGTGACTAAAGGGTTGTACTGGAAAGATATGTATCTAAGTTGGATCTTCACAAATGCTGCACGGGAGATGAACCCAGGGGCCTCCCTTGTACCTTGGATGTACAGAGAAGACACTTCCTAGGTGGGCCTCACATTTGGGTTTCTGGATTGCCCAGTTCTGAGAACTACCTGGTAAAATATATGGATTTCAAAGCAATTATTGAGACTAGAGGCTTCATTAAGCAGAAATTGCAGCCGGTCCCTGCAGGCCTCCCTGCCCCAGTGACCGTGGTGCTCAGTCCTGACTAATGGCCCCATGTGCTCTCTCCCAGCTTGGGAGGCAAGATTGTGTGATGGGCCATATCTGACCGCTCCTGTTCTTGGCACTCTGTGTGGTGTGTGTGTCTTGTGTGTGTGTGCGCGATGTAGTGTATATGTCTGTCTGTAGGCATGTGCATGCACATTCATGCAAACTTACCCAAATATATAATTAATATATGCTGTTTTCCATCAAAAATTCTTAGTGAAGTACTGATCCAAGGCCTAAGGAGATGATTCTGTGCAAAGGGCTTCTGTGTAAGCAAGAAGAGCTGCGTCTAGATCTCCACAAACGATGTAAAAGCCAGAGTATGAACATCTGTGGTCCTGGTGTTCCTAGCGAGATGGAGACAGAAAACCCAAATCTCATGGGCAAGCCAGCCTGGCGCATACAGTAGAAAGACAAAACAGACCCTGGCCCAAACAAGGCAAAAGGCAAGGACTGACACCCCAGCTGACCTCATATGCCTACATGTATGTCATGGTATGTGATAATCTCATGCGCGCGCGTACACACACACACACACACACACACACACACACACACACATACAGTAGGGGGCACAGATTACTTTTGGCTATATTAATCTTCAAGGTGGGGGAAAAAAAAGCCAATCTGTTCAGCGAGAGAACTATAGCTAAAAGGTGTCAACAGGCTGTGTTACTGTATTAAAAAAACATGGATTCATGTTTCTACAGCCCATAGTTATTTTTTATATTATTTTATTTTCTGTGTTTGGGTGTTTTGCCTGCATGTACGTCTGTGCATTATGTGGGTGTCCAGTGTCCACAGAGGCTAAGAGAGGGCATTGGATTCCATGGAACTGGAGTTACAGGTGGTTGTGGGCCACAATATGGATGCTGAGACTCAAATCTGGGCTCTCTAGAATATCAGTTACTACTCTTAACAGCTGAGCCATCTCTCTAGTGCCACACAGTAAATTTTTGTTTGTTTGTTTGTTTATTTGGTTTGTTTTTTTGAGACAGGGTTTCTCTGTATAATAGCCCTGGCTGTTCTGGACTCACTTTGTAGACCAGGCTGGCCTCTGAACTCACAAAGATCTGCCTGCCTCTGCCTCCCAAATACTGGAATTAAAGGTGTGAGCCACCATGTTGTTTTTGTTTTTCTTTATTTTATTTTATTATTATTATTTTTTTTGTTTTGTTTTGTTTTTCGAGTCAAGGTTTCTCTGTGTAGTCTTGGCTGTCCTGGACTCACTTTGTAGACCAGGCTGGCCTCAAACTCACAGCGATCCACCTGCCTCTGCCTTCCGAGTGCTGGGATTAAAGGCGTGCGCCACCACGCCCGGCTTGTTTTTTGTTTTTCAAGACAGGGTTTCTCTGTATAACCTGTAACCTTGGCTGTCTTGGAAATCGCTCTGTGGATCAGAGTGGCCTCAAACTCACAGATATCCCCCTGCCCCTGCTAAGATTAAAGGAGTGTGCCACTACCACCACCCAGCTAGTAAAATTATTTAACCAACCAAATTACAGATTCAAAAAGAGCATGAAGTCAGCTGTGGTGGCATATGCCTGCAATCCCAGCACTTGGGGAAGCAGAAGCAGATAGATCTCTGTGAGTTCGAGGCCAGCCTTATCTACAAAGCGAGTCCAGGACAGCCAAGGCTACACAGAGAAACCTTGGCAGGGAGGAGAGAAGGAGAGAGAGGAGGGAGGGAGGGAGAAAAAAGGGAAGGATGGAAAGAAGGAGAGAGGGAGAGAGAGAGAGAGAGAGAGAGAGAGAGAGAGAGAGGGAGAGAGAGAGAGAGAGAGAGAGAGAGAGAGAGAGAGAGAGAGAGAGAGAGAAGCTAGGTGTGGTCGCACACTCTTTTAATCCCAGCATTCCAGAGGCAGAGGCAAGGAGGATGGATGTGAGTTTGAGGGCAGCCTGGTCCAGTACAGCCAGGGCTACACAGAGAAACCCTGTCTCAGGAAAAAGAACAACAGCAAAAACAAAAACCAAAAACCTCAAAGCAAAACAAAAACTCTTCAAAGAAAGCTGGATTCAAAGCCAGCTCTATATAACACCAAAGTCCTCCTAATACCCCATGCTGTCGCCTCATGGGACAACAAAGTTTATTGACAACATTGTGTTGGGGGAGCCCCACTGGCCCAGTCATTACTGTCACTTGGAGTTAGTCAATGGATGCTGATAGACTGAGCAGAGAAGGAAGTGGAGTGGAGGTGGGAGGCAGAATGTGGAGGAGGAAGTGCACGTGGGGAGGTAAGATGGTCTGATAGAAGTTACCAGCAGATAAGGACTCGGAGATCTGTGTCAGCTCACTGGTTGATGACATGTCACAAGCTTGTACAAGCCTCTTAGCTACCAGGGGCCTGGCCTGTTTGGCTTCGTTTCCCCTGGAGTGAGATTGATAAGCACATTCCACTGAGGCCAGATGCAGCCAGGAGAGGCCAGAAGCCAAAGAGCGCACAGACCACGCAAGGAAAGCGGCAAGAACTCTGCAGCTCTCTAATGCTTCTTGGGGTTTCTGTGAAAGGTCAAGGAAGTGAGAAGCGGGGGTGGAGGGTGGGAAATGCTCCATGAAAATTGGGTTCAAGCTGACCCCATGTTCCCACGAAGCTGCAAGTCCTGGCTACTGAGGTGAGAGGTCTCGAACCCGTGCATGTGTGCACAGTGCATGTTTTCGTACGAGCTTTTGTATGTGCTTATTGCCACGAAGAAAACGAGGGACAAGTTTTGTAGCGAGTGGTTGCTGACGACTGTTTACAATTTGTTCTCATTCTTTATCCTTGCTGACTTACATTTAAAAAATAAAATTTAAAAAAAGTGGTTGGGCACAGTGGTGCATGTTTGTAATCCCAGTGCTCTGGGAGGCACAGATGGGTGGAGCTCTTGTGAGTTGGAGGCCAGCCTGGTCTACAAAGTGAGTCTAGGACAGCCAAGGCTATACAGAGAAACCCTATCTCTAAAAACAAAACAAAACAAAATAAAAAACAAAAAGAAAGACTTGAGAATATTTTTAAATCTTACGTGTATGAGTGTGTCGCCTGCGTGTATATATGTGCACCTTGTGTGTCAGTCAGTGCACCATGTGTGTCAGTCAGTGCACCTTGTGTGTCAGTCAGTGCACCATGTGTGTCAGTCAATGCACCATGTGAAGTCAGATGTGGGCATCAGGTCCTCTGGAACAGTAGTACAGACTGCTGTAAGCTGGTGTGTGGGTGCAGGGACTCAAATTCTGATCCCCTGTAAGATCTTGCAGCAAATCCCAGCACTTGGGAGGCAGAGGCAGGTGGATCGCTGTGAGTTTGAGGCCAGCCTGGTCTACAAAGCAAGTCTAGGACAGCCAAGGCTACACAGAAAAACCCTGTCTCGAAAAACCACCACTACCACCACCACCACCAACCAAAAAAAAAAAAAAAAAAAAATCCCCAAATAAAAAAACAAACAATATAAAAACACCATGGAGCTCTAGCACACCCCCCCCCCCCGACTTGATTTTTAATAGGCATTTTATTTATCTGCTGATAATGTGAGTAGTTTGGCTAGATCCAGAGGAAAGAGAGACAAGACAGGGAAGCGGCAAAGGCCTTGGATGCCACAAATCTCATTAAAAAATTTTTTTTTATTTATTATGTATACAATATTCTCCTGCATGTAACAACCACAGGCCAGAAGGAGGCACCAGAGCTTATTATAGATGGTTGTGAGGCACCATGTGGTTGCTGGGAATTGAACTCAGGACCTTTGGAAGAACAGCAAGTGCTCTTAACCTCTGAACCATCTCTCCAGCCCACAAATCTCATTTTGAATCTTAATTTAGACCCCCCATTAGTTCCATAGCAGAACAACGATGGCTTTAGCAATTATGGAGCATTTCGTGCATTTAGGATCTGTGCTATGTGCATATGTCACTGAACTTGTTGCTTGGTTTTGGTTGCATTGTTGCTCCTTTGTTTTAGGCTTCTTTGCAGCATTGCAGATTGAACCTAAGACATCACACATGCCAGGCAAATAAGCTTCAACGGAGCTACATCCGAGGCTGGCTTTGAACTCACTCTGTAGCCCAGTCAGGCCTCAAACTTGTAAGTTCTCCTGGGTGTCTCAGCCTTCCAAGCAGGTAGCTGGGACCAGAAGCCTTTACTACCAAACCCAGGCTCACTTACTTTTCAAAGTCGCTCCACAATTCTATTTTGTCTCCTATTGGCAACAAAGAACTGAAATTTCAACGCTGGAAGAACTTTCTGGAGATATCCCAAAAATTGAGGGGCAGACTTGACCTCAGGCCCATCAGAATTACATAGTTATACTCTTTTTGTTTGTTTTTTGTTTTTGTGTTTGAGACAGGGTTTTTCCTCTGCTTAGCTCTGGCTGTCCTGGAACTTGCTGTGTAGACCACCAAGTATAGAGACCCACCTGCCTCTGCCTCCCAAGTGCTAGGGCTAAAGGCTTGCGCCGCGGCCAGCCTTCAGTTATACTCTTTTGTTCGGTTATTTGAGGCAGGGTTTCTCTGTGTAGCCTTGGTGTCCTGGACTCATTCTGTAGATCAGGCTGGCCTTGAACTCACAGAGCTATGCCTACCTCTGTCTACGAAGCGCTGGGATTAAATGTGTGTGCCACCATGCTTGGCTCTATAGTAATTGGTAGGTCCTGCTGCAGGGCTGCAGAGCATGGCTGGCATGGCCTACCCTCTACCTAGGGGCGGGATTCCCCCTCTCCCAGAGACTCACTCCATAAAGCAGACATTTTAGGTTCACTGGTCCCCTCACCCTTGCCCCTTTCCCACCTCCCTGCCCTCTCTCCTTCCCTTCCCCACCCCAGTGAGTGCTCCCCGTTCCTCTCCCTTGCCACATAACAGATCCACTTAAGAGGTTTAATGAGGAGTTACAGAAACTGTCTCTGGAGACGCATGTGGAGGGAGACACACACACACACACACACACACACAGAGAGAGAGAGACAGAGAGACAGAGAGAGAGAGAATATAAAGAGAGGATAGAGGGTGAAAAAGAGTGGAGAGAGGTAGCGAGAGAAGTAGAGAGAGAGAGCCATGTGGAGGGTGTCTTTTATATGGCGCAGGGCAGGGCCACACCCCTGTGGCAGGTAAGCAGTGACATCACAGGTAGGCAGGCTGAAGCAGAATCCTAACAATTACTTCCAAAGGGTGGTGTGTTCTCTAGATTCTTAATTATTTTAATATTTATGTGTATAGATGTTTTATCTGTGCACCACATGCATATGGTGCCCCTGGAGTCCAGAAGAGGGCACTGGGCATCCTACAGCTGGAGTTACAGATTGCTGAGAGGCCCTGTGTGAGTGCTGGAAATTGAACCCAGGTCCTCTGGGAAAACAGCAAGTGCTCTTAATTACTGAGCGGTTTCTCTTGCTCCTTATTTTTTTTTTTTTTTAATTCTATCCACAAGAAGTTACTGAAGTTGGCATTCAGTGGGATGAAGCATGCCTACATAGAAGCATATGGCGCACATTCTCCCCACCCCAAGGAAAGCGTGGTACCCACTAAGAGATGCTCACTACCCAATCTCCCCTCTCTGCTCCTGGTAACCAGTATTCTGCTGCTTCTATTGGCTTGCCTTTTCTGCATATTTCATAAAAAATAGGACCGTGTGATACATAGCCTTTTGTGTCTGGATTCTTTTATGTAATGAGATGCCCCAGGCGTGGTCCAGGTATAACATCAATGTCGATGGCTCAATGATGCACCCTGATATAGATGCAGTGCATCTTTCTGTATCCGTTCATCTCCTGATGGAAGTTTTGGTTGTTTCTGCTTCAGGGCTGTCATGACTAAAGACACTATAAACACCAGCATGCGTGCCTTCGTGTGGACATGTGCTTCCAGGTCTTTTGGGCATCTACCTAGGAATACGCTTGCCAATTCATGTGATCATTTTGTGGTGAATTTTTTGAGGAATTACCAAATGGATTTGCAAAGCAGCCACCCCATATTTATTTGCATCCCCAATAACAATATACAAGGGCTCCAATTTTATCATAGCACTGTCAACATATGATTATTTGTCTTTTTCATGGTAGATATTTTAGTGACCGTGAAGGATATTGACTATCTTTTTGGTTACTGTTGGTCATGTGTATGTGTGTATCATATTTATTTTATTTTAAAATTATGTATGTGCATGTACGCATGAGTGTCAGTGTTTGTGGCGGTCAGAAGTGTTGGAGTTGGAGTTACAGGAAGTTGTGAACCATCTGCCTTGGGTGCTGAGAACCAAACTCTTGTCCTTTGCCAGTGCAGTGTGCACCTTTAACCATGGTACCAACCATCTTTTCAGCACCCTCACCCCCATACTTTGTTGTTGTTGTTTGTTTTTGTTTTTTTGAGACAGGGTTTCTCTGTATAGCCTTGGCTGTCCTGGACTCACTTTGTAGACCAGGGTGGCCTCGAACTCACAGCAATCTGCCTGCCTCTGCCTCCCGAGTGCTGGAATTAAAGGCATGCGCCACCACGCCTGGCTCCCATACTTTTTGAAAGTAATATCTTTGCCCCCTTTTTTTTTTTTTTTTTTGAGACAGGTGTTCACTGTATAGCCCAGGTTAGCCCTGAACTTATGATCCTCCTGCCTCACTCTCTTAAATGTTGAGATTGCAGGACCATGTCACCACCATGCCCATCACTGCCCGGTTTTAGATTGATTTCCCTATCTTTCTGCTTAAAGCTCCATGCATCTTACACGAAACACACATTTCCAGATGTGTGGCTGGCTTCCTGTGCTCTTCCTGTTCTTTGGGTCATTCTTTCACTTTGTTGTTGTTTTTGAGACAGGGTCTTTCTTGTAGCCTTGGCTGTCCTGGACTAGCTTTGTAGACCAGGCTGCCCTCGAACTCCGAGATCTGCCTGCCTCTGTCTCCTGAGTGCTAATTTCCTCTGGTGTTATAGCTGAAGATGTGGACTCGAACATATGTTTTGCCTTGGGCTTCCTTCCTTCATTTGTGGGGAGCCATGCCAAGCCTCCTCCACTCAAACCTGGGTATCTACACAGAGTTTAGCCTCATCGCCAGCCAAACAGAGCAATTCCATGAGCAAGAACTAAATGGCTATGGAAAGCCACTAAGATCAGGAGATCGGTGGCCTTAGCAGGATCTAACCAACTGGAGCTGGCATAAGGAATAAGAAGGGGTGGCTTTTAATAAAAAGGTGGTTTGACTGTGGGTTTGGTTAGAGGTAAAACCTGAAGGAAAGACCTGAAGGCTTATGTCAATGAAAGCGGAAGGCAGTGGCAAAGAAAAGCTTTCCTGCCAGGCGTGGTGCGCACACCTTCAATCCTAGTGCTTAGGAGGCAGAGGCAGGTTGATCTCTCTGAGTTTGAGGCCAGCTTGGTCTACAGAGTGAGTTCCAGGATGGCCAGCCAGGCCTACACAGAGAAAACCTGTCTCACAAAACAAAAGGCCAAAACCCCTGTCGTTCTCTGAGCTTCTGCCTGCCTGAGACCCAGGGCAGCTTGAAGCGCTTCTTGCCATCACTGCAGCTTCCCATGGCAGTGACTTGGCCTGGCCTTCAAGTGTGTGTGTGTATAAATTTATTGTTTGAGATAAGATTTTGCTTAGAGTTCAGGCTGGCCTGAAATTTGCTTGGTAGCCCAGGTTAGCCTTGAACTCCTCTTGCTGCTGCCTCTGGAGTGTTGGGATTATAAGTGTGTGCTACCATACCCAGTTAGATAGCTTTAAAAACAACAACAAACCTGGCAGTGGTGGCGCACGCCTTTAATCCCAGCACTCGGGAGGCAGAGGCAGGCGGATCGCTGTGAGTTCAAGGTTAGCCTGGTCTACAGAGTGAATCCAGGACAGCCAAGGGTAAGACAGAGAGACTGTGTCTCGAAAAGCCAATCCCCGCCCCCAAACCAAAACAAAACCCAAAGCAACAATAACAGCAAAAGATAAAACTAGAGCTAACTGTGTTTACTGGGTTAGTACCATGGACTGCTTGTTGACTGGACAGTGCCTCTCTCTTGCATACTAGTCTCTAACACGGTAATTCTTACTGGACAATGCTGTGTTCAGTTTATTTTGAAAACAACTAAGCTCTGACATCACCCTTCTTTTTGCAGTCAGTAAAGGTTGTTCCATTTTCATTATGGCAGAAATAAATATTCATTTTAGGAGTGGGAACAGAAAGATAAGCGCCCCTTGCTGCCCCCCCCCCCCCCCCGCAGAGCCACTATTTGCAGAGGAAGCTGATTTGAGCCCACAAGCTGTGCTGTTTGTTCAGTCACCACAGAGGACGGGTGCCTAGATAAAGGTGCTGCTGTTAAAGACAGGCTCACCTGTGAGAGTTACCAGCTGGCCAGGCGCTTCCTAGTTTCCAGCAGAATCACTGGCTCATCCTGGGGATCACAGGGGAGACAAAAGCCTTTCATAAGAAAGCAGCTTGGGGGGAGGGTTGCATTTCTCAGTGGGGTGCCTGCCCCTGCTCAAGTAAATAGCCCCAACTCATGTTCAAACGTGCACCCCCAATAAATGCATCAGGACACAGACACACACACACACACAGGCAAAGAACATGGGAGTACAAGAGTAGCTTGTTGGGAGGAAGAGGACATTCAGTGGAAGGGAGAAGAGGAGAAGAGATAATAATAGGAGATTTGGTGGCGTGAATAGGTATGGCCCCCACAGACTCATGTTTGAATGTTTGGCCCATAGAACGGCACTATTAAGAGGTATGGCCTTGTTGGAGAAAGTGTGTCACTGGGGGTGGGCTTTGAGGTCTTACAAGCTCAAGTCTGGCCAGTGTGACACATCTTCTTCTGCTGTCTGTGGATCAAGATGTAGAACTCTCAGCTCCTCCTCCAGCACCGTGTCTGCCTGTGTGCTGCCATGCTTCCTGCCATGGTGATAATGGACTAAACCTCGGAAACTGTAAGGCAGTCCCAATGAAATGTTTTCCTTTGTAAGAGTTGCTGTGGTCATGGTGACTCTTCACAGCAATAAAAGTGTCAACTAAGATAGGGAATATGGGCATATGATAAAAAAAAATATGTATGTATGTGTGTATGTATGTATACATGTATGTAATAGAAATGAACAAGGAAACTCCTCCAGAATCCAATCATTAGTATCTGCCCACTCCCCAAGTCGCCTCCAATGGATGGCTATGGGAAGGTCTTAGTCATTTGATGAGGTAGTATTTCTTATTTAAAGAAAAAGGTTACAAATAGAACTGGGTTATTAAAGTGAAGTCAGTGATATTTCCCAGGCACCCTGTGTTTCCATTTACTATCAACAGGCCCCCCATTACTACTGGGGTTCTTTGAGGAACATGAGCAGGAAGTGATAAGGATTTGAGTGACAGTCCCGGTTATTTATTATGTATACAGTGCTCTACCTGCATGTACACCTATAGGCCAGAAGAGGGCGCCAGATCTCATTAGAGATGGTTGTGAGCCACCATGTGGTGGCTGGGAATTGAACTCGGGACCTTTGGAAGAGCAGCCGATGCTCTTAACTACTGAGCCGTCATCTCTCCAGCCCGACATTCCTATCCGGATTTCTCTCTGCAGGGAAGTTTTCCAACTCCAGTTTGGGAACATAATTCCTCTATAGCTTTACTTTATTTTAAACTTTTTGTTGATGCCTGGTTAATTCCTCCAAAAGCACGCCCACGTCCATTTTTGAAACAGAGTAACATGATATCATGTGTCCCACCAAGGCTGGCCTTGAACTCACTACGTAGCTGAAGATGGTCTTGACTTCCTGATCCTGCGGGGTCACGGGGCCCAGGACCTCATGAACGCCAGCCAGCACTCAGTCAACTGAGCCAGGGTCTCAGCTCCAAGTCTTCCAACTTTGTGCTTCTGTTCTTTTCCCAAGTTGGATTTGGCTCTTTTTGGCTTTTGCATTTTTATATTTTATATGCATTTTAGATCAACTTGTCAGTTTCCATCCATAAAACATTGCTGACATAAAATTTATCAAGATTACACATAGCTTATGGGGAGACTCGGAAAAAAAATCTACTGTTCTTAAAATATTTAAACCTTTCATTCATAAACTTGACATGTACCCTCCTATTTATTTAGTTTTCTTTCTTTCTTTTTTTGTTTTTTGTTTTTTTTTTTTTTTGAGACAGGATGTCTCTGTGTAGCCTTGGCTATCCTGGACTCACTTTGTAAACTAGGCTGGTCTCAAACCCACAGCAATCTGCCTGCCTCTGCCTCCTGAGTGCTGGGATTAAAGGTGTACACCACCACACCTGGCTAGCTTTCTATTTGTCTTAGCATTTTATTTTTTATTTTTTATTTTTAGTGTAAAAATCTTGCATGTCTCATTGCTATATATTTTTGTTTTGTTTTTTGAGACAGGGTTTCTCTGTGTAGCCCTGGTTATCTTAGAACTCACTCTATAGACCAGGGTGACCTCAAACTCAAGGATCCCCTGGTCTCTGTCTCCTAATTGCTGGGATTAAAGGCGTATGTCACCATACCTGGCTATTTGGATGATGATGATGATGATTCCTTTTGGAAGGGGTAAGAAATGGCCCCCAAGAGTGGCTTGGTGCCTCATGCCTTTAATGCCAGCGCATTGGCAGCAGAGGCAGGCTCCAGGCTTCAGTTAATACCTAGATCTCTCTGTGCCTGTAGGTAGTAGATCATTGACGCTTTCAGTTACATGACCCAACAAACACTTCTTGTGGCTTTGGGGATTTTGAGTTCTGTTTATTTAACAGCAATTGAATCTTACATGGATAATTAATAATAGAGAGAACGTAACACAGCTCACTGACTCTGCCTCCTGTGGCTACAGAGTTATGTTGTCTGAATTTCAGTCACTATGAGTCATGTAATTCCTGGGGTTGGCCCAGGGGGTGGAAGGGAGGAAGATGTTGGGTACATGGAAGGGCCCAGGTTTTCTGAGAGAAACACTGGTGTTCAAAAGAAGAATAAAACCAACAAAGGGCAACTCTGAGCCTACAAAGCTGAGTCATGGGTCTCTTTATTGGAGAGTTGGTGACCCCTGACTCAGAGAATTGAGGGGCCTGGAAGGACGTGGAGATGCTAGGTGGCCAGTGCTTTATCCACGGAGACATCTTGCTAGCCTCTATTTTTAATAATAAAAAAAAATGGAATAATAAACCCTTCATATAACTGTGAGACTTCTTTTAAAGTTTTTTTTGTTTAAGGGGTGTGTGTGTATGTCTGCCAGTTAGCCACACACATGTGTACATGTTCCCCTGGAGGCCAGCAGAGGGCATTAGATCCCCGGAGCTGGTTCCAGGCAGCTGTGAGCTGCCCGACACGGGTGCTGGCGACTGAACTTAGGTCCTCTGGAAGGGCAGCAAGCATTTAACTCCAGTTTTAGTATGGCATTATTTGGCTCAATGACACGGAAAGAGCCAATCAGTGATGACAGGCATTGGTTCCCTGAGCCTTCATTGGGTGAGGCACATCTAGGTTCCTGTGGCTAAGAAAGTCAGAACTAACCTTAACTCCGTGACTATAGGACAGAGGTCTGAAACCGAGGACCACCAGGGAAGGCCCAGGCAGGCCACGTGGAACGATGTGCGTGTTCCTTGGCTCGTTTGCTTTAGTGTTGGACTGTTTTCATTATCTCTACAACATCCCCCAAATAAACGCTGAGTCTATTTATTGTAATCACGATCCTCTTAGGTACTGACCACATCAAGAAGACGCTAGCACAACTAAGGCCTCCAAACCTTCCATTTCCACCCTCTTCCGGGCAGGCTCCCCCTAGTGGCTGCTCTGAAGACCCGTCCAGCGCCAAGTGGGTCAGGGCACCTGGGCTCAGATGGAGGAGACCGGGCCAAGAACACAGGGTGGCAGCCACTCATATTTACTAAATCCGAGTGGAACAAACACTTCACAGAATGTTCCCCATCTGTGACGCAATCCTTCCCCTGGGGGAGGGGGTGGAAAGGGAGAACACTCCTCTCTGCTTGGGGGGATTCCAGGGCCAGGAGGATAAACAGTGGGGACATGGGACAGAACCCAGGGCCTCTGGAGGAAAGGGCTGATGGACGGGGCAGAAAGGGCCAAAGACTTTTCTGACCCTACTTCATCTTAAGTAGTAATCCCCCTGGACGGTGGTTATAGGGCTACAGTGATCATAGCCAGCTTGGCTAAAGAAACATTCTGGAACAATCCAGACCTGTCCCCAGAGGGATGGCTTTGAGCTCGGTGAGCCTGGACCTATTCTGGGTCAGGCATTCACGGAAGCACTAGAGTTTCAGAACCCCTTCCCTAGGGCTTGCACAGGTTTGGGAGGAAGTTTGTTCTGAGTATTATTACATCCTGCAAGCTGGACCGTCCTGATCCTCGGCTTAGGGGAAAGAAGACAGACACACACTCAGCTGGCATCTCCTGCCAAGGATGGAGCAAGTACATGGAAGAGTTGGCATGGGCAAGTTCTGTGTCTCAGAAGTAAAAAGCCTCCACCCACAGACATCATCAACCATGGAACTTCTTTTCTTCAGCTTTGCTGCTGTTTCTTCTTCTTCTCCTCCTCCTCCTCCTCCTCCTCCCAGCCATGCCCTTTGGGCTCTCCCTGACACCCGCCTGGTGGTTTGCTCTACAAGCCCTTCCTTTTATCTAAGAACCACTGCCAAGCCACAGTTTCCTGTGTTTTGTCTGATTATCCAGGCAAGAAAAAGTACCGTCTGTGGGCCGTATCTGTCGCTCAGGGCCGCAATTACTGGCCCTGGACTCTTTGGATGCAAAGGCTGCCTGAACATCTTTTAGAAACACAACAGCTTTTCTGTTTGTTTGTTTGTTTTTTTTTTTTCCCTTCCTTCTGACGGAGCTATATAGAGACAAGTAATATTATTGCAGCCCTGTCAAGTGCATGTACTGAGCCTAAGCATGGATGTCCATGGATGCCCATGAGCCTATGTAAATTTACTCTGCTCCAGGCAGACCTTAGTAGACAGCAGGAAAACAGGATGGAGCGATCAAGAAAGGTCACATTCCTGAGATACAAGTTTATCTCAGCAACCGTCTACCATCTATCTCCTGTAGTATACTTCTTTCTTGGTTTTTCTTTCTTTTTCTTTTTCTTTTTTTCTCTTTTGGTTTTTTTCTAGACAGGGTTTCTCTGTGTAGCCTTGGCTTTCCTGGACTCAGTTTGTAGACCATGCTGGTCTCGAACTCACAGACTTCGCCTGCCTCCCCAAGTGCTGGGATTAAAGGTGTGCGCCACCACACCCGGCTACTTCTTTCTTGTTTAAAAAGGCCTTTTCAGGCTGGGTGTAGATCCACACATCTTTAGTTCCAGCTCTTGGGAGGCAGAGGCAGGCTGATCTCTTTGAGTTTGAGGCTAGGCTGGCCTCAAACTAGGCCAGCCAAAGCTATACAAGACCCTGGCCTGAAAAAAAAAAACAAAACAAAAAACCCCACCAAATGTATCCTATGTACGTAGGCCTCCTTTTGGGCTGTGCCGTCTGCCCTGCCTGTTGTTGCAGGAAGGCATGGCTGCCTGCTCATATCTTAACGACCCAGAAAAGCAGAGAGGGTTTCCACTGTTCCTTCCCTTTACTCACGCTGGGCTCCAAGCTCATGAGATGATGTCACCCATGGTTACAGTGGGTCTCTCCTCCTTAGTTGAAACTCTCTGGAGACGCCCTCACAGACACCCCAAGAGATGTACCCTGGATTTAGGTGACTCTACATCCAGCTCAGTTTGCAATGAAGACAGACTACAGTTGTTTTGAACAAGTCTGTGTTCTCTAACGTAACCTATGGGTTTTTCTTCAGTTTTTGTTTGTTTTCTTTTCCTTTTCTTTCTTTCTTTTCTTCTTCTTCTTCTTTTTTTTTTTTGTTTTTGTTTTTTTGTTTTTTGTTTTTGTTTTTCAAGACAGAATTTCTCTGTGTAGCCTTGACTGTCCTGGACTCACATTGTAGATCAGGCTGGCCTCGAACTCACAGAGATCCACTTGCCTGAGCCTTTCCAGAGTGCTAGGATTAAAGGTCTGTGCCACCACACCCGGCGTTATCTATGTTCTTCAAGTGTCTATTTTATGCGTAGGTAGGCATGCTTGAGTGTATGTATGTGTGCCACATGCATGAAGGAGCCTGTGGAGGTCAGAAGAAGGTATCAGATCCCTAGGAACTGGTGCTGTAGATGGTTTTGAGCTGCCATTTGGATACTGGGAGCCAGTATTTGCAAGAGCAGTAAGTGCTCTTAACTGCTGAGCCATTTCTCTACCCCCTTTCTAATCTATTTTGATAACTTAAGCAGAGCTATTCTTTATCTTTTCTTTGAGAGTTTAAGAAATTATTAAAATAACCAACCATATTACACATATATGTATTATATATTGCATATTATTATTATTATTATTATTATTATTATTATTATTATTATTATTATTTTATTGTTTTGTTTTTCGAGACAGGGTTTCCCAGCTTAACCAACAATATTTTAAAGAGCTTCAAATGCACGCTTTTAATCCCAGCACTTCAGACACAGAGGCAGGTGGATATCTGTGAGTTTGAGGCTAGCTTGGTCTACAAAGAGAGTTCCAGGACAGCCAGGGTGATTACACCAAGAAACCCTGTCTCGAAAACAGTGCTTCAAACACGTTTATGCTTGTTTGGATCTATTGCTTATGTGTGTTTGTATGTATTCATGTGTGTGTGGAAAGAGAGAGAGAGAGAAAGAGAGAGAGAGAGAGAAAAAAATGTGAGGGGAGTTGAGAGTGTAGTCTCTAACCATCAGAAGGCATCTCAGCCTACACATCTTACTGGGAGGAGCCTCTGAAAGCCCAGCTCACTCCTCTCCACTTTCCCTGTGTTTCTCTATGCCATGCACACCCACATTGTGTCATAATATTTAAAAGGCTGCCTGGAGCTCTGCTTGCCTACAGTAGTCTGTGCTCCTTGACAATAGGCCCCTGTCTTCTTTGGCGTCTTGCACAATGCCTGACATATAGAACTCATTGAATAAGTTTTTTGTTGGGCAAATGAGGGAACAAAGACGCTTCTTGCCTCTGGAGTGCTGCAAAACATTCAGAACATATGTACTAATCTGTGCACTCTGCTGAGCTCTGCTTCAGAGAGCAAACACACGGGGCCAGTTCTGTTTTTTAAAGGCATTCAGAATGGGCAGCGTGCAGCATGTGTTGTAAGTTACTGCTGTTCCTCAGTAGGGGCCGGAGTCAATCAATATCTATGACCCAACAGCAAGTGGCTAAGACCGTGCCTCACCCTTCACCCTCTCTCATTTGTCACCAGAGGAAAGAGCGAGCCCAAACCAAGATCCTGCCAGCTCTGGTTGTCATCCTTTGGAGGCGGGGATTGCCACCAGGAGAGGGCCCGTTTCAGAGGTGCCGGAGTAAGAATTTTTAATTTCAGAGCAAATGCCCCTAAACTTCAGCCAGATCAATTCGTGCCCCCTCCCTGGGCTATTATCCTAGCACTTTTGCCAAAGCTCTCAGCAAGTCTTCATAATTTCCAACACGCCTCGTTCTCCGTGGTGGAGTTTTCCAAGCACTTGCCTACCCATTATCCTTGCTAATGTCACACCAGCTGGTGCGTATTCTGGAGGGCACCGGGTGAGGGGGAGCGATCACACCACACAGATTCAGCGCCTGCTCTGCCTTTTACCAGAATGTGCTGGAAGGTAGATGGCATAATGCTCCCAGCCCCCAGTTCTCGCTGGGATTGATGACCCTCCCCTGGAAGGCACCTTCACGGTGTCACACCACTCAGCACTGTGACGGGCAGAGGACAGGATACGTGGAGGCCACGGAAGTTACCCTTTTCATGTTTCAATCATGTGATTATCTTGGATTCCTGGGTCAAGTTGCGTGGTAAAATAGTCTTAATGGGGCTGAGGGAGATGGCTCAGTGGGTAAAAGTGCCTGCCACACAAGCCTTATGTCATGCATTCCATCCATGGGGCCCACTGAAAACTGGATGCAGTTGCCGCACATCTGGAACGCCAGCACTGCTGTGGTGAGGCGAGAAGTGGAGGCAAGGGAATTGCAGGAAGCTTGTGGGCCAGCTAGCAGGGGGCACACAGTGAAGCGGCAGAAGCAAGGAAAAGCCTGTCTCAGCAAGGTGAGAAGCGACTTCTGCGGGCTGTCCTTTGACCTCTACGTGGTCCCTGTACTGTATCCGCATCCGAACAGCTGTGTCCAAGCTGTTGACTAACTCCCTCCCACAAACATTTCAGAGTAGATGGAACGGAAAAACACAAAAACAAAACTTAGGGAGCTCACAGGGTTAGAGCCCTGGCTGCTCTTCCAGAGGACCTAGGTTCACTCCCCAGCACCCACACAGTGCCTCATAGGCATCTGTAACTACCATTCCTGGGGATCTGATTCCCTCTTCTGGTTTCTGTGAATACCAGGCATGCACACAGTACACAGACATACACGCAGGCAAAACCACTTATACACATAAAGATAAATAAGTCTAAAAAAAAAAAAGTTAAAAAAAAATCACCCAAGAACTAAGACCCAGAAACACAAAGAAAACAAAGACAGGCCCTGTGTTGGTTGCAAAGCATAGAGAAACAAATGAATCAATCAGTAGCTAACAGAGGACAAAAGACTGTCCAGAGGACACCAAGGGTGAAGCTACTCATCTTGCCCAGAGCATTAGGAGTCTTTTTAGGAAACATATGGGGTTGGAGAGCTGGCTCAACAGTTAATAACACTTATTGTGATGGGCGTGGTGGCGCATGCCTTTAATCCCAGCACTTGGGAGGCAGAGGCAGGCGGATCCCTGTGAGTTCTAGGCCAGCCTGATTTACAAAGGGAGTCCAGGACAGCTAGAACTGCAAGAGAAACACTTATTGCTCTTGCAGAGGACCTGGGTTTGGTTCCCAGCACCCACATGATGTTTCATACCTGTCTGTAATCATTGGGCATAGTGGAACACACCAGCATTTAGGGAGCAGAGGCAAGCAACTCTGTGAGCTCAAGGCCAGCCTGGTCTACAAAGGAGTTCCAGGTTAGCCAGGGGTGGGAAGTGAGACCCTATCTCAAAAAACAGAATCCCCCGCCCCAAGCTAAATAAATAAATGCTGGGCTTCCTGCTCCATTTCTTCAACACTAATATTTAGGAAGCCCAGGCAGAAATGGGGACTAGAGGCCTCCCCCAGGAGTCAGACCTATTCTGCTAAGCTTTCTGTGAGAGGCCACAGCGCTTTCCTTTTCTAGGCAAGCAGACCAAAGAACAGGGCAAGAAGTGGTTCATCCAAGTTGGTTTCCTCTTCCCAATTAACCAATGGGATATGATCTCCCCTAAGGAAAATGAGAGGTGATCCAGAGTCTGAAACTTCTCCTCAACTGTAGAGCTCTCACCCTGAATGTACAGTCAAGATTCATCATACGGTGTAGAGGTGGGCACTATTTATAGGGCCTGGTACAGTAAACATGGGACTCCACACAACAGGTCCACAGAGCCCTGGATATTACCTGGTATTCTACCATGAACACACCAATGAAGATACGCAAAAATACCAACACTGGGTGCTAATGAGAAGACCATACGCCTGTACTGAAATTGAAATGTGTCTTATTGAAATTCCTTCCGAATGCTTCCTTCTTCTAATTAACAAAAGGATCAAGTGACCCTCCCAAGGGAAATAACAGGGCTGTTAAGGACACCCAGGCTGGTGATGTCCCTTAGAGAGCATAGAATGCGGACCAGGAAGATGGCTCAGCAGTTAGGTGCTTGTCACCCAACCTGACAAGCTGTTTTACACCCAGGATCCATATGGTAGAAAATGAGAACTAACTCCTGATAAGTTGTTTTCCAATATCCATATGCATGGTACGGCATGTGTGCATGTGAACACGCACACAAGCATACACACACCAAACAAATGTAATAAATAAATTTTGTTTGTTTGTTTGTTTTTCGAGACAGGGTTTCTCTGTGTAGCCTTGGCTGTCCTGGACTCTCTTTGTAGAGTAGGCTGGCCTCGAACTCACAGCGATCCACCTGCCTCTGCCTCCTGAGTGCTTGGATTACAGGCGTGTGCCACCATGCCTGGCTTGTAATAACATTTTTAAAAGGAAAGAAAACCATATAAAGCAGAGCAGTGGTGGTGGACACCATTAATCCCAGCACTTGGAAAGCAGAGGCAGGCAGATCTCTGAGTTTGAGTTCAGTCTTGTCTACAGAGGGAGTTCCAGGACTCCCTGACTCAAAAACACAGCCAACCAACAACCAAGAGCAACAACCAAAAAACCCATATAAAATTAGTACAGAATAATCATAAAATATTCACTGATTTCAGAGTAAAATCATAACTTTAAAAGCTGCTGTTGCAGGGCTGGAGGGGTGGCCTAGTGGTTTAGAGAAGTTGCTGCCTCTGCAGAGGACCTGCCCCTACATAGCAGCTCATAATCATCTGTCAATCTAACTCCAGGGACCCAACGCCCTCTTCTGGCCTCCATTGGCTCTGCACATATGATGCACTTACACACAGGCAAAAATACTCTCACACACAAATACAAATAAATAATTTGAGCTGGGCGTGGTGGTGCACGCCTTTAATTCTAGCACTCAGGAGGCAGAGGTAGGTGGATCTTTGTGAGTTCAAGGCCAGTCTGGTCTACAAAGTGAGTCCAGGATAGCCAAGGCTACACAGAGAAACCCTGTCTTGAAAAACAAAAACAAACAAACAAAAACCAACAACAGCAACCCAAAAAAACTCCAAACAAAAAATAAAAAACAAAACAAAAACAAAACTACCTACTGCTTGACACACTAACTTGATGTTCATATGTTGAGCAATTACAGAAATATTGTCTTTATTTCCTGTCATTAAACACCTCAGTTTCTCTAGCAGCAGAAAACTTTATACGTAGCATGAAAATACTACAATTTGCAACATAGTTTCTAAAGCGACTGGGGCAAATCAGGCTGTGTTGGCTGACACCGTGTTGGGACAGGATGTAAAATGGGTGTGCTATGTGCTAAGCGCCAAGGTCAGCGATGTCCCCAACCATACCAGGGGTGAGGGCTGACAAGGACACCAGATCCATTGAGCGTTTGCTTCCTGCTTAGCCTTTGGTCATTATGCCTTCAGAAACCACCCTCTGTTGACAAATTCCTCATGACCCAAGCAGATGTCTCTTTGGGAAAATTGATTAATATAAGTTCTGAAGGAATAAATGTGAACCAAGAGTTGGTCAAAAACGAAAGAAGAGATGATTCTAAGTAAAGTCAAGAATGTTAATTTGGCCTGGGAAGCAGAGGCACGAGGATCACTGTGAGTTCAAGGCCAGGCTGGTCTACAAAGTGAGTCCAGGACAGTCAAGACTACACAGAGAAACCCTGTCACAAAACCCAAAAACAACGAAAAAAGAATGTTAAATTGGTCATTATGCTTTCAGGAACCATCCACTGTTGACAGATTCCTACATGAATGCCAGGGCAGGGTAGTGGATGTGGTTGCCTCTGACCTCAGCACTCCTCACGTGGAAGCAGGAAAAATAGGGATTTCAAGTTCTCCCTGAGCTAAATGGTGAGTTCAAGGCTTTGCTGATATAAACTCACTATCTAGTGAGTTTAAGGTCAGTCTGGACTATATAGAGAGGCCTGTCTCAACAAAACCGGAACAAGTTAAACTGTGGTATAGGGTTAAAATAGTCTGTGCTCACCCTTGGAAATGGGTGACTATCTGAGTGTGATGACTGAACCAGGAGGCTTGGGAAACCAATACCTTTTGATGTCATGAGGGAACGTGTTACAGGCTGCCTATCATCTACGAGATGCTCTCCCTAGGGACACAAATGGAGCATTGTCTCTCAGACTTTAAAGCGTATTCAAACTATACTGGATTTTAAAACATTGTTCTTGTAATGCAGGAGGTGTGTATGTGTGTGGGGGGTGAGGGAATAACACCAACAGCCTCAGTGCTCCTCCCCTCAGGTACACACCCCCCCTTCTCCCCTACCCCACCCCGCAGACTTTTAAGGCTGCCGATTTCAGTCCAGTAGAGTGGATATGGAGCCCAGACTCCCAATCTCAAGATCTTCCTAGAAAAAACCACAGCCATCCAGACCACTGCCCCCCTTCCTCCCACACCCCGACATCTTCCCCCAACCCCCCACTGCCCCACCCTCCCAGAGGATTTCTCTCTGTAGCCCTGGCTGTCCTGGAACTCGCTCAGTACCTCAGTCTGCCAGTCTGTTATTTAAGAGATCCGCCTGCCTCTGCCTCCTGAGTGTTGTATTTAAAGGCACGGGTCACCACTGCCCAGCCAACTTTAGCTCACTTTTGAACATGTAGGACACTGGAGAAGCAAGCCGAAAAATCTGGAGATTAACTATGGCGGAAATTGCAACTTACCTTAGGGCTGAAGGAACATGAGGAGACTGTTGTTTTGCTTCCTGTGGCGTCCTGGACTGCCTGCCTCTTGGGAGCTCCGGGGCCTGGCCCGAGGGAGTCGCCCTCTACAGGAAGGGGTTGGAATTACCTGGGAAGACCCAGCGACAGGAGAGCCACTGGGTAGTAGTTATCCCTGCCTCTGGCTTACTACAGAGCTGAGGATGGCCTTGAACGTCTGCTGGTCCTTTTCTTCGCCATGCGAGTGTTAGGATTTACAGGCGTGTTCTTCTACACCTAGTTTTTTTCATGCTGAGGATCATGCCAGGCAAGCACTCCTCCGACGGATCCACACCTCCAGCTCCTTAAATGTCTCCCTTCCACTTTCGGCTACGGAAGATCTACCTGACATCATTTCTCAACCGTCTTCACCTTCCTCTACCCAGCACTTGTCACAGTTGAAATCATGGGTACATGTGACCATGTTCTTTCTGTGCCCCTGTCCCCACCGGAGTCATCAGTTCCATGAGGGTACAAATCATGTCTCTTTTGTCAAATGCACTCCCCATGCATATAAGGCTAGAAGGCTAAGTGGATGCACCTGTCCGGCTCATCAGTGTGTGACAATCAGGTGGGTGTTTCAGTGGCTAAAGGAGATGGTTCTGACTTTTATATCTGCATGGATATTGGGGTTTGGCTGTGGCTCTATGGAAGGCCCTTTGCTGGGTAGTGAGCTGAGACACCAGGGCCTGCTATTACTCTTAAACTCTTTTAAGCTGTATCGCGTACGCAGCCACATAAAAGTGGCCTTTTGAAGCAGATAATGACGCCTACCTTTCATTGGACACTTAGCCATGCCCAACGCTGCTCTGTTTTATAGACATGATTTCATTTCATCTTCACAACCGCCCAGAAGGCCGCTCGTCTCATTTTTATTAACTAGGAGCCTGGACCGCAGAGAGACCGGAGGACCAGCTGGAGCTCATAAGTGGTACAGCCAGGAGGAAGGCTGGGGGTTTAGGTCAGCAGTCAGCATCAGTTCTGCCTCTGCTTTCAAAAAATGCCTCAAAAACATGTTTTTTTGAGACAGGGTCTTAACCCAGGCTGGCCTTGAACTCAACATGTGGCCAAGGATGATCTTGAATTTCTAATCCTCTTGTTTCACCTCTTGTGTGTAGGGATTACAGGCATGTGCCATCAAACCTGGTTTATGTGGTGCTGGGGTTTGAACCCAGGGTCTTGTGTGTGCTTAGGAGTGGGAGCACTATAACATCTGAGCCACTTTCTCAGTCCCATCCCCCCTTTTCTTTAGTTTTTTTGGGTTTTTTTTGTTTTTGTTTTTTGTATTATGTGTGTATGTAAATAGTGCCTGTGCATGTGATGGTCCTATGAGTTGGTTCTCTCCTTTCATGAGGTGGGTCCCTGGGATGGAACTCAGGCCATCAGGGCTGTTGTTGGCATCTGCCTTTGTCCTCCCAGCCATCTTGCTGGCTCTTTCTCCTGTTTTCTAGCCTGAAGAAAAGAAGGAAAAAGAAGACTCAGGTTGAGACTGACAGAAAGCCTATGGGGGTGGGGGGAAGATAAGTGAAGTAGAGATCCGGGGAGGGGCAGTCCTGCGAGGAGTGTTTGTATCCCTGAGCTGCCAAGAGCCCAGGGAAGTCCTTGTGGGAAGTTAAACCCAAACTGGAAATTCAGGCAGGCTGAATCTGCTGGTGTGCCAGCTTACAAGGGCTGATTGCTAGGTTTTCTGGAATTTTGTTCACTGGTTGTTATGCACAACCATTATTAAAGATCATGGGGGCCAGCAAGATGGCTTAGTGAGTAAAAGCTATTGCCACGCAAACCTGCCAGCCTGAGAGCGATTCCCAGAACCCATGGCAGAAGGAGAGAACCAACTCCTGAAGGTTGTCCTTTGACCTCCATACATGTACCATGGCCTGTGCACACTGTACACACACACATACAGAATAAATAAATAAATAAAACTTAAGCTTGTTAAGCAAGGCATGGTGACTCTTACCTATAATCATATGGGAGTCTGAGGTCTTTGGGCTCCAGGACAGCCTACGATGCAAAGTGATTTCTAGGACAACCTGGGCTACAGAGTGAGACCTTGTTTACAAACAAATAATCCCCCCCAAACAAAACATAAAGTGTGTTCACTGTGGTGGTTTGAATAGGTATGGCCGCCATAGATTCGTGTGTTGGAGGAAGTGTGTCATGAGGGGCGGGCTTTAAGGTTTAATAAGCTTAAGTCTGGCCACTGGGCAGTCTCTCCTTGCTGTCTGAAGATCAGGATGTACAGCTCTCAGCTCCCTTTCCAGCATCATGTCTACCTCCGAGTTGCCATGCTTCCCAACTTCATAGAATCTGTTTTTGTTTTGAGACAGCATCTTGCTTTGTAGTTCAGGCTAGCCCAGAACTTCCTATGTAATCCAAGCTGACCTTGAACTTGAGGCAGCTCCTGCTTCAGCCTCCCGAGTGCTGAGATTTACTGGCACAAGCCACTGTGTCCAACTTTGCATGCTCCTGGTTTAATTGCCAGGAAGTGGTTAAAGTCCACAAAAGTGTGTCAAAAGTGTGTCAAAAGGCAAAGGACAGTGCAGGTTAAGACACCAGTGGTGGGCCAGTGAGATGGGCGCCTGCTAACAGAAAAACAAAAAAGTCCAACAACCTGAGTCTGATCTCTGGAAATCACGTGGTAGGAGAGAGCAGACTCCCGTAGGCTGTCCCCTGATCCTCATACCTGCTCTGTGGAGTGTGCACACAAAGTAAACAAAAGGCTGAGCGCGGGGGTGCACACCTTTAACTCCAGCACTTGGGAGGCAGAGGCAGGTGGATCTCTGTGAATTTGAGGCCAGCCTGGTCTACAAACTGAGTCCAGGACAGGCAGGACTAGAAAAGAAATTTTGTCTCAAAAAACAGAACCCTCCCCCCAAAACTCCACCTTACCCCCCCCAAAAAAAAGAAAGAAAGAAAGAAAGAAAAAAAAAAGAGGCAAGCTGTGGTCTGTAGTGCCAATATTTTGGAGGAAGAGGAAGGGAAACCCAAAACTTCAAGACTAGCATAGTCAGTCCTAAGCTGAACAGAGAGTTCGGACTAAGGCACGGGAGTTGTGAGGGGCTGTGTTAAAAAATGGAAATTAAAACAAAACTTAACCCTTAGTGACCTGTGCTTACTCCAGTCTGACCCTTGGAAAAGCTAATCCTGGGGGACTAGAGGATGGACTTTTGATATTTTATGTACAGAAAACTTGATATAGCTGTCCTGTAGTTTAAAAAAGAAAAGAAAAGAAAAAAGGGGCAAGGGTGACAGCTTAGTTGGTACCACAGCAGCTGGGTAAGTGTAAAGACCTGAGTTCAAGGCCCCAAACTCCTGTAAAAACAGGGCATGGCAGTCCACACCTGTAAGCCTCATGTTGAGGCGGCAGAGACAGGAGGATCTCTGGGGTTGGGTACCCCAAATTACTAGGACTTTGACTCTGATCGCTTGGTCTGTAGATGGCGATGGGAAGATACATTGTTATTCTGTTGAGTCTCACCAACCATTAATGTGATTAATGTCTCTTGATAATGTTTGATAAGCCTGTGGGTGATGGCCGGTTGGCTTCATAGTCAACAGCGAGGAGCACGTCTGCTGTTAAGTTTCAGTCCTCGTCGCCGGGCATGGTGGCGCACACCTTTAATCCCAGCACTTGGGAAGCAGAGGCAGGTGGATTGCTGTGAGTTCAAGGCCAGCCTGGTCTACATAATGAATCCAGGACAGCCAAGGCTATACAGAGAGACCCTGTCTCAAAAAAAAAAAAAGTTTTAGTCCTCGTCATCTTATAAATGCTTTATAAGATTTGTGGCTTATGTGCAAAGTCAAACATCATGAGGAGCTAGCTGGGTGCTCAGGAGGGTTGTGTTTTGTTTTTAATCTCATTTATGAGGGTGAGAAAAATTGAATGCCTTACTTGAGATTCCACAAGCAACAGACACCTGGGGCAAATATGAAATGCTTACGTTCTAGGTGAGGGACAAAATCCCAGAACTAACAAGAAAGAGTACAAAGCAAAGTGAGGCAGGAAAGCACCAGAAAGAATGCTGCGGACAGCTTCACCACACTGGCCCCTGGCTACAAAGACAGAACTGGTTGCTCAGCAGGTGGGTCACTCAGCCACACCCACGTCTGCAGAGAGGCCACACAACCCCAGGCCGGTGGGTGGGAGGACAAGGGAATTGGCATCTCCGCCTCCTCTCAGTGTCTACTCCACTGGGATTGACTTCCCCTCCCTTCTGGATGGGCAGCGATTGCTTTGGTCTGTGGAAGAACATTGTGGAGATTGTGCGAGGGCCAGAGCAGCTGATGAGCCTGGAGCAACAGTGTCTCTTGGCTAAGGGAGCACGAGGAGGACATGATAGGTCAGTTGACCGGGCTACCAACAGTACTAGCCCGATGGGGTTGTGACAACTGAATACATCGCTTGTATTAAAGCCCTAGATTAAATAAGATGCTGAAAGGGTACCCCGTGGGCGGGGCAAGCTCTCAAGTACTGCTGGATGGAAAGCAATTCAATTTATAATCTTCCCCCCACAGACGCTAGTCTTTTGTGAAATGCTTAGAAACGTCCTCCCCGCTCAGCTATTATAAAAATAGAACCCATCTGGATCTGATTTTGCCGTAAGAAATGAGGTCAGAACCATGCTTTATGTTTTCCTACATGACTTGACACCCGTCCAAGCACCACGTATGCAATAGTTCATACTTCTCTGTTTGCTTTGAAGTTTGATTTATAGCAGAGCAGGTTTGTGTCTTTATCTGATAATTTATTAGCTTTTGTGTGTCCACGGGAGTCTGCGTATATTCTGCTGTGCTGGGTCAGGGTCACGGCTTTAGTACAGTCAAGTGTTGCTGGACATTTCCATCGTGTGCTCTTTCTTGTCAGAGGACTTCCCTGTTTAATTTTATATTTATAATTTTAGATAAAGCTGGTTCTTTCCCCCTTTCAAATCTCTTCTCCTTAATAAGACGTACTGGCGGGGCGTGGTGGCGCACGCCTTTAATCCCAGCACTTGGGAGGTGGAAGCAGGCGGACACTGTGAATTTGAGGCCAGCCTGGTCTACAAAGTGAATTTAGGACAGCCAAGGATACACAGAGAAAGAGAAAAGAAAAAAGAGGTGGTGATAGAGAAAGTAAAGAGAGAAATATTGCATATTTTCTATCACACTGGGAATCTAGATTTTGATGTAAAAATCTAAATTAAATAAATATTTTTTAGCCAGGAATGGTGCCACATACTTTTTTAATCCCAGCACTCGGGAGGCAGAGGGAGGCCAGCCTGGTCTACAAAGAGAGTTCCAGAACAGTTGGGGCTATTACAGAGAAACCCTGTCTTAAAAAACCAAAATAAATAAATAAATATAAAATATTAAAAAAATACTTTGTTTAGCTAGATGTAGTACACACCTTTAATGTCAGAATTTAGGAGGCAGAAACAGACATCTGAGACCTACAGGCCAGATGGATCTACTGAGCAACTTTCAGGCCACCCAGAGTCACAGAATGAGACTCAAAAACATTTTTATATAACATTCTTTGCCTGGGTCCTTCTAGTGCTGCTTGCATGAGCTGAGTGTGGAACCATCTCCTGGTGCGTGGATAGCCTCCCAGGGACCACACCTCTCCCCAGCAGCCATCAGGTTACCCTAGCTCCTTAGATAGATGTGAGACTTTCAGAGCGCTGGCTTGATCTTGCGTAGGTCGTGTGCATGCAGTTACAGCGGCTAAGAGTTTGTGTATGCAACTGCACTGTCATCTCTGACAGATGGAGTTCTGCTACAGAATGTTCCTGATCTTTGAGTCTTAGGAAGGCAGAGGTGTGATATGGATGTCCCCTTCAGAGCTGAGCACCCAGGTCTCTTATTCTCTATATGTGGACTGTTTGTGGGGTCTGTATTAACTGCCATCTACTGGGGGGAAAAAGCTGCTCGGATGAAGGTGGAGAGACCCATTATTGTCTGGGTATAAAATAAGAATTTAGGGGACACCCCATTACCATGCCCATTGGCTCTTTCCCAGAGTCTGTGACCTAGCCAGCCATGGGATTTTGGTACCAGACATGGGTTCCATCTTGTGGAGTGGGCTTTAAAGACAACCAAAGAGTGTATGTGTGCCACTGTTGTACCAGTGGGCACATCTCACCAGTCTAGATGTTACTGTAGCTTGCTGGGTTCACAGCTGGGTGAGACTGATGATGACTTCTTTACTCTGGTAGTGTGTGATGGAACCTTCTAGCATTATGCGAGCTAGCCAGTAGTGATGAAGCGTCCAGGCCAGTACCTGATTGAGTAAAGTCTAAGTTTTGTGTGTATGACATGAAACAGAAAAAGCACATTAAATAAATATGGAGGAAAGAATACAAGGGAAGCCAAGTGGTGATAGGAGGAAAGTACAATGGTACACACATTGAAAAATGTTACAGTGAAGCCGGGCGTGGTGGCACACGCCTTTAATCCCAGCACTCAGGAGGCAGAGGCAGGCGGATCGCTGTGAGTTCGAGGCCAGCCTGGTCTACAAAGTGAGTCCATGATGGCCAAGGCTACACAGAGAAACCCTGTCTCAAAAAACCAAAAAAAAAAAAAAAAAAAAAAAAAAAAGTTACAGTGAAACCTATTATCAGTAGAAATTAGTAACAATATAAACTTTAAAAATAATTCCTCTAAGTATACTATTAGGATTTAATTATAAGCATAAAATTTATGGTTTAAACTAGGGAAGGCTTATACTGGTGAAATAGAACCAGCTCCTGATGGCTGCCCCCTGACCTCCGCGTGCGTACCATGGTACTTGCGCCTCCATACCCCCCCACACCCACACATCACATACACAATTAAAAACAATAAGCTCTCCCCCTCTACTTATTCAAGGTTTACTATTAGTAGAAATTTAAAATTCCTATGAGTACCAGGCATTTCTTGTTATATTTTCTGCTAGCTAATTTATGACTTCCTATAGTTGCCTTAATTTTACTTGTCCATTGCTAACATATCAGGAATCTGTTACTTTTTTGTTGTTGTTTTGGAGACAGGGTCTTACTATGCAGCACTATGTAGGTCAGACTGACCTTGAACTCACAGATTTCTGCCTGCCTCTGATTGCTCTCTGTGAGTTTGAGGCTAGCCTGATCTACAGACCTAGTTCCAAGGCTACACAGAGAAACCCTTTATCGCCCCGCCCCCACCATCAGCTTCTACTTTATAGGTAAAGGCTCCATGTCGGATTCTTGCTGTGTCTGTTGTATTTTATGTGGTGCATGTTCGTTTTCCCTTGTGGCAGGTTATCAGATGTTTAGTGTTGTCATTATTCTTAATTCACCATCACTTGGCTCCTTTCTCTCTCTCATGTCAGAATCTGGAGCAGCCTGGTTTGAAGACACACTACGCCACAGTAACGTTGTTTCCCTGTCTACATGACTTCAGTAACGTTTCAGCTATGTGGAACCCCCACATATGAAACTGCCCGAAGCCGTGCTCACAGCACGCATGCGAAGCCAGGCTCACAGCACGCATGAAATACCACTTTCCCACTCTGGGTATCTTTGATGTCCTCAGATTACACAGAGTCTGGATTTAGAGTCTAAGTCTGCAGAAGGTGCTGTTTCGTACGTTCAAATTGTCAAGAGAAACCGTCCCTTCTTTGTAGCCCAGAGCCCATATTTACCCAGAAGGCTCCAAGCTTCCTGTGGACATCTCTGTGGTAACTCCCAGCACCGCAGGAGGCTTTTCTGTCCTCTTATCCCACCATCCCCAAATCCCTAGAGCAGTAGTTCTCAAACTATGGGTTGCGACCGCTTTGTGGTTCTAAAGACGCTTTCACGGGGCTGAATATCAAATACCCTGCATACCAGGTCTTAACACTATGATTCATAACAGTAGCAAACTTACAGTTATGAAGTAGCAATGGAAATAATTTTATGATTGGAGGTCATTGGAACTGCATTAAACAGTCACAGCATTAGAAACGTTAAGAACCACTGCCCTAAACTATGAATTTCAAAGCGAGTCCAGAACAGTCAAGGTTACACAGAGAAACCCTGTCTCAAAAAAAAAAAAAAAAAAAAAAAAAAAAAAAAAAAAAAAAAAAAAAAAAGAAGAAAGAAAAAAGAAAAAAAAAAAAAGAAAAAAAAAAGAAAAAAAAAAAAAAAAAAAAAAAAAAGAAAGAAAAAATTGCCTTGACAGACTTCTGTGAGTTAGAGAGCAGTTAGCCTGGTCTACATAGCGGGTTCTAAGCAGCCAGGAATACAAACTAAGACCTATGCAAAAAAAAAAAAAACAAAAAAAACAAAAAAAAAAACCAAAAAACAAAAAGAAAGGAGAAACAGAGACAGGGAGAGAAATTACAGGACAACAAAGGCAGGTGAACTGGGGAGAACTTAAACTGGTAGAGGTATTATGGCAGCCGGGTAAACCTCTCCTGGGATAGGTCTGAAGGACTCTAGGCCAACATGCCACAGAGACGCTTGCACATCTGTGTTCATAATAGCCAGGAAATCAAGCCCACCTAGATGTCCACCAACAGATGAGTGAATAAAGACATTACGATACAAGGTCTGGAGAGACGGATGGCTCAGTGGTTAGGAGCACTTGGTGTGGTTGCCAGGGACCCAGGTTCTGTTCCCAGCACCCACATGATGTCTTACAACCATTTATAACTCCAGTTCCATAGTACACATATGCACACGCACAGAAAAAATCTAAAAAAGAAAATGTGGTACATACACAGAATGGAATTTTTCTGTAGCCATAAAGAAGATGAACCCCATGACATTTTGTTTGAAGGTCTTCACTTTTTTATTCTTTATGTAAGGCTAGCATGGTCAGTTTCACTGGGCAGACAGTCTTGAATAATCCACTCAAGATCGCTCAGTCCAACTTAATGAAGCCTAAGTCCTTCGCCTACTGACGGAAACACTGACTGCACATGTTGAGTCCGTATTTCCGAATCAGACCATGGTGGTTAGAGCAAACGCGGCAGGAGCAAGAACCCTGGCCAAAGTTCCGTGGATGACTCCAGTAGAGCTGCTGGTGACCCATCTTGTCTTCAGACAGCCAACGAGGAAAAAGGAGCGAGCTGGCGCACACATGCGCTCTTCCAACATTTGTAGTAAAACAGATGCAACTGGAGATTATTATGTTAAATGAGATAAGCCTGACTCCAGAAAGACAAACACCACATTTTCTCTTATGTGCTGAACCCTGAATTTAAGTTGTGGTGTGTGTGTGTGTACGTGCGTGCGTGCGTGCATGTATGTGTGTGTGTGTGTGTGTGTGTGTGTGTGTGTTATTAAGCCAGGACTCAGGAGAGGCGAGGAAGAGATTTTAAGGTAAGTGGGAAGTAAGGTAACGGAATACATACGGTAAGAAGGCAGAAAAGCAGCAGGGCGTGGTGGCGCACACCTTTAGACCTAGCACTCGGGAGGCAGAGCCAGGTGGATCTCTACAAGGCCAGCCTGGTCTACAAAGTGAGTCCGGGACAGCCAAGGCTACACAGAGGAACCCTGTCTAAAAGAAAAAAAAAAAAAAAAAAAAAAAAAAGGCAGCTAGATGGGGGAGGCAACCTGGGGGCAGGGGAGCAATTGATAAGATAAAATGACACAACTTAAAAATTAATTAACAACAACAACCACCACCACCTTCCCCCTTTGCTCCTCTTAGTTGGTCCTACATGTAAATTGCTTCTTAGCCCATATTCCCAGAGTGGTGAAACAACGAGGCTGGTCACACAACCCAAGCTCGCTCAGGGTGTGCAGTGGGTGGGCACACTCTTTCCCAACCAGCGGACTGGAAACGCTCCCGGCCACGTTCCTACAGAACTTTACTCTTCTCCCAGACTAGCGCGGCTCTGTTTCTGCTGAAAGCTTTTAGCCGTGCTTTGAGGCTTGGCCTCACCAAACACAAGCAAGGCGCAGTAGTGCAAACAGACAGAAGAGCTGCAAATACGCCTGTTTCCGGAGCCAGCTCTGTTTGGGACGCATCAGAAGGGGCGGAAATCCCACAGTGTGAGAAGGATTGTAAGGAAGCAGACTCCGCGCTTCAGAAATCTGGTTTCCTTATGTGATACTGAACGTCTTTAGAGGGTACATTTGGTTTCGCTGCTAAATATAATAGGAGATTGACAGCAGTTGCAAAACGGCCCACGTCAAGTGTGTTTCCAATATTGAGAAGCCCCCTGAGACGAATGATACTTGCGGTCACTGCAAATATGCATAAAGATAGGCGTGCGGTTTTTCTTTCTCTTTCTCTCTCTTTCTCTCTCTCTCTCTCTGTGTCTGGGTCTGTCTGTGTTCCCCCTTTCCCCACATCTCTCTCAGATGCAGGGTGTCATGTAGCCTTGGTTAGCCTCAAACTCACCATATAGCTGAGGAGAACCAGGAACTGCTGACCCTCAGCCTCCATCGTGCTGGGATTCCTGTCAGTCACCACAAGGTTCAGTGTATACAGGACTGGGGAGTTGAACCTAGGGCTTTGTACTTGTCAGGCAAATGGTCTACGTTGGTGACTTTCACAGTCAGTGTCTTTCTTGAGTGGCTGTCTAATTCTTCATCTGCAGAGGGAAAGGGGTGACTCCCGTCTCCCACCGTCCGATACAAAGGTCCTCCATGGCTTGAGTGGCAGCAAGCCTGCCTGGGATTCTCCTGGCAGGATTCAGCAACTATTCTACACGGTAGATATATCTTTGGCTTTGAAATCCACACGGTCTGTGCTGCATGGACGTGACCCTAAGCAAATGTGGAGGTGTTGATGTGGTTGGGTTCTTACTTGTGGAGAAGATTTGGCTTTAGTGTGCCAACACTGCTTTTGGACCTATTCTATAACGAGCTGCCACAACCACACGAATGGATCCACACTCAAAGACAAAGACACACACACACACACACACACACACAAATGTATGTATATTTATATATATAAATATATAAATGTTTATATATATACATGAAACTACTAGGCAGTTTGGATCTATAGAGCAACTCCTTTCCAAGAAAAATATTTATTTTATGTTCATGTGTGTACCTGCATATATGTGTATGCATGTGCCATAGAGGTCAGAAAAGGCAGTTCCCTTGGGACTAGAGTTACAGATAGTTATGAACTTCCACATGGACCCAGGCTCTCTGCGAGGGTAGCCAATGCTTTTAGCCACTGAACCATCTCCCCAGCTCTTAGAACTGCAGAACAGGGGAGAATGAGAGATGGAACCCATCACCACAGGCTGAGGCCAGTAAAAAGTGAACAAGGTGGTATCGCAGGGGCCTCTCTTAAGGCGGTAACCCTAGCCCACTGACTTTCTATGCATCCTTGACTTTTTTTTTCCTGAGACAGGGTTTCTCTGTGTATCCTTGGTTGTCCTGGATTCTCTCACTATCTTTGTAGACCAGGCTAGCCTAGAACTCACAGAGACCTGCCTGCCTCTGCCTCCCAAGTGCTGGGATTTAAGGTGTGCGCCACCACTGCCTGGCTCATCCTTGACTTCTTAAAGAGTCTGTTAGGGCTAGGAGAATGATCAAGATGAGATTGAATTTTTTTTTCTTTTTTGGTTTTTCGAGACAGGGTTTCTCTGTGTAGCCCTGGCTGTCCTGGACTCACTTTGTAGACCAGGCTGGCCTCGAACTCACAGCGATTCGCCTGCCTCTGCCTCCCGAGTGCTAGGATTAAAGGCGTGCGCCACCACGCCCGGCTGAGATTGAATTTTTAAATATTTATTTGTGTGTGTGTGTGTGTGTGTGTGTGTGTGTGTGTGTGTGTGTGTGTGTGTGTTGGTGTGTGCTTATAAGCACAGGTGCTTGTAGAGGCTTGCAGAGGTTTCAGAACCCAGAAGCTGGAGTTGCAGGTGGTTGAGAGTTACTTCATGAGGGTATGGGACCCGCAGGACAGCTGAGCCATCTTCCAGACATAAGACATTTTATACCGAAGGGCATTATTCTTCTGCTCTCAAATGAGTTGCAAGCATTTTCCTTATTTGTCATTATCTTCTGCTATTTTGACAACTTGATAAATTAAATTCGACTTCAGCTATAATAGGTTTTTTGTTTTTGTTTTTGTGTTTTTGCCTCAAGTTTTTACTTATTCCGTTTCACGGAAGTCAAATTTAACAATCTTTATTGGTGGCTTTAGGTCTCTTAAAATTAAAAGTCTTCCTCATTTTAAGTTCTGTCTTTTCTTCTTGGCAGATCTTCCATATTCTGCAGAAGTTACATGTTTTCTTCATGCATGCCTTGAAAATTCTTTTACTCTTAGTTTTATCTTTTTAAAATTATTTCTAAATTATGTGTGCACGTGTGTGCCTGTGCTGCCTACGAGTGCAGGTGCATAGAGAACCCAGAAGAGGGCGGATTCCTTGGGGCTGGAGTTACAGGCAGTTGTGATCTGCCTGCTGTGGGTGCTGGGAACTGGACTTGGGTTTTGGGTCATCTGTAACAGCAAGTACTCTTAACTACTGAGCCTTCTCTCCAGCCTGGAAATTCCTTTATTGATAAGGCAATTTCTTCAGCAGGCGTGGTTTCTATGAGACAATCAGCGCTGTGTGGAGACCAGGTGGGGAGGGGTGCAGCATGCTCTGAGCCTAGCTAAGTCAAGAGTGTTTTCACAGGAACAAGCCAGTTTTTATGTGGAGGAGATGAAACAGTGAGGAGGCGAGTAGGGAAAATGCAGGAAAAAATTAAGGGCTCCATTGTTTCATTTGTCTTAGCATCACTTCCAACCATGTGAGGTGACTTTGCGATTGTTAATTCATCTTGCCCAGTGATATCCTTGTAAAATGGATGGATCATCATCATCATCACCACCATCATCATCACCACCCTCACGTTACAAATGAAGAAACCCGAGGCAGACAATGGCTTGGAGTTGCACAACTGGTTTGTTGTGGGGTGAGGCTAGGAGAGGGCTCCTACAATTTGTATGCACATACTCCCCATACAGACACAGATGAATACATATAATTAAAAACTAAAGTAACTCTTAAATAGAAACCAATCAAAATGGTTACTTTAATGAATGAAGAAAAGATTAAAACAAAAAGACATCACCTCTCCCCGCCCCCCAAATAACCAAAGCCCCTGACAATGTGGTCCTTCCTGTAGGAGAACTAGGGGCCCAGATCATTGTTCAGCCCAGCCCTTCCTTTTTTTTGCGTTTCTATTGAACGGAGGGAGACACTGGGACAATGTCAGTTTCCACTCAGGCTTGGATTTGAGCAAGGACAGAGCTAGGGCTGCTGCTCTGGGTCAAAGCCACTCCACACATTTTTCCAGGGCCTTGGGTCACTTGCAGCGAGCCCCACTACTCCCACACATTTGCTTCTTCATGTCCCAGGGCTCGAGCTGCTGCAAGGTTCCCATAGGAATGTGGCTGCCTGCCAGGCGACCTCATGTGCATTCCATTCTTCTCCTTGGCCCAGAGGCAGGGGAGGCCAAGAGGAGGCCAAGAGGAGGCCAAGTTGGCTGGCTGCTTAACTGTTTGGGCCCTAGCACTGTTTAGGACTTTCCCGGCAACTGAAGGTAAAATAGAGGAGGGATAGTTATGTATTCATAGAACCATCTGGAAAACAACTGTTCTTAAGGGTAGCCCAATGGAAACCACATTCCTCGGCTTGTTATGAAACTGCCCGCCACCCGAAAGGCATTTTCAAGTTATAAGGCTTTGAGAGGTGTGACTAAAGCAGTGTGACTGGTTTTTTTTTTTTAAGTAAACATACCAAAATATAGACATCTGAATGATGCTTGCTGTCACCCACAAGTCTCACTGGGTTGTTGGCTCACTCCAAGATGTGGGACCGCCTGTCACCTTCCCTTCTGGGAAATTTGCTTTGCACTCATGGCATTGCTTTCGGTTTGTCATCTGTGCAGCACGTATGAAGCACTTCCTGTGTACTGAGCACTCTGAGGAACTCTGGGTACAGAAGGATGAGGAACGGGTAGTCCCAGGAGGGTTTGCACCATTCACCCAGCACCTACTGGACAACCCCCGTGAGCCAAGCGCCCAGCTAGACCCTGGAAACAGAACTGCTATCAGTGTGGACCTGGAAGGCCCAGTTCCTGTAGTATCCAGGTTCCTGTGTCCCACAGTGCTCTAGTGTCCTGTCTGGTCCGTGATGGAACCCTCTAACCAAAAGAAATTTAGATGAGGAAAGGATTTATTTGGCTTACACTTCGAGGTCCATCCCTAGGGGACATTGAGGGCAGAAGCTCAAGGCAGGAACCATGGAAGATGTTGCTTGTTGGCTGGCTCATGCTCATCTAGCTTTCTTATACAGCCCAGGGAATGGTGCTGCCCACAGTGGGCTGGGCCTCCCACATCACTTAACCCTCCACAGGCCAATCTCATCTAGGCAATCCCTCAATTAAGATTCCCTTCTCAGGTGACTCCAGGCTGAGTCACGTTGACAGTTAAAGCTAACTAGGAGACATGGCAAAGAATTAAACCATGAAAACATCATTAGAAATTGAAATAGGGCAGCTTGGTTGTAGTCTAGTGAGCTGAGGGAAAAAGCTCCCAAAGCACTGGGCCACAAGTTGCACACACTGACACAGCACCCCTCTCTCCCATACTTGAATAGCCCAGGCTTTTCTTGAGCATGCTCCCTTTGTCATGTAAATGCAGATTCCAGGTGGGAAAGAATTACAGTCCTTATCTGCCACCAGCTTCCCACAATGGCCTCGTGATAAAGGTTTTCTTTTATTCACAGCCTCAACAACATCTAACACATATTTTCTTGATATTATCCCAACAAGTGTGACGTAATAGATGATGGCAGTTTTGACTAGCATTTCTCTAATGCCTGGGACCCTTTCATATACTTTTTGTCCACTTGCATTTCTTCTTGGGGGAAATATCTATTCTGACCTTTGAGGACTTTAAATGATATTAGCTGGGTGTGATAGCACACACCTTTAATTCGAGCACTTGGAAGGCAGAGGTAGGTGGATCTCTTAAGAGTTTTAAGGCCACTCTGGTCTCCATATCATTTTCTAGGGTGGCTAGAGCTACAGAGTGAGACCCTGTCACAAAAACAAACAAACCAAAACCAAACCAAACCAAAGAAACAAGAAACAAATGAAACTCCATGATTTGGGAGCTGGAGAAACAGCCACTTTGTGTGTGTGAGTATCCTGGACTACCTCTATTCGCAGAAGAATGGCCAATCACAGAAACGCAATAGGCTCTCTGAACCAGAGCTGGCCACACCTCTAGAATGATAGCTGCCTGTACACAGCAGATGTTGATCTGACTGGGCACGTTCCACTACTCCATCCCAGGACTGCTCGCTCACACCACCTCCAAAACTACCTGTTCTAAAGCTTGTTATATAACAATATAAAAATTATGGCATTTTAGGGCTGGGGAGATGGCTTGGACACTATAACCAGAGTTCAATTGCCAGAACTCATGTTTAAAGAAAAGAGGAGGAGGAGGAGGAGGAGGAGGAGGAGGAAGAGGAAGAAGAAGAAGAAGAAGAAGAAGAAGAAGAAGAAGAAGAAGAAGAAGAAGAAGAAGAAGAAGAAGAAGAAGAAGAAGCCAGCAGAGAGGTTGGCTTAGTGGATAAAGGCACTTAGAGTCATGTCTGACATTCTGAGCTCAATCCATGGAACCCACATGGTAAGAAAGAACTGACTCCTGCACATTGTCCTCTGACCTCTATTCCAGTTCAGCAGCATTCATGTGCCTCTCCCAACCCCACACATGTGTACACACACACATACAGAGAGAGAGAGAGAGAGAGAAAACACAAATAAAATTATGAAATTTTTGTAAAGTCAGGCTCCATAGCATGCATCTGTAATCACAGCCTGGGGATGTAGAAAGAGGTGGGTCCTTGGGGCTCCCTGGCAAAGTGGGAGACCTCATGTCAAGAAAAAGGTAAACAGCACTTGAGAAATAACACATGAGGTTGTTCTCAGGTGTGTACACATGTAGAGGCACCCGCCCGGGTGTGAACCTGTACACATCCGAGACTGTGAGCACACGTGAATGCACAAATGGCAACATTTAAAGCCAGGCATGGCTGTCTTGAAACCTCTCCAGGACATATAATTAATAGGCACATTTTTCTGCGGCTGGCATGAAGTGTCAGGGATGCAGAGACGATTCCAGACAGTCGCTCTAGAAGCAGCTGCTAAGATCTGCACTCTAATTTGCTGCCACAGCTTGACACAGTGCGATGCATTAAAATGTGCCACATTGGTTAACATGGGTTCAAGTAGACAAAGACTGCCAATTTGGAAGGAGGGTAAATGGCCCTTGGTGGCTCTCCTCGTGATGCCCAGACTGCACGCAGTGGGAAATTATACCATGCTTATATGGGCAGTCCTGGCACAATCCAAGCACAAATGAGACCCGAGGATTAGCTTTCCTGGATGAATAATTATTCCTGAATCATGAGACAGGGACCCATGGAGACAGGGAGTGCATGTCTTTCTAAGAAGTCTTCAAATGCTGTCAGAGACGCGGAACCTCACGTGAGTTCCATGCAAGTGAGAACTGGCCCTTAACATCACCCCGAGCCAAAGAAAATTCTTGGTTGGGATTGAAAAAAACGTTAGATAAATAATTTCTTCTTGCCTCTCAGAAGGCCGCAGCTATCGCTGCAATCCAGAACTGGCCTTTATGCGGGTCTGGCGGGTTTTGCTTGGACCAGTTGCTATGATGAACTTGCAGTAATTCCAGGTTTCCCTCCACTCCAGACAGAGCCAAAAGCCATGTAAGCATCCGGCTTACCTCATAGCTCTCTTTAGTCCCTGCTGACGGACTGTTCGGCTTCTGACTTTTTTTTTTACTATAAAAAACAGGACCACAGGGAAACTCCTCAGGGCAGCCCAGGAAGCTGCAAACTGCTAAGCACCAAGGAAGTGTGTTTAGGTGGGCTGTGTAATGCGCTGCTACACCAAGGGGGAGCTCCCTATACCACAGACCTTATTTATTTCACCATTATCACTCAGAGGAATAAGGGATAACTGAGCTCAGAGAGACAGGCTCTTCTTTAGGATGAACCACTGGCAAACCGAAGTCTCACAATTTGGACTTGGCTGTAGTTTGGAGATCGGCCCTCTGCTGGTCTGTACTATGCTGTAAGCATGCCCATAATCAAAGAAATCCTTCTGTAGAGACCAGGCAGAGAGCAGTAAGCTGAGTGGAGGGGAGGAACCAGGCTAGAAGTACAGCTGTAGGTAGAATGCTTGCCTCGCATGCCGGAGGCTCTGGGTTTGATTCCTAGATAAACTGGACATGGGGGTGCACATCTGTGATCCTCCCGCACTCAGGAGGTGAGGGTAAGGGCAGCAGGAGTTTAACAGCACCCTGGGATACACAGTGAGTGAATTCCAGCCAGTCTGGACCACATCCAACTCTGTCTCTGAAAAGACCAAGTTGGAGAACACGGAGGAAAGCAGACAGGATGTGTGGAAATGCAGCAGAGGCTGGGTTTGCGCTGATCCTGGGGCCAACGTCTGAAGATCTTGGGGGACCTGGAGCCCAGTGGGAGATGACTGGCCAGATTTGCAGGAACTTTGAGCAGGGTCCCTCTTTCCCCTAAGGCAAACATTGAATATGAATAAACTCATGTGCTACAGGGGGGTCTCAGTATCCCAGGCATGCCCTGGGGCCCTGAGACCTGTGGTGTAAAGCCCTTAAAATGGGTTTTCTGTGAAGAACGGGTGACTCTGATGCCTTGTCCCCACCTCTCAATGATGAGCTGACAAGAAAGTGACAGAAAATATGCTTTAAGGGCAGGAAGGATTTTCAACCCAGCACCATGACAGGCCTGAGAGGACCACTGAGCCAAGCTGAACACCAATGTCTTCCATTTTTGCCTGTGGTATTTTAGTCTCTTCTGTTGATCCTCAAGGCTCCACAGGCCTGCAGGTCCCAGAAGTTACTTCCTGGAACTACCTAGGTGAGGCTTGTGACAAAGGCCTGATGTTCGAAGTAGTGGCAAGGCAGGATGCGGAAATGACTCATCAGGGATCCTGAGGGAAATTTAGTCTCAAAACTGTCAAGAGAGAACTAGGGGGATGGCTCACTTGATTAACACTCTTGTCATGCAACCATGGGCCCTGATTCCCCAGAACCGTGTAAAGGAGTCAGGAATGGTGGCACAGGCTTGTAATCTCAGTGCTGACGTGATACAGAAGGGAGCGTCCCTGAGGCTCGCCAGCCAGCCTCGCCAGCCTAGTCTAACGGGCGAGCTCCACACCGAGAGCCTCTGCCTCAAAAATAAGGTGGACAACACCTAAAGAATGACACTTAGGGTTGGCTTCTGGCCTCCATGGGCACATGCATGTGTAGACACATACGGGCTCATACACATGCACACATACACGAAGTCAAGAGAGAAGATTGGTCCCACCCTTCCTCTTGGTTGGGCTCTCCCTAGAAGAAGATTCTAGCAAAGAGATGGGGAGCATGTCTATCTTTGAATTATTTGTTGGGAACTTAACATGAAGGCAAGGGCCAGTAGAAGAATAGACATCCACCAACTTTGTGTTTCTTTGTGTGGGAAGAGCAGTCTCCACTGGGTGGAATGAAACAGACAAAGAAATAGACAAAACCTGATCTACGGACAATAATTTCCGAGATCTATGTAGCCATGTACTGGCTTCATGGTGGATCTTTTATCGTAATGTGGAACATTTCGTGACTTAAGAGATACAGAGCACATGACTTACAGGAAGGTGGTTGGCTCCAAATTAGAGACACCCAATAGTTTGTTCTCAGCAAGAAACTCATAAGTTGTGGGCAAATTACCCCTCCCTGAGACTCACTGTCCTGTCCGCCAAACACAAAAAGCTCTCCTGAATCTTGACAGGACTGCGTACATTTTGAAAGTTAAAAATACATTATGTGTATGGAGTAAATGAGAGAGAATAAGGAGAGAAATATAGATTAAATAGAGAAGGTGAAAATAGTAATAACCAGGGTTGGCAAGATAGCTTGGCAGGTAAGGGTCCTTGCCATCAAGGCTGACAACTTGAGTTCAAGTTCCAGAACCCACGAAAGGAAAGAACCAACTCCAGGAAGCGGTCCTCTGACAGTCACACGTGCACCATGGCATGTGTGCACTCACTAACAAACAAATAGATGTAAATTTAAAAACAAATAGTGCTAACCAGGGGTAGAGAGGTGGCTCAGCAGTTAGGAGCACTTGTTCTTGCAGAGGACACACGTTCCATTTCCCACACACACACCACAGCTCACAATCATAGGTAACTCCAGCTCCAGAGATCCAAAGCCCTCTTATGACCTCTGAGAACATTGGGCACGTGTGTTCTGTACATACATATATCTGAGCAAAACATTCATACACATAACGCAAAATAAATACTTCTACAAAAGGAATTTTAAAAATAGTATCAAGCAGAGATGGTAAAACTGTAAATGGGCAAGTATATTCTTTGGCAGGTAAGTCTCATTGTATGGTCCAAGTCCTCCATGACCTTTCAATTCTCCTGCCTCAGCTTCCCAACACATGGGATAACAGGGGCACCACGCATACGCTGTGGAAGCCCAAGATATGAACAGTGTCTTGTTCATCTTTGCACCCTAATGCTTTACGAATGGCTTGGCACATAGTGGCAACCCGTAAACATGTGAGGTGCGCTGGCTGGTGGAGCAGCACGTTCATGGATAATCATTTCTATATGTGTGTGGGGGGCGCTATAGAAGTAAATGGGGTTCTGGTTAGACTCCAACAGAGAAGCATTCAAAAACAAACAAACAAACAAACCCATGAAAGTAAACAAGGAGCAGAGAAGGAAGGCCATTTCTTGTCTTGCTGGAAGGGACATGCAGTGTAAGGCATGTTTGTTTGTTTGTTTAGGTTTTTTGAGTCAGTGTTTCTCTGTGTAGACTTGACTGTCCTGGACTCTCTTTTGTAGACCAGGCTGGCTTCGAACTCACAGAGATCTGCCTACCTCTGCCTCCGGAGTGCTGAGATTAAAGGCATGAGCCATCATGCCTGGCCATAAGGGAATTTTTGAAAATGAACACACTTTTGGGACAGTGGCACTTTCCTTAGGGCCAAGCTTGTGCACACTCTCTGGTCAGTTGTGCCTAAGAGCACAACTCTTTTCTGCATGTTGCTGAAAGGCAGCACTTAGAGGGGAAAGGCCACAGGGTCCCTTGGACAGTGACCTATTGACATCAGCTATTAATAGCCATTAAATCCTTGGATGGAGCCCAAGCTCCTCTCACCCCAGAGATACCCTTGCATTTAGAATATGCCTGATATGGCCACAGAACACTGAAGATCCCTTGTAGTTTCCCAATTAAGGATGTCCCTTCTCTCCTCTCCCTTCCCCTCTCTTCCTCTTCCCTCCTTTTCCCCTCCCTTCTCTCCTCCTCCTCCTCCTAAGTCACACAAAGGAAATTTGGCCTGCAGAGTCCATCTGCCTGTGTCCAAGGCTAGTGTACTAACATTTCACCCCCTCTGAAATCTAAGTGACTCCTGAGCTTTCAACAAGGCCATCAAGTTTCTCAGTCATGCTGGGAAGAAAAGAGCACTGTGAGAAGAAGTAAGCAAGGTGGCCATGATGCATACTGAACCCTGGGGTCAGGAGAAGCTGACATCCCAATAAGTCCAGTGGTAAAGCATTGGTGGCCCTGGGCAATGTATTGCTTTTCTTATCACAGTGACTGAAAACCTGACCAGAAGCAACTTAAGGAGGAGGGTTCATTTTAGCGTGAGGGCTGAGGGGCCATCATGGCAGGAAGTCATGGTGGCAGGAGAGTGAAGTAGCTGGTCTCATTGCGTGCATAGTCAGGGAGCAGAGATGAACGAACACTGGTGCCTACAACCCTTCCTGCTTTTCCCACTTTTAGTCAGCTTGACTCCCCTACGCAGGATGGTGTCATCCATATTTCGGGTGTATCTTCCCTTCTGAGAGAAATGGCCAAGCAATACCCTGACTCACACAGACAAGTGTTTCTTAGGTGACTCTAAATCTAGTCAGGCTGACAACGAAGACTACTCACCCTAAGCAACTTGGGTGCTGTGAGCAGGCAGGGGCTCCTTTTCCTCCCCGCATGGTCACACTTGACATCACCACTTGCAAGACCGGAGAGTCTTCGATAATTGTGATTCCCAAATACAGGACAAAAACTGGTCCTGTAGTTTAATGTCAACCTAACTTCCATTTTTCAAAACTTACTTCATATAGCGTATTACCACATAGATCTACCTATAGAACCCAGGGAAGCCTCTCTGAGAGAAGATGGTGTTCTCAGACTTAGCTTCCTTGTGAAATGGGCTCATAAGGAGTCTCATTTAAGAAACGGCCTTGATCAGGCTGTTCTGTAGGCATGTCTCTGAGACGTTTTTCTTGAATGATAATTGACATAGGAGGGTATAACCCACAGTATCATCACTGTGCAGGGCTCCTGGGATATGTGCGCATGCGCACTCACACAGTCAGCGCAGAGGTGAGAGAGCAAGCCAGTTAAGCAGCATTTCTCTGTGGTTTTTGGTTCAGGTTCCTGGTATGACTAGCCTCAATGCTGGGTTGTGAACAGGTAGTGTAAGGCAAATGAACCCTTTCCTCCCCAGGCTGCTCTTGGTGTTTCTCACAGCACTGTATTAGTTACTTTCCTGTTGCTGTGAGGAAACACCAAGACCAAGGCAACTTACTCAAGAGTTTACTTTAGCTTATAGTTCTGGAGGAAATACAAGTCTGTACTGGCAAGGAAACAGGCATGGCAGCCAGAGCAGGAAGCCGAGTGCTCACATCCTCAACCACAAGCAGGAAGCAGAGAGAGTGATTTGGAAGTGACTGAGGCTTTTAATCTCAAAGTCCGTCTCCAGTGACACACTTTCTCCATCAAGGCCACACCTCCTAAACCTCCTCAGACAGTGCCACCCGCTGAGGACCAAGTCAAACACATGAGCTGATGCTGGGGATGATCTGTTCAAACCGTTACAACCGTTACAATACGGTATAATGATTTGATACATGTCCATGTTTTAACATCAGATCAAATAGTTAATAGTTCCATGTCCTTAAACATCTAGTTTTTAGCTACCCGGATTGTAATGGTTCATACCTGTGGGATACAGTGTGACATTCCAATGCACGTGTGTGGCATGTCCTGCCAAATCAGGGTGATTAGCATTCTTGCCTCCTCCTTGTCCTGATGTTTGGAGCTGTCATTCCCCTCTCTTCTAACTACTCACAACTGGGTGACAGGTTTCTGTGAACGGTGCCATCCCCATTGTGTGTGGTACATGCATGTCTCCTTCTGTATCATCAATCATTCTGCCAGGTTCCTTCTACCTCCTCATCTACCTGTGCCTCAGTGCTCACCAATTCTGGGTCTAGTGTATAGAACGCAAATAGGACATGTTCCTGAAATTTCTGGGCACACCCTTGGGGACAACTGGACATTTTGGCTTGAATCCTGGCTCCTCCATCCTCAGTAGTCCAAGGTTACAGTGACTGCCTGACAGGACTGGCTTGAGAAACAAATGGGAAACTGACCTGAAAGAGAAGTGACTCATCGCTGGGAATGGTAGTGCATTGTCTGTAATCCCAGCACTTAGGGAGACAGAGGCAGGTGGATCTCTGTGAGTTTGAGGCCAGCCTGGTCTACAGAGTGTAGGACAGCCAGGGCTGCACAGAGAAATTGTCTTGAAAAACAACAAAACAAAAGGGTTGGGGTGGGGCTGGAGAGATGGCTTAGCAGTTAAGAGCACTATCTGTTATTCCAAAGGTCCTGCTGAGTTCAACTCCCAGAAACCATATGGTGGCTCACAACCATCTATACTGGGATATGATGCCCTCTTCTGGCCTGCATGTGTACATGCAGATAGAGCACTCATACACATAAAATTAAAAAATAAATATAAAGTGACTCAGGAGATGTGGGCCTCCTCCACAGAGGGCCCCTCTGGGTGTTCCTACCATGAGAGGGCAGGAGATTTGACCCACATGGATCTATTGGGGTGATAAGAAATCCAGAGACCCCATCTTTCCCAAAGAGACAGAGGTAATGTGTCATGGAAGAACATGGGCTTGGGGCAGGTTGTGGTCACTGAGACCTGTGTTGAATTCATTCTGTCAAAGCCATGTAGTGTGTCCTCAGGCCACGCAGTTACCTGCCCACTCACCTCTAGAGAGGTTTGACTATTTGTGAGAAGTGCATGGAGGGCTGGTGCTGTAGCTCTTCCTCCCAGGGTGGCTGCAAAGAGCAGGGAGCATGCTTATACACTAAGAAGCTGTCCAACAGGCCTGTGATTTTAGTGCTGGCCCCCAAACAGAGGCCAGCAGAGCCAGATGACTCTACTACCTGCCTCTTCACCCATCAGCTCTGCCACCTGAGGCTAGCTGTGTCATCTGTATGGGTCCTTGAAACGTCCCCTCTGCTTTCTTACTGATCAGCCCGTGTTCCAGGACAGTAGGCTGGAAGATGAAGCCGTCATCAAAAGCTTGCTGAGGAGTGAGCCACTAACGGGGCACCCAGCCATCTGGGGGGAGCACTCACCACAGGAACATCTGTGGGGAGCACAGCCACCAGTAGTGGTGCACAGGTCACAGAAACATTTACAGGGTCACAGCCAGTTGTGGGAAACATCATCACAGGAGCACCTGCGGGAATACAGCCACATATGGAGAAGACAGGCCCCAGAAAAATCTGTGGGGGGCATAGGTTTATATGTGGGTTGCTCATCACAGGACCACCAGTGGGAGCACAGTCACCTGTGGGGAACATGGGTCCTGGGAACATGTGTGGAGATCATAGTTGCCTATAAGGAGCAGGGCATCACATGAGTTCTCATGGGAGCATACCTAGCCTATGGAAAGCATAGGTCCCAGGGACATTTGTTTGTGTGTGTGTGGGGGGAGCACAGACATTTATGGGGAGCACTCATCACACCAGTGGGAAGACAACGACCTGTGGAGAGTATAGGTCATAGGAATACCTGTTGGGAGCACAAGTACCTGTAAGGAACATGGCCGCCATTTTGGGGTCTCTAGGGGGAGGGCATGTTGATTGACATCTGTCTTCTGTAGAGCCCTAGGGGAGTGTGGTGCAGCACTGGGGAGAAGGGGGTAGAGGGAGGACTAAAGCATGATCCTCAGGGAGGCACCACAGCACTTCTTGCATAGGCCTTTCCTGTTGTGCCTGGCCTTTCCCAGAGCAGGGGAAATCAATGCTTCCATGAATCCTCAGCCACTGTCTGGGGGCTGCCAGTGATTCTGAAGGCAAACAAACAAAAAACAAAACAAACAAAACAAAAAACCTGAGGACTCCTAAGCATTTATGACTTAGCAGAACTGTTCCCTAGCTTCTGGCTTCTGGAGGAGCCTTCTGGATTTCACTGTGGCTCCTCGTCCACTTCTAGAACCTGCCAAGAACTCCCAGGTCCCAGTCAGCACTTATGGCTGCTATGTGAGGGTGCAGGGGTCAGAGGGCCTCTGTGTGGCTGGTGGCCCACAGCAGCAGTGGTGTGGACGTCCAGACCTGCTCTGGGGATAGAGGGAGGTGGGGAAGAGCACTGTAACCTCAGGACTCCGGCCCTTTTGATGGGTGAACATGGCCATCACTCTCATCAACATGGGCCCTTGGGTTCTCTCTGGGGCAGACTTGAGTGGGGAGGGCCCGGCCATGCTGGCTACCTCTGGGCAGACCATCACTCTTCCTCTGGTGCTGTCTCCTTCAGTGTGTAGCTTGATTCATGACTATGGTGTTCTTATGCCCCCTTCTTTATCGCTGGTGGGACTAAGTGACCTAGTGGGACTCAGAGGGACCGTGACTGATTTCACCTAGTCCCTTTGCTGAGGCTGCCAGAGCAGGCAGCCCTGTCTCTGAATGAAGCTCTCTTGACCCTGAGCTTCCTGCATAACAGATCATCTCTGCCCAACCCTCCTCGTCCCCACTCTCACCCTTGGTAAATATTTATATATTTACCACATTTGTGTGTGCATACATGCATGCGTATGTATGTCTCTGTGTCTATGTGTGTGCACAAGCATGTGTGCGTGTATACTCACATGATGTATGGAGGCCAGAGAATAAGCCCTGCCCTATTGCTCTCTACCTTATTTCCTTGAGACAGGAATAAGGGGCCAGCAAACCCCAGTGAGCCTCCTGTCTCTCCCCCCATCAACCACGGGGCCGAGGCTACACGAATGCATGGCCCCACCTGGCTCTTTTCATGAGTTCTGAGGATTTGAACTTCCAGCCACAGGCTTGAGCAGTAAACATTCTTCTGTGCTCTCACGCTCTCTCTCCCTCTCCCTCTTTCTCTCCTCCCCTCCTCCCGCCCTCTTTCCCCTCCGCCCCCTTCCTGAGACAGGCTCTCTCACTGGCCTGGAATCCGGGTGGCTTGGCTGACTGGCCAGCTCTAAAATTACAAGTACATATGGCCTACTCGGCTGCCTTTTTTTTTTTTTTTTTTAAAGCTTGGGATTTGGGGAATGAACTCAGGTCTTTGCGCTTGTGACGAGATGCAGTTCCTAAGTAGGACAGTGAGTGTCTGAGTTTCTTTTCCTATTTCTGTGACAAAATATCCATACAAAGGCCGGGTGGTGGTGGCACACGCCTTTAATCCCAGCACTTGGGAGGCAGGGGCAGGCTGATCTCTATGAGTTCCAGGCCAGCCTGGTTTACAGAGTGAGTTCCAGGACAGCTAGAGCTGTTACACAGAGAAACCCTGTCTAGAAAAACAAACAAACAAACAACCTCTGTACAAATGCAGCTTACAGGAGAAAGGGCTTACTGTTCAGCTACAGTGCATTATAACTGAAGTCGAAGCAACAGGAGCTTCATACAGCTGGTCTCATTGCATGGGTAGTCAGCAAGCAGAGGGCAGTGAGTGTATGCAGACCAGTGCTCAGCTGTGTCTCTCTCCTGTCGGCCCAGGGAATGAGGCCGCCCAGAGTGGGCTGGGTCCGCCTACATCAGTTAACTCAAGACAACCCCACAGGTGTGGGTACAGGCAGGCCAAACTTCTTTAAGCAATCCCTTGTTGATTCCTTCTCTTTCTTCAGATGATTCTAGATTGTCAAATTGATAGTTAAAACTAACCATCACGGCCTCCATCTTTATTATATTCATCAGAATGCTCAGAGAGAAGAGATGGAGCCATGGCCGCCTACATCTTAGCTGAGCGCATGGTTACTGCTTGCCGCTTCATGGCTCCTGGCTTTAACCCAGGTCTGCTGTTCAGTGAGAATGTCTGCCCTCAATATACAAATAAGGGAAGATGTGGTAGTCCAGTGACCTACCTGAGCAAGGACAGGCTTCTAGGAGCTGGTTTCAGAAACGGTGACAAATATTTGCCAAGGGCAGGCACCCACGGTGGGCAACAGGCTATTGAGGTTTCCAGGAAGTCACAGAACAGCTGGGGAGTCATGTGGGCCCCAGCCCCAGCTCCCATACTGAGCAAATGTGTGACAGATTAAATATTTATCTATTGTCCTGTCCACCTCAATAAAACATCACGCTCTTTCATGCTCTTGCCTTAATGACATTTGTGTGCCTTGGAATGCCGCCTTGGGCCATCGGATCATATCTAAAGATGTGAAAACATAAAAATCGATAAAAAGAAATGAAAAGTCTGTTTCACTGATAAAGCATCATTTATCTTACTCAGGGGTATGTCTCAGATTCCCCTAAGTGCCCTTTCAGAGGGCAGCATCAAAGCCAGGACCTGCTTGCCTGCAGGCTTCTCAGAAGTATGGGGTGAGGCAAGAATCTACGAGGGGGGAGGTGGATAGAGGGTTTCTGGGACCAGCACTACTGGACTCGCTTCCACCCAGAGATTCACAGAGATATTTCCAGCATTTCAAAGCTCCCAGAGGTTGGGCTGGGGGATACATGAAGTCCTGGGTTCCTTACTTAGCATTGTATAATGCCAGCTGTGGGGGTGCACAGCTTATAATCTCCGTGCTGGGGAGGGAGAGGAGGATTGGAAGTTCGAAGTCATCCTCAGCTATACCAGACCAGCCTGGACTACCATGTCTAAAATAAATCCTCTCAGAGAAAAAAACAGATCTTCACAAAACCCTGAGAAGGAAGGCTTAGGGATCCCTTTTTGGCTGATGTTATTAAGGTGTCAGCAACATGAAAATTATGATTGCCAATTAGGATGAATTCAGAAAAATCAAATTATTTTTCAAACTACATTTACTTATTGTCTGTGCATGGGCACGTGTGTCACAGCATGTGTGTGGACGTCGGAGGCTAACCTGGGGGAGTCAGTTCCCTGCTTCCACTCCGATGGTCCTGCAAGTCAAACTTGAATCATCAGGTTTAAGTCATCAGGCTTGATGGCTGGTCCCCAAGCCATCTCGCCACCCTGAAAAGAAAACTGTGTAACCCACACCTAGGAGCTTACTAAGTCAACTGTTCATACCTGTAGGTTCTGCAACCCTGCATTCAGCCAATAGCAGCTTGAAAATGTGCAGAAGAGGGGTTGGGGGATGGCTCAATAGGAGAAGGCACTTGGTGCCAAGTTTGACAACATGAGTTTGGTCCCCAGGACCCACCTGGTAGGAGGAGAACTGACTTTCACAAGTTGTCTTCTGACTCCCACATGGATGCTGTGTCAGGCTCTTATGTCCCTTCTGTATAATTAAGCATTAAATTCATGTACATTTTAAATGTGCAGAAAAACTGTGCTTCTGTATTGAGCACAGGAAGATGTTTTTATTGCCATTGTTCCCCATGTAATACATCATGACTCCTCCTCACATGGCCTGTGGAACAGTAGGTCCTGAAAGCAGCAAGACGGTAACACACAGGAGCACTGCATAGGATCCTACGTAGATAGCACGCCATTTCTATCACATTTGAGCATCTGAAGATTCTGATGTTTGTGGGCTAGCGTGCACCCCACTCAGGATGAACAACAGCATTCCTTGAGACACATGAGCAGGAAGCAGGTGACCTCTGAGGTGGCAGAGTTGGGGCCCTGGTCCTTCCATAGTCAGTGAGTGTGTCAATCAGCCATGCAGTGTTGTACCCCAGTGTGGCTCTCCCGGTCCCGGTGTCTGCATGACTGTCCTGTGTTTTCCAGTACAGCCGAGTGAACCTGGTGGGCGAGACTCTATGCAATCACCGCTTGGATCAGAGAAGGCTGGAGGATGGGGCACCCAGCCTAGATTCCTGTGGGGGCTGTCCTAAAGGCAGTGAGTTCAAACAGCTTGCTACTCAGGCAGCATAAAACCCTCCGACCTATGGACTCTATCTAGTTCCATTTTCCAGTGGAAAAATAAATGAGCACTAATTTGGGGTGGGGGTGCAGGGAGTGGATGATGTATACATGTGCTGGATGATTCATATGGGAACCACAATGTATATATGTTGGAGAGCCTAGTTATTGGAAAATTACAGCCCTGGCAGTCTGTTGATGTAAATAAGCTTCAATATCCTCTGTAGGGTTAACCAAGCAGCCCACAACAAAATGAGCTGATAATGACAACACTGATTCATAATTAAAAAGTCCCTATGGCAGTGGCTGGAAACTGCAAACAACTGAAAGCCACGCTGATGAGTGGCCACTAAAGAAACCTCCTCCCTGACTTGGGGATATATCAGGTCTACCTGCACACAGGAGAGGTGTCTTTTCTTGTAGCCTGGCAGGCAGCGGGGCTTCTTCACAAGATGGCAGGGGATGCAGTAACCTTTAAAAAGCCTTTCTTAGTCAATTGCCAATTAGTTGACCTAATTGCTTGCAAAAAAAAAAAAAAAAAAAAAAATGAAACCTTAATCAAATTATACACAATTGGGTTGTGTGTGTGTGTGTGTGTGTGTGTGTGTGTGTGTGGTTTGGGGGGGAGGGGCTCTGCAGTAGAAGATGTTTAACATGTATAAAACCTGCCCAGATCACCAGCCACAAGAAAAAAAAAATTACACACAACTTACCATTATGTTCTGTAGGAAGATTTAGAAAAATTCCATTCCAGGCGTGTGAGATGCCTCTGATGATGTCTCCAGCTCCTATTGCGAGGACACTGCCTTTGTCCTCTGCGCTGTGGTTTCCATCCCTACTCAAGCACACCAGAGCCATGTGCTTGGGTGAGCAAAGCACTCAGAGTCTCTCTCTCTCTCTCTTTTGGTTTTTCGAGACAGGGTTTCTCTGTGTAACCTTGGCTGTCCTGGATTCACTTTGTAGACCAGGCTGGCCTTGAACTCACAGCGATCTGCCTGCCTCTGCCTCCCAAGTGCTGGGATTAAAGGCGTGCGCCACCACTGCCCGGCCAGGGTATCATTTTTAAAAAATGTGTAAGTTCTCTATGTGAAAGAGTTTGGAAGATTTAGCACTGTTCATTTAATGTCTCATGGAAGACAATCTCTAAGATTTAACACAATGGAAAACAACACAGGAATAAATCTATATATTAGGCTATCTATGTTGGAAAAAATACAGCAAGGATTTTATGTGTACATTGAGGCTTTATTAGACAGAGTATTTCTGGAATCATGTGGAAGAAATGGATCAAGAGAGTCATCTCCATGGAGTGTGGAGACTGATGGGAAAGAGGTGAGATGGGTACTTAGGGTTTTTTTTTTTGTTTTTTCGAGACAGGATTTCTCTCTGTAGCTTTGACTGTCCTGGACTCACTTTTGTAGACAAGGCTGGCCTTGAACTCAAAGTAATCCACCTGCCTCTGCCTCCCAAGTGTTAGGATTAAGGGTGTGCGCCACCACCACTTGGAAGTACTTAGGGTTTTAATCAGATGTCATTCCTTCCTGTTGAGTTCTGTGTTACTTATGCATCAACTATTGAAAAATAATGATTAACCAAGGGAGGAGATTCCCCCAACTGTGGTGGCACCACTCCCTAGGCTGGGGTTCCAGACTCAGTGAAAAACCAGTTGTCTGAGCACCGGCATTCACCTCTTTCTGCTTCTTGCCTGCGCCTATGCCTCCCCTCTCCCTGCCTCCCCCCCGCCCCTGCAGTCCCTGTACCCTTAAACTGTGAGCCAGAATGATTGTCTCAGTTTCTAGATGAAAGCTGTTTGATTACCTATAATGACAATGTCTTTTTTTCCCCCAAAACCACGCTCGTGTCTTAAGTATGCGATCCTAGAATCTAAAGGAAACACCCATCTCCATGAGACGACAGTTTTAACGCCAGACATAAGGCCCAGCATGCTGGACTGAGGCAAAGCCCTTAGTCTTGACGCCCGGGGGTTTATTGGAAAGTTTCTGGGTTCTGATGTGGTTTCTTACTGTCGATAATATAAAGCCCCAAAGGAGGGACCCCTTAAGGAGGGTACTGTGCACAAATGGCTTGAGTATTGGGGAACCATGAGGCGCAATTCCGACAGCAAAGCGCGTTCACAGTCATTCTGCTTCAGTGACCAAGAAGTTACTCATCTCAGCTTACTAGCAGGAATTTAAAGGCGCACGAGACCAACATTAATCCTAATGAAAAATATGATATTTCATTAATTATGCAAAAAAAAAAAAAAAGGAATTTTGGGCTCATACACAGATCGGCGTAAGACGGTACACTGTCTTCACATCTTTGATGTCCACTGCGCTGAGTACCGATTCCTAGAACTAAGCAGCCGGGAGATGCACAGCGGATCTGCACATTCTGGGTTCTGAGCTGCCCTGGATGGTCCATACAAAAAGACACAAGAGCGCGCAGGGAGTGCTGTGGGCAACCAGGACGCCTGAGTCTAGGAATCCTCGAGCCAGGGAAGGCTTCACTAGCGGTCTCAGTGTACATGTGGGGCATGTCCCTCATGGGCTCATTTTGAATACTTGGCTATCAGCTGGTGGCATTGTTTTGAAAATTCGCGAAACCTTTAGGGGGCGGAGAGGACAGCAGTAGCACAGGCCATTCTTCCAAGGCCTTCTCAGTAGAAAAGCACGAGGGCTAAGTACTCTGCCTGCAGTTCCGTCTCTGAAGGTATCCCCTAAATTTGAAGCACATTAGATTCCAGGCCCCTCCACCCCAATTCTTGCTCCCTTAGGTCTGACCCCTCTCTCTACCCATCAGCCTCTTTGCTTTCTCTCCAGGGCCTCAAGTGCAGAGTGGTGCGGCAGAACTCTATCCTTCAAAGTCAGGTTTCCATGAGGAGATGCATGACCGGAAGCCCCCAAGTCACCCGAGGGAGGAGACTAGACGCTGAGCTTTGGCTTAAATAACTGACATTTTCCTCGCCTGGAATTAGCCAGTAATTGCATGTGGGCAGACTTAGCCAGAATGGTCTAAATGACCAATTAGAAGGCAAAAAGGAGGTGTTTTTTTTTTAAGTTCAAGGGTCCCTGTTGATGAGCCCCACTTCTCAGGCGATGCTCCAATGGGTCTGCGCCCAGCTCTCTGCGCGAGTGTACCCTACATTTGCCTAACGATAATGAATTGCGTACTTACTCTGCAAGAAAATATAGGGCACATCCATTACATGCAATCAAGCAAAAAGGCTACGAAATGGGCACTCTATTAACTCCAAACAGAACCCTTCCCAAATGTCATCCTGCAACCGGAGCATGGGCTTATTACCAATATGAAGGAATTAAGGGTAATTTTCATCTGTACAAGGGATTTGAGGGACGAGGCTCCTGCCACACACCACACACAGTATTAATTGAGTTAAATTCAATTTGGCAATTTTAGTGTGAATCACCCAGCCCTGACCTGGCCTGCCCTAGGGTGAGATCAGAGCGTCTTGTCTGCTAGAGGAGACAGGTGTGTGCAGGTAAGGTGGGTCTGCGCGGGCACACATACTCTTTAGATACACACAGAATGGAATGCAGTTGACCAGTTAATCAGTAAGTTACCCAGAGAGGAAAAATACATGCTAATGAGGAGCAAACCTGTGTATCTCTGAGCCTCAGTTTCCTCATCTATAAAAGGGGAGAATTAATATCTCCTTTAATGGGGGCAGGAGACTAATGAACTTGAGCACAGTAGAGACCCCCTTTAGTATGGGGACTAGCTCTGATCTTTGTTTCTGTGTTCTGGGGGACTGTCTCTAGGCTGTGTCAATTCCCACAGCACACGTAGGAACATCTGAGGACTGAATTTGGACAGGGAGAATTTCCCAGGTCACTTGCTGGCTCAGTCCCCAGGGCCTATAGATGTTGCTAGCCCACTGGGTTAGTGGTCACTTCCTTACTGATTTCAATGTCCACTATCTCTGGGTAGTTGCTGGGCTTGTGGGAGAGCGTAGAGGAAGAGGCAAGAGCAAGCAGGGCAAGGCGGTTGGGAAGCTGGTCCAGACGGCCTGCATGAGAGTGGCCGGGGCAGCAGCAGCAGGCAGCCCAGGCCCTTACTCCACATTTCGGTACTTGGTGAAGAGATTGTATAGCACTCGCAGCGTGGACTTCAAATCGCAGTTGACAATGTCTGCAGAGAGACAAAGCTCATCAGTGGGAAATAAGGCAGTCACCCCCAGAGTGTGACTTTGCCATGGACACAGCAGCTCCAGGTGAGAGGGGTGCTGGCTTTGGCTCCGTCTCAGCTCATCTGTCCCTAAGGCTCTTCTCCCTCCACCACAGTGCTAGCTGTGTTTCTGAAGAAGGGGACACTTGGGTTGAGTGTGGTGACCCGTGCCTTTAGTCCCAGCACTTGGGAGCTTGAGTCGAAGAAAGAGAGGAGGAGGAAAAGAAGAAAGAAGATGGAAGAAGAAAAGAACCACACTTAGGCTATTCTGAGAGTAACATGGAGGTCCTTCAGCAAGGGAGGGCACAGGCGGGCACAGAGCAGAGGAGGGGCGGGGCTAGGCACTAACTTCCTTCTTCCTTCCACACACTCATCCATCCATTTCCCAGTCATGCCCTTTTCTGGATGCTCGTCTACTCTTGGTGGACTCCTCCACTTTCAAACTAGAGCAAACAAAGGAAGAACAAGGAATTCTGCCATCTAGGAATGCACAGGCAGGCTGCAGACTAAGGAACAACAAACCCCTCCAAACACGGTGACTGTGAAAGGCTGGGCAGCCGCTGGCGCTAGAGAGGGAAGTCAGGGCAGCAGGTTCTCTTAGAGAGGGAAGTTGGGTGGGGAGAGGATCATATAAAGTGTAAGTGTGAGGGTCACATGAGGCACGTGACCTAAGACAATAGATGACGTGGGCTCCAAGATGGGACAAAGCAGCTGGGGAGAAGGTGGGACTATGCCTATGCACTGGTCCACAGGACCAAAGTTCCACCAAGACGGGCAGGGTGGGAAAGTCAGGGTAGGGGACCCCTTGGCCTTAAGACTGTTGTGGCTGTGACTGCAGTTCCAACAGCCGCATGCACTGAAGTCCAGATTCAGACTCCAAGCACTAAACGGCTGCAAGATGAGGGTCCTGAGCTGCCTTAGAGCCCTTTTATTGTGCCTGATTCTGGTAGCCTAGTTACAAGACTAACCGTACTCTACCCCAGCTGTGTCCAGATGCACACCAAAATTCTGTTCTGATAGAGGATGGGCTGCTGGGACATCTTGAGAGGCATGGAGCCCCAGGCTTCCCCCTTGACCCCATTCTAGCCTCCATTTGAGACTCTGGCTGGTGGCAGGGTCCTGCCATGGTACCCTGCTTGTGCTGCCCCAAGTCCTACCAGAATCACCTTCTTCCTGGTACACTTTTATGCAATCTGGGCTGATTTCTGTTCTCTATATTCATGCGGGGCTATGAAGAGCCGGGGAAAGTGCTCACAACACAGTGAAGCAGAAGGCTGTGGGTTGCACACTGGGGGCGGCTCTGCAAGGGCAGGTATAGTAGACTCTGGGAGTTTGTCTTTTCTCTTCCTCCTCCTCTTAACTTTGGGTGTTTGTATATGTAGCTGCATACTTGTGTGTGTTCCACATGTGTGCAGGTACCCATGGATGCCAGAAGAGGGTACTAGGTCCCTGGGATCTGAGTTATAGATGCTTGTGCTGCCTGGTGTGGGTGCTGGGAACCTAACCCAGGACCTCTAGAAAAGCATCAAGTGCTTGAAACTGTCCAGGCCCTGCCTATGCCTGTTAGAGCCAGGTGAGTTCTGAAGTTGACAGGGAAAGCCAGTGTTCAACATGGGAGACATATGCATTTTAACTGGCCATTTTAACATAATGCCCACTAAGGTTTGATGCCCATCTCCACTGCCCCAAGAGTTCCACATTGAACACTCTGAACCCATTTTCTTTTCTTTTTTTTTTTTTTTTTGTTTTTTTGAGACAGGGTTTCTCTGTGTAGCCTTGGCTGTCCTGGACTCACTTTGTAGACCAGGCTGGCCTCGAACTCACAGCAATCCATCTGCCCCACCACCGCCCGGCTTGAACCCAGTTTCTTATTAATAAAACTGGGCAACAGCTTTATGAAGAATGCCTAGAACACATTAAGCACACATTTAATAACACCTTCTGGTTCTCCCACCTTTGCTCACTGGCAGAGCTACTGCATACAGCTGTGCCACGCACACAATGTGCAATGGTAGGGGTCGCCATTCACACAGAAGAAGCCCTGCTTCCTTAGGTGTTCTGAGTTGATTCTTCATCCCTGTCACCAGGTACTATTAGGTACATGTGCAAACGGAGGAACGAAGGGATGACTGCTTAGTATATGTTCTCACTGAAAAAGCCGACTGCTGTCCATCCAGGCTGGCCCAGGCAGATTAGCAGAGTACCCAGAGACTGAGCTATCTCAGGAGGGGGAAGGCTGTGGGTGCCTGGGAATATACAGACTCTTAGTGCTACATAAACAGAGTCCACCAAAGCCCCAGCCAAATGAACTGAGATAAGTGACCTGTGTGGGCTGGTCCAGGACCACTCTCTGGAAACACATAGTCAGGGATGGGGCTAAGGAGAACCAGGTCAAAGCCATACAACTCTAGGAGAAAACAGCCCTGGGACTAGGGGAAGCGTTCCTCGGCTCCTCTTCCTTCCCCTGGGAGCCACGGACTCCACCTATTCGAGAACCATCCATATTGAGGATATCAAGGGCACATCATCACCACCACCACCATCATTATCCTCATCCATGTGTGTGTAGGACTGGAAATCAGAAGACAACCTTAGGGACTTGGTTCTCTCCTTCTACCACACGGGGCCGAGGAAAACTTAGTTGTCAAGCTTGGCAGCAAACACCTTTGTCTGCTGAGCCATCTTGCCAATCCTATTCTTAAAAAAAAAAATTAATTTGTTTTTTTTTTCAAGACAGGTTTCTTTATGCAGCCTTGGCTGTCCTGGAACTAGCTCTGTAGACTGGGCTGGCCTCAAACTCACAGAGATCTAGTTGCTTCTGCCTCTTGAGTACTGGGATTAAAAGTGTGTGCCACCACCACACAGCTTTTTTTTCTTTCCTTAATAAAAAGTGTTAAACAGTTGTGGGCTTCGATGAGGTATCTCTGCTTGTGAATATTTTACATAATGGTTAAATCAATATAATTCATATGTTTATTATCACTGGTTATTTCTTTGTGCTAAAATCATTCAAAATCTGTCTCATACCTGGTCCCTGCACCCTAAGCTTCTGATGAACATCACCCCACTTTTGATTTCTGTGAGATCACCTCCTTTGGACCCTGCAGATGACAAAGATGGAGTGATATTTGTCTTTTGCATCTGGCTTATTTCACTTAAGATCACACCTTCCAAGCCTGTGCATGTTGCCAAAGGACCGCTGCATTGCACAGAAGCTCCGTTTATACTTTTCTGAGGATAACCCCCTGCCATTTTCCACAGTGACAGTAGTGATGAACACTGCCATTAAAAATGTGAAAGGATCCTGCTTGGTTCTTCTTGGAGTTCTCTCCTGGCCTGTGGCTGTGCATACCTGCGAACAGAGCTGTGGGGCTGTGGGAGGTATGCTAACTTCCTGTTCCTGCTGTAACAAATAATCTCAGATCTGGTGACCTACAACACAGATTTGTCACCTCCCAGTTCTAGGTATCAAAAGTCTAGTCGGTCTCTCCGGGACGCAGTCAAGGCGCTGACCTGGCCTCCATGACTCAGCGCAGAACCTTTCCCACTGGCTTTTCCTGGCCACCGAGTCTGCCCACATGCTCTGGCTTGTGGCCCCTCCGCCTTCCTGTCAGCAATGGCCAGGCCTTTCTCATGCCCCATCACTCTGCCATTCTTGCAGCTTGTCAGGATAGCAGTGATGATGTGGGGGCTCCTGGAATGGTCTGGAAGGATCTTCCCGTCTCAACGTCTTCCAAGTTCCCTTTGCCAGGGTAATGTGTACAGTTATACAGAGTATGCTGGGGACTCTTGGGGCATGGGATAGCTTGCTGGCCATGCAGGGTCTTAGAGATGAAGACAGTTCTTCAACATGGCTGTGGCTGTTCACGCTGGCCCCTGCAGTTTCCACAGCTTCGCACCTTTGTGGTGATCTGACTTTGAGGAAGCTATTACTGTCAGTTCTGCACACTGTTACCCAGGCCTATGGAAAAGGTGGCTGAGGCAGCTTTCACATTTCTGGCCACAGACCAAGTCCACTCATGTTGAGCTGACCAGGGGAACTGCTCTGCCAGCAGCTGGTGCCTGTCTCAACAGGCAGACTCCTTGTGGTTTGCATATGCCACCCCTCTGCTGGCTGTTCGCAGTTTCATCCTGACGGCACCGGGATTCTTATCCTGAGTCTCAACCTGCCTGGCACACCGGGATCGTGGCCATATTCAAGGATGAGTCCACCTGACTGGTGGGAGCAGTGAGGCATGTGCATTTGAAGACATGTACCCATCAATAACAAACCGCTAGCCTTCTATCAATATTCCCCATTCTCATTTCTCCTTCTTGATCTTCTTTCTCTTCCCTTCCTCTCCTCACTTCCTTTCCTCTCTCACTCATGCTGGCACTAAACCCAGGTCCTATACAAGTTAGCTACCACTGAGCTATATCACCAGCCTTCATTTTACATGTTAGTTTGAGACATGGTCTCACTAAGTTGCTCAGGCTGGTCTTGAACTTGCTACATAACCCAGGCTGGCCTTGAATCACTCTCTAAATCCCAGAAGGGCTTTGAGCCTGCAACCTTCCTACCTCAGCCTCTTGTGATCCCGGTGTTCCAGGGATTACAGGCCTGTGCCTCACCTGGTATTTTAGCCATTCTATCAGCTATGAATGTGATGCTCACCCTCAGCTTAAGCTTGTTAGAGCACCCAGAGGCTCCAGAGCCCAGGCAGCAGACTAAGACCTGGGGAATTACAGAGCTCTCAGAACTCCTGATCTTAGCATCTTGCCACAAGAAATGCCTCCATCATGCTGTTTGGACCTGGAGACGTTGTTGAAGAACTTGCCATGTCTGCAGTGTAGACTAGGAAACCTCAACTTCCGGCTGGAAGCAAGGAAGCCAGAGGGAATGCTGGGACCTGCTGCTCACGAAGTCCAGCCTCACAGAACACCACTTCAGCCCGCCCCCCTACCCCTTTATGCACTGGAAATTTTCTGCATGGGCACGACGCCCAGGCTGACAACAAATAAGATACACGTGTTTTTCCACTGCCAGTGCTTGGGAAGTTTCAGATTAAGTGGGTCAGTAATTACATTCGAACGCTCCTCTATAGACCAAAACAGTCCTATAGACTGACCCTGGGGAAACTCTCCCTGTCCAGAGGGAAACAAAGACCCAAACACCAACAAGCCTTTCTGGTCTGCAGGCAGCCTGAAAGTTTCTACGAAGCAGCTGAAGGAGCCAACCATAGAAAGGGAAGCTGGGGCTGGAGTGATGGCTCAGCCATTCAAAGTTACGCTCACAACCCAATACAAGAAAACGGAGCCAGTGCACTCCAAGCCAGGTCCTGCGGCTGCTGCAGGATGCTAGAGCCATCCATAGAGGCATCAGGATGGAGACTCCAGCCTTGCCAGGGAGAACATTCCTGGGGGACACTGTCACTCTAGAGGTAACCATGGCCATGGGACAAGGCGGGAATAATAGAAAATAAAGCACTGAACTTTACCGACTGGAGCTGATAGCAGCTGGGCCTGTAGGCGTCTCAAACCAGGAGCCCTGTCCCTTGTTGGGCCTGTGGCTCATTCCCTCACCCTGACGTTTATCATAGCTCCTGCCAGACCTTCTGTTATATTCTGACTTCCTTTGTCCATCACACTGTCCCTTACTGCACCCAGACAGAAAGGGACCCCTCCTCCAGCCACACAGCCTGCATTGCACCCCGCCCTGACCACTCTCGTGACTCTGGGCTATCTGGGCAGCTAATGATGTTTTCCTCCCTCTGGTTGGTGGCAGGAGCCTTGAGGGTAGGGCTTATCTTGTCTTTGCTGTGTATGATGATGCACAGGGTCCCAGGTTGGCAGGGCAAGTGCTACCTTGTAGGCGCTGGGTCTGGAAGGCAGATCTTGCATTGGAGGCAACAAAGTACCATCTTTGCTTGGTCCCCTTGCCTTTTGGCACCCAGGAAAGTACAAGCCAAGGCCCTGTAGACAGCCTTTTTGGAGTTGACAGATGTTATCTGCAGCCCAGTGTCAACCTGCCAGTACTAATTACATGGAAAACTGCAGCAAGTGACACAGAGAGTGTGTACCAGGATAACCACTAATGGTGACATGCCTTGCACTCTCAAATGCACACTTGCAGCCAAGCACTGGCACTTCAGGTGTGCCCGAGCACGCACTTCTGTTTTGTTTTCCCCTGATCACACACAGTCAACCTTCTGTACCCATAGGCTCCACATGTGTGGATTCAGACAACTGTGTGTAGAAAAATGTATTTTTAAAAAGTTTTCAGGGATAGAGTGATGGCTCAGTGGCCCGAGTTTATATCTATATCTCCAGCAATCTTGGAGTGGTCCTGTATGCTGTGGGAGGATTCCCGGGGCTTGCTGGCTGCTGGCCTAGCTAGGAAAAATAAACTGAACCAAACCAAACTGAAAAGCTCTAGGTTCAAGGAGAGACCCTGCCTCAAAAGAATAAGGTGGAAAGTGATAGAGGAGGGCCCTCAATATCCTTCTCTGGCCTCTGTGTGTGTACAGGCACACATACACACACACGGGGGGGGGGGGAGAGAAAGAAAGAGAGAGGGAGAGAGAGGGGGGGAGGAAGAGAGAGAGAGAGAGAGAGAGAGAGAGAGAGAGAGAGAGAGAGAGAGAGAGAACTCCTCTGTACTGAACAGGTCAGACTTTCCCCCTTGTCATTATTTCCTCAACAAAGCCACATAACAACTATTTTCATTGCACTCACAGAGCAACAGATGTAATTAATAGTGCGCAGGTGTCTGGTCGAACATGGGCGCATGTGCCTGGATTCTATGCACATTCCAAATCGTCTCTCATAGTGACTTGGGTGTCCTTAGATTCTGTTTCCTTGCAGCATTTTAGAACAAACTGCCCATATACACTGAGAGATAACTATAATTGTCACCCAGATCCCATAAATGGAAGTCCCACCCGACTGTCACAGACCCAAGGAAGGGCAACGTACCTTCTGGCCGAGGCTTAGGCTTTTCCAGCCCTCCATCTTGCATGAGCTCAAAGGCAAAGGAGACATTCAGGACCTGGCAAAACAGATGCATTGGATATGTCGTTGCATGCCCACTCCTGTCTCCAGGACCCTAGGGCCTGTCCCCGGCGAGCCTAGCAGCCTTGTGCCTGAGGCTATGTCTGTCTGTGGCCAGAGGACTGGGCTGGGAGTGGCCAGGCTGATCTTAACCACTATCACGGGGCTCATTCTGCCCCACCCTATCCCTGCATCACTGTCAGGGCTCCAAACTCAGGGATAACAGAACATACATTTGTCAGGGTTAGATGGTAAGGGGACCTCCACCTCGGGCCAAATGCCTTCTGTCAAGCCAAGTGGGATAAACGTGGCCCCTGAGGGGCTGCAGAACCAGGCTAGCCCAAAACAAAACAAAATCACCCAGCTGTTTACAAAAGGGCTGCAGATGTATTTCAGCTCACTTTCTAGCAAAACACACACACACATGCACACATTCACACACACTCACAGACACACTCATACACACAAGTGCACACACCCACCCACACATATATTTATACACTCACACACACACAGATGCATACACACACACACACACACACACACACACACACACACACACACACACACACTCCTATAATGCCAGTATTTAGCACGCTAAGGCAGGAGCACTGTTGTAAGTCAGAGGCCAGCTTTTATTATAATGTAAGTTCCAGGCCAGTCTGGGCCATGGTATGACTTCGTCTCAAATGGCCTCCCTTCCCTCCACCAAAGTAGAAAAGAAGCAGGGGTTGGAAAGATGGCTCATCAGTTAAGAGGGCCTGAATTTTGTTGTTAGCACCCACAAGGCTCACAAGTGTAAGTTCCAGGGGATTCAGTGCTCTTATCTGGCTTCTACGGCACCAAAACATGTACACAGACACAGACACACACATACACATTGCAAAAAAAGACCCAGTCTGGCTACGGGCCTCAGGGTTAACTGGCCTGGGAGCTACCTTCCCTGTCACCTCTGACAGGGACAAGGCTGGCTGGGTATCTGCAGGAGCACATGGCTAGGGGAGCAGGGACAGACAAAAGCAAGGAACAGTGCTCAGGATGTCTAGAGTCTGCAGGTGGCTCTGGCACTACAGAGGCTCCATCTCCAACCAGCAAAAGCCTAGCCAGGATGCCACCTCCATCTCTCCTTAGACAGGCCCAGTGTAGGTGAGCTGAATGTGGGCTACAGGCTTCCGCAAGGCCCCTCCCCCTTACCTTCTGTTCAAAGCTGTCTGGGGTCAAGAAGAAGCTGTGCAGGGGTACAAAGTAGCCTTCCAGGAGCCCCATGAGCAGCACCAGGTAGACCCCATCTGCAAACTGCAGGGAGATCCAGGGGTCAGCATGGGTCTCCTTCATCAGCCAGGTGTCAATCCACCCAAGGTCACCTCAGTAGGTAGGCTGCTGTGTGAGTGAGGAGCAGGGGCAAGAGGCCCCATCGTGTGTGTGTGTGTGTGTGCAATATGGAAGCTGCCCCATGTGTTACCAGGCTCAGTCCTCAGCTAATCCTGTGAAACAGATACCAAACTGATGTGCCCCACTTCATAGGTGAGAAAAGTGAGGTGCAGGAGAAGGCTACCCTGCCTATTGGAAGAGACACCCCTGCATGGAGGTCCCAGGAGGAGTGGCAGATGATGAGAGGGTCCTCAGTTACTTTTGCTTTCGGAATAGAGAACATAATAACATCACGTGGGCGTGGCTTCTGTGTCCCTTCCTTGGGATCCCAGAGGCTGCCCAGCGTGGCTGTCAGAAGTACAGCCTCAGATTCCACCCCTACTTGCAGGGCCGTGCCATCTCTGCACCTTATTTTTCTCACTCCTGTAAAGCAGGGGTGCAGCAGTGTGGTGTCTATTCCATAGGGCTAGCATAAGGACTATATATAATGTACGTACAGCTCTTGGGGACCTGTTTGGTATGTAGGTAGCAGCTACTAAGCATTATTGCTTTTGCTGTTTTGGAAAAATGACAAAGCGACTGGGATCCTTGCTGGCCGAACAGAACTCTTTTAAGGACCACAGAAAGGGGCTTGAGGTCTGGTCCCTTCCAGGAAAGTAGAGTAACTGGGGCTGGGAAACTGAGTCAAAGGACCAAACTCTCAGGCTAAGTACACAGCCCTTTGTTCTAGGGAGGTGAGCTGCAGAACTGGGGTGATCAGTGCAGTAGTGGTCTGGGGGGTGCATTTTGGAAGGACTCGGTGTTCAGGGGAGCAGAGATGTCTCAGTCAGATGCTTATCTGATATCCTAGCACCCTTCAAAGATGCTGGGCCACCATATGTCTGTCGATCATAGATGCTGGAGTTTGTAAGCTATACTTCCTACTGTCGCCCTATTAAGAGAATAAAATGAACTAGGATGCTAGTGTCTGGGTTTGGAGCATCTTTATTAACTTCCTACAGTGATAAATATGACACAGGGAGCCTCAAGCCCAGCTGGAACTAGAGCAGTCCTCCACACTATCCTGGGTCACTTCAGGCAGGTAAGGCTTGTGTGTGGCATCCCATGCCACCTGGGTGAGTCCTGGAGAGCAGAGCTCAGACTCTGTGTGGAGGTCAGAGCCCTCTGCAGGGAGGCGAGTAGCAAGCCTGGGTCTGGCTGTGGCTGGAGTAGGCTGAGGTGGAACGAAGCCAGTCTGTGAGCCAGGAGGGCTAGGATGACTCTGCTCAGAGGGCAAGACAGATGGTGGCTGCCTGTTGGCTGACTCTGCAGATTAGGTGGGAATGAAGTGGAAGCTGGGCACAGATGCCAGAGTGCCAAGCAGCACCCTCTCACACAGCAGCCCTGGCCCTGAGTCATGAAGACGGTCCAGATAGTCCCTGAGTTCAGATATACAAGGGCAGAGCTCAGTGAGGACTGGAGGGGGCTCTGTAGACGACAGGAGGTGCCCACGCTCAGATGCAAGTCAGGCAGCAGCAGTTCACTCAGACGAGAGGCTGGGGGACTTGAGGTACACAAATTACAGCTTAGCCAATAAGCGCTGGGTAGAAATGACTGTAGTGGGTTCCAGCCAGAGTCCAGTAGATACTGCTTTGATAGTCTCTTTTATCACTATGGTGGGGCTAATAAGGCGAACACCAGAAACAGCGTCTCCTAAGAGTGCCGGGCTGGACAGTGAACAGTCCGCATGGGCTACAGATCATCTGCTTGGTACTTTTCAAAATCACCAGTGCCAGCCTGCAGGGAGCTCCAGCTGGAGCTCCTGGCAGTTGGTGGCTACTGCTGGGAGAGGGGACAGTTGTCTTCAGAGGGGTGGTTCTTTGGTAGGTAGCCTCTGGCCCAGAGGACGGCCTTATATCCATGTGCATTTGGGCAGTTCTAACTGGACTCAGTAGGTTATTAAAAAATAAAAATAAAAAAAGGAGGACGCAAAGTTGGGAGGAGGATGAGGGTATCTGGAAAGAGGGTGATAGGGGTGGATATAGTCTAAATATATTCTATACAGATACAGATTTAAAAATATATCATATATTCTTTGATGAAATCATCAAAGAATAAAATGACAAAAAACCCCACTGATGTTCTCCCAAGAAAGGGTGAGTGGGTTAAAGGCTGTGGGTTAAAGAGAGGCTGAAGGGATGGGATAGACAATTAAGCACAGGGCAGGGGACAGGAGGGTGGGGACTGTCCTATAACCATGAGATAATCCCATTTTAGTTATTCCAAACCAGCCAAGATCACTTCACAATCCCCCTGTAAACAGACAAATATAGGGTACCAGTGCTAAAGCTGCCTGCATTTAGTCAGTGGGCAACGGTGACCTAAGACAGCGTACTTGTTTGGAGGGAGATATCCAGAGATGGAGAGAGAGAGAGAATTCTTTCCTGCAACTTTTCTAAAATCAGCTGGGGGAAAAACCCTCCCATCTGGCTCACCTCTTTGGGAAGAATACATCTCATACCTCACGCCTCTGCAGGGAAAGCTCTGGGTCCCTGCAGCTGTCACTCACCTGCGTCTCCAGTTCTGTGACCTCCAAGTTTAGTTTATTCAGATGCTTGTTCACGAACGTGATGAGGGTCTGAAAGAGAAGGGCAAAGGCATCGAGGTGGAGACCTCCGTGTGTGGAAAGCCGTGGGGTCACAGGGAAAGGCATGGACTCTTGGTTAGGCAGCTCAAGCGATCAATACACAGGGCTTTTGGCTGAAAGGGACAGGAGAGCCCTGAGAGACAGGGTGACACGTGAGGTATCTGAATTGGAGTGGGGACCTGGGGGGGGGGTAGAAGGGGAACTGAGAAGAGGGCAAGAGACCAAATGGCTCTCTGGGTCCCTCTTGCTGATCCCCACTTTAGGACCACCTCTTGTGCCCACGGAGAGGAAGAATTCTGGGTGAGGAGCAGAGGAGGCAGAGTCAGTGAGTGGGAGGCAGGCTGGGCATCCTGCTGGGAGCACTCGGGCCCTAGATGACAGTGGCCACGAGACCCCAGGTACAAGCTGGGATTTCCTCATGCACTGCGGGACCCTGTCCTCTGCTGTCCCCAGACACCACAGACCTACCTTCTTCACCACGTTGAGCTTGTCCGGTGCATGGTCAAACAGCGTGTCAAAGGCATCACGCTCTGAAACAGGGAAACACGCACCATGTGGCGAAGCATGCAGTCGGCTTCCATAGGGAATCTCTGGCTGGTTCTTAGCACAGGGCCTTGGTTTGTGTGTGTTCACCAGGTGTCATGTATTTCTAAGCATGTTGACCTGGCCTTGGTCCTTCCTCCTCACTTCTGTGCCACCATAGCCCGATGTGGTCACAGTTCTCAAGTGTTTCTGACATTATCTGGTCATTTGTTATCCAAATACCAAAATTGGTTTGGCTCATTTTCAAGACAATTATCCTGGCAGAGGCAGAGGAGAAGGACAAGGGCCCAGTGCCTTCCAGGATAGAACAAGAGTCTCTTCCTGAGGGATTCCTAGTCTGTCAATCCCTCTATGCCTCAGTTTCCCTTCCTACTAAATATCATCTGGAAGCTAAGCCTTCCCTAGGGGGGTGGTAAGTGGGAAAGACACACGCTCGATACATTTCAATGTTGTTCTCCCAGTACAGTCTTTAGTATAATAAAACTATTTCCTGAGGTCACCAAGCATCAGGCTGCTGACAGAACATAGACAAGTCACACTCCTGGCAGGGCATCTTCTCGATGTGGTGCCAGCTTCCTAGAACCAGAGGCGACCTAGTAGAAGGGCATGGGGAGCGTTTCCAGCAGCAAGTGGGGCTGGGGAGGGTCTGTGATGGGTAAAGCTAAGACTGCTAGGAAGTAGTGTGTGTGTGTGTGAGAGAGAGAGAGAGAGAGAGAGAGAGAGAGAGAGAGAGAGAGAGAGAGAGAGGGAGGGAGGGAGGGAGGGAGAGAGAAAGAGAGAGAGAGAGGAGGGGAGGGAGTGCAATTCTGGGAGATGGGATCTGTGATAGGGACTAAGAGGGAGTGATGCAGCAGAGTATATCTCCCAAGTGTGTTCAAACACCTCTTCCTAAACTTCCACGCCAGGCACAGGGCAAGTCTGCCCTGCTGGGGCCATATCTGTGTTGATGAGTGAGTGTTCTTCAAGCCACTAAGGTATCCCTTCCCATCTGGCCAGTGTGTCCCCAGCTGGGACAGACATATATCAGACAACAGAACCAACTAGCTTCACCAAGGGCACCAAAAGCCAGACAAGCTCACAATACTCACCATGTCTTCCGGAAAGGGCCCTGAAAGAAAAGGAGAAAGAATTCAGTTATATAGAAGGTTTGAGTTTGGGGCTAGCCTGGGCTACATGAGACCTTATATTAAAAGAGAGAGAGAGAGAGAGAGAGAGAGAGAGAGAGAGAGAGAGAGAGAGAGAGAGAGAGAGAGAGAGAGAGAGAGAGAGAGAGAGCGCTTGTGGCTGGCCTTAGGGTGGCACCCTTTCCTGTGAGGGCTGCAGCCTCCCTAGTTGCTGCCAGCCTGGCCTTGGTCAAGCTCAAAGAGCTACCTCCTCTGGCATTTGGTCCCAGGCTGTCTCCAACTATGGAGGCTCTTATGTCGCTTTCAGGAAGGTCGCTGATGTTAGCGCAGAACCGACTGCGGTGATGCCTAAGTGCTGGTTCTTCTCTGTGGTTCGGGAAGAACCTTGCCGCAGAGGCCGAAGACGCCTGGACAGGAACTCTGAGCCACTTGCGGGGGACTTCAGGGTCCAGGGCTCTGCGGCTGACTGCCTGGAGGTCAGCTTTGTCTTCTTCCTGGCTATCCTGTGGTGCTGCCAAGTGACAGCTGCCATTGCTCCAGGGCAGTGTCTCAGAGAGGACAGAAACTGGAACCTCACGCATAGGCAGAGGAACAGTCATGTGACAGGCAGAGACATGTGACAGGTACATGGTCTAGATTAAGTTCTACTGAGGTCCCGCCTTCCACCTGTCTTAGATACTGTGTGTCTTCAGGCAAGTTCATGAACCTCTCTGATCTCTGGATCTCTCTTAATTTCTAAAATGAAATAAGGGGTGCTTTGAGCATTCAGCAGTAATTCCTGGTGCACAGTAAATGTCCTGAATATTAAAAAATTATTGCACTCTGTATGTGTGTGTGTGTGTTTGTGTGTGTATGTGTGTGTGTGTGTGGACAACTTGTAGAAATTGGTTCTTTCCTTCTACCATGTGGGTCCTGGGAAACTAACTCAAGCTTGCACGTTAACCTGCTGAGCCATCTGGCTCGCCCCATTCTTTCCCAGTACATCTCTGTTTGTAGGAATTTAAGGATATGCTTCATTCATTTGCACACATAATACCTACTAAATGACCATTTGTGGGTGGTTTTCCTACACAGGTTGTAAAGCTAGAGATGCCAGCTCGATGGACTAGCTCATGGGTTTTGTTTTTTCGTCGCCCTGGAACGGTGGCGGGGAGGCAGTCTTTGCTGCACCAGTATATAGAAAAGAGGGGCACAAACTGTGCTGGGATTCACCCATATTTGTGTTTTTGTGGCAGAGAAACGGGGCCCATAAAACCCTAACATACAGCTGAAAAGGCTGTTCTAGAATTTTAAACCTCCTCTCCCCGACCATGACAAATACAGCAGTTTCTCCCAGGACACTCCCCTGTTTGGTCCGTTCTCTTTTGCAGAAGATGAAACAGTGGGTACAAAGCAGCCCTCGTGTGATGGGACATCCAGGTAGGACAGTGACGCTGGACCTGAGACAGCATTGTCTCTTAACCCTCAAAGCCATGCCAAAGACACCTGGTATCCTGCCACCCATGCAACTATTGGTGACTAGGATGGGTCCTGGGAGAGACCAGGAGGCTTCATGATGGGGTCTCCACAGTCACATAGCAGGCATCATGGGAAGGGTCCATCTCCACCTCTACTCACTCCCAGCCCGTTTTGAAACCACTTGCATTATGGTCACCATAAGCAGAGACCTCATGTCAGTCATGGTTGGAGACCCGAGGCCAACATCCAACATATTCCACCTTAGCTTTGAGACGGGTCTCTCACTGGACCTGGAGCTTGCTCATTTGGCCAGTGAGTTTCAGGAACCTCCTGTCCCTGCCTCCCAGTGGTGGGATAACAGGTGCACACAGCTATGCCTGGCATTTTGGACAGGTGCTGGGGACCTGAACTCAAGTCCTCACTCATGTGTGTGTGTGTGTGTGTGTGTGTGTGTGTGTGTGTGTGTGTAGCACTTTGTCAACTGGACCATTTCTGCCCTCCTGGCAAACCTTTTATAGTTCCTCATCTTCAAATTTCTAAAAATAAATAGGATAACAAAACCAACCCTAAACTCAAAAGGCATCTGTAAAGTAGAGAGGGCTTTCTGGGCCATGGCACAGGACCAAATAAATCAGATTTAAGAAGAAAGAAACAAACACGTTGTCCTCTTGAAGATTAACAATTCAGGTTGGCCCTGTGTTTCCCACGTGCCGACTTCATGCTGGTTAGCTTTTGGGGGTGTGTGGGGGGTGGGTAGACTTTTTTCCTGGAGTGCCACAGAATTAGAATTTTCAGTCATGGCTAATTCCTCTCTCCCTGTTTCCCCCACCCAAGGCCGTACCTTAAGCAGCAAGAGGCACGTTTTGAATACATGGAAAAGGCTAAGCTGTAATCATGGGCTGCAGCTTAATCCCCCCTGTAATCCCAATAAATGAAAACTAAATATCAGCAAATGGGTGAATTTCAGAGAAACATCTGTGTTCCATTACAGACTGGCTGGCAACAATGGTGTTGACATACTCTGTGTTACCAGTTATTTCCTCTTGGATTTGTCGAGACTGGAGGATCCCTTCTCGTTTCTGAAATGGGGCAGAGAAGAGAAGAAAACAGGCTTTAGCAACACAGAAACCACTGGCTGGTATTGCAGACATGGAGAAGGCTATTGGTGCTTCGTAAAAGGGTCAAGAGATGAGAAGATGCAGAAATGGGAGATGCAGTGATTTGGGGGCACCTGGCTGTGCCATCGTGACGGAGAGGAATTGGTGTGTAGTCCAAACAAGTAGGCTGATTCCTGGATGGGGAAGCCTGCCTTTCTTTATGGAAGATTTCTGTTGGAGGCCAGCTGTTTGCCTCGGGGAGGGAGGCACAGCAAACCCAGTGGAAATAAAGGCTGGGTGTGTCTGCCTCCAGCTGGGCCCCCACAGCAAGGCCGCTGTGTACAGCAGAGGTCTGCAGCTGGGTAGAGGTGCGCAGGGTAGCTCGGAGAATTCAGACAGAAGCAAAGAGGACTTCTGTTTTGTTTTGCTTCTTTTTTTTTTTACACAATAACCATAGAGCTCTTTTAATCGCCTGAATATTTTAAATTTATTCTTTGATAATTTTACATGTGTGTACAATGTATCTTGATCCTGTCTACCTCTTCCCTCCCCTGGGGGAACCCCCTAAATAATTCCCACTCGAATCGTCATGTCTATGTGTTTATCCCACTGAGTCCATTACTACTGTCTGCATGCAAACGTGGGTGAGGCCATGTGTCTGCCACAGGCCAGCGCTCCATAGCACTCACGTCATCCTCTGGCCCTTTGACTCTCTCTGCCTTCTCTTTGGTGACAGTCCCCGAGTCTTGATAGGGGTGGCATAGATGACTCATTTAGGGCTGACCACTCAACAGCCACGCATTCTTGTTGCACATTTTCAACACTGATTAGTTATGAGTCTGCCCTGACTGCTGCCCGCTGCGGAAAGAAGCTTCCAGAACCAACGTTTCGAGCAGCACTAATCTACTAAGCAAATCGCTGGTGCAGTTGCTCGCATGGGGTCTATACGTGAGTAGTACACATGTCACTTAGGTACATGGCTCACGCTGAGAAAAGCAACCACTTTGAGCCTTGTCCGGCCGGCCAATTTCTTTCTTCATCTTTTTTTCCTCTTCCTCTGTTCTTTTCAAAGACAGGGACTCCTGTAGCCCAGGTTGGCCTTCAATACTATGTGGGCTTCCAGGTGGATGGTCAGAGGTACTGTCCAGGAAGAGGAAACTTTGGGGAAGTCTAGCCATTGGGGAGAGGTCATTCTAGGGGGAGGTGGCTGCCACCTCAGTGGTGGGATGGGGTGGCTGGAGAGTCAAGCTTGGGGCCAGTGAAAGAGGACAGGGTTCCCTAATGCCTTCTGATGGATTCCAGGAGGAAGGCTCGCTCCACCAGGTCCCTCTACAGCCAGCATCAGACCCTTGCTGGACAGTCTGGGCACCATAAAGGCTGGGAGAACAAAGCCACTGTCCCAAAGCCAAAATGAATGCTAAGAAGGGGCCAGGCTGTAGTGCTACACATTTAATCTCAGCATACTGGAGGCTAGCGCAGGAGGACTGAGTGTTCGAGGCTAGCCCGGGCTACATAGTGAAACCTCGTCTCTGTCCAAACCTGTCTCCCATCAAATAAAGGAAGGAGCTCCGTGTTCAGGAGGAGCAGCTGAGACACGTCTTCTAGAGCTTCCCCCTCAAACCTCCAGAAATAACCACTCTCATTTTCAGTAGCCACAGACACTGGTGTCCTGGCAAACCTTCTGAAGGAGGAAAGGCAGGCTGCATAAGAGTCTCTGAATTAGAGGAGGAAGAGACAGGCAAGGTGGAAGAGGAAGAACAGGAAATGCATGTGGAAAGGGACTGGGAGGAGAAATCAGGATTTGTTCAAGATCCAGTTTTGAAACATGTCCAGTTTTCACACGAGGCTCGTAGACTCCTTGTCTTAGGACGCCGCAGGCAGACAGAAGCTCTTCCTTTCCCGTTCATACATAATAAAATGCCTTTCTATAGGCGGGAAGGAAATGGGTGTTATGGAGGCCTCGCTGCAGCCCACAAAGCTTCTATCTCTATTCCTGGGGCTTAGTGCTTACTAAGATAGAGCTTAGTGGCTCACTTAACTGTCAGGTTTGTTTTTATTTTAAAACAGGGCCTCGCTGGGCATGGTGGCACACGCCTTTAATCCCAGCACTGTACTAGCACCTGGGAGGCAAAGGCAGGTGGATCTCTGTAAGTTCAAGGCCAGCCTGGTCTACAAAGCCATAACAGCCAGGGCTACACAGAGAAACTCTGTCTCAAAAAACCCAAACAACAACAACAAACAAATAAAACAAAACTGGGCCTCACTATGTAGCCCAGGCTGATATGGAATTTATTAATAGTCTAGACTAGCCTCGAACTTGCAGCAATCCTCCTGCTTCTGCCTCCCAGATGCTAGTACCGTTGTGCACTATCACACCAGATATTTTCTGCCAGTTCTGAGTCCTGCTCCTGAGCCTCTCTTGATAAAGCTAATTACCCTGTAAACACTAACATACATGCGCATGGGCGCGCACACACACACACACACCTACACACACACACACCTCATTTTGTATAGCCCCTTTTCTATGCCCTCACCCAAACAAAAGTCCCTGCAGCAGAAATTAAACCAGCAACTGCCTCTGATGGCTGATAATTGAGCTCAAAATAAGGTCTGAGATGTGAGCTTGCAGGGACCACTGTTTCAAAATAGCAGTCTCCACCGACTCTGCTGCTCAAATCTTTTTTTTTCTTCTTTCTTTTCTTTTCCCTTTTGTCTGCAGTAAAGCAACAGGTAAGCTTTGTAATTTCTACTGGAGAGCGGTTTATCTTACCTAGTCAGAAAGACAACTAAACTATTCAATAAATGAACAGTCAAAGAACTGGAAGGCACAGTCGTCAGAGAAGATGTAAAAGGCCGTCTTACTCAGAAATCTCTCTACTAGCCATGAAAAGACCATGCACAAATGGAATGCCTGCCCGTTTAGTTGTGAAATAATTAAGGACTCCCCAGGGCCTGTGCTAGGAGTCACCAAAGCACTCTTGCACTTCCAGTAGAGGTCCAGTAATTTGTTGCTGTTGCTCTGTTTGTTTGTTGTTTTAACCTTGGTCAGAATCCTTTAGGTTCAGAGCATCACTGAGAGGAGGGGTGAGGACTCTCCCTTGCTTTCCACCTCTAGCACCCGACACAGCCTCACCACCTGCACCCTGTGGCAGAGGGATACACCGCTCACAACTGAGCTGACCACGGTGAACCATCAGTCACTCCCAAGAGCCCATAGCTACTATCGAGGTCTGCGTGTCACAGAGCAGTCGAACTGACCTCTGCGCTCCACCATGCATGATCTACCCCCCTCTCTTCCCTGTGGCAGCATTTCAAGACACAAGATGGACTCATGTGCTGTTGGCTGGTAAGGATAACAAAGCAGAGGTGGTCTGGGTTCCTTAGGAAGACACTTGTTCCAGGGTCCTCTGGGCTGGACACAAAATGCTGGGCACAGAGTGCAATCAAGGCAGAGCTCAAAGACAAGGACTCTGAGTACCTGCCTATCAGCCACAGTTAAGGGTCTGAACTACGCATCCCTGTCAAGGAGAGCCCTCTGCCCCCTCTGTGTCGCCTTGTCTCCTTGAAGGCAGCGCCCACGTATCCCATTCCTATTATAGCTTTATGATGCTTTGCAGGGTTGAGTGCCAGTCGGTGTGGAAAAAGGACTTTCTCATTAGGGCAGGAGAGATCCGTTGCTTAGGAGCACAATTGTCGAATGCTCCTTCCCCGGTTACCACCTGACCCAAAAGCTCAGCTCGCAGCCCTTTGTCCTGTAAACAGGCCTGACCTGATCTGGCACAGTTAACCAGCCCTAAAGCTTTCTCTTCCTAACTGCGGACAGAGCTGTCTCCTGCTGTCTGCTGCCAAACCCTGGATAGTCAGGGGGCTGGGTGCTACGCTGTATATGTACTTGGAAAACAAAAACAAAAACAAAAACAAGCCAGAGACAAGAAAACACAATGGTGACCTTTTGCTAAGTGGGCATAAAGTTGGAAAATAAAATTGCATTTGTGTATTTAATGGGGTTAGGAGCAGAGTGAGCTAGCCATGGGGAGAGAGATGACATCCGTATTGTGGAAATTATACGACCATATGTGAATGGAAACTCCATCCAACAACCTGGATGAGATGACTTGAGATCTCAGCTGGGTTATGTTTAGGGACTAAGCAGCAGCAGCAAGGGGCACAAACATACATGCACGCACACACATACACATCATTGAACATACAACACTCCCTCCCCACACAGGGATTTACAAACACATATACACACGCTTGAACATACATACATACACACACACTCATTCACCCACACACGCTTGAACACAGACATGCTTGAACACACACTCCTCACATGTGTATATACACACACACACACACGCTTGAAAACACTCTTCACATGCACATACATATGGCTGAACACACACTACCTCACATGTAAATATACAATTGAACACACACTCTCACATATACACACACTCTCTAGAATATGCATTCCATCACACACAATACTTGTACCACACTTGACCAAAAATATGATCTTTCAAAGCTTGCAGGGAATGCGCATGACACATACAAGCACCTTCCTTCCTGCTCAACTGTACTTACCTCACAAACGTATCCACATATACCTTCAATACCTTCAGCTATCTACTGCACAGAGCCTCCCTCAGCAGAGCCACAGGAAGCCCAGACACACACTCACACAGAGCTACACTACACTCAAGCACACACTCTTTCACTCTTTGCACGCTTACCAACCAGAAGACAACAGGTGCTAGATGCCTTCCAGCACGAGCAAGTCCTCTTAGCCGTCACCCAGCTGACCTTCTAAGCATCTGCTCAACATGCTTTGACTGTTGCTGAGCTCAGCCTCTGTGACTTAAGGGTGCATGTGTGGATGGTAGCGTGCATCTTACCTGGACCACAACCACTTGGATGGAAACATGGTCTGGGAGTCGGATTGGTGCCCGGAAATACTGAGACAGGGCGACCAGCAGGTGGAGGATGGCAACCAGGCTCTTGGCATGAACGGCTGAAATACAAGAAAATGAGAGTCAGGGCTGGAGAGATGGCTCAGAGTGTTAAGCGCACTGACTGCTCTTCTGGAGGTCCTGAGTTCAATTCCCAGCAACCACATGGTGGCTCACAACCATCTATAATGAGATCTGGTGCCCTCTTCTGACCGGCAGGTGTATATGCAGGCGAAACATTGTACAATTGCTTGTTTATATGTACACACTTACACTTACTTAAAAATTAAGAAAATTAAAAAAAAAAAAAAAGAAAAGAAGAGTCTTTATATTCTAGGAAGGATAGGCATCTACTGAGATTACAGCAACACCCCCTCAGTGTCTCCTCGTTGCACCCTAAGCATCAGAGAATTTCTTCAGTCACTGCCTGTTCTCCCCACCCACAATCCTCTCAACATATAGCCATGCTCCATGGATTCCTTCTCGGGCACCATGATTGGTAGATTTCCAACATGGCGTTTCTACTTTCACTCGAGGCTCCCCAGGCAATGACAGATTCCAGAGCTCAGACCACCCTCCTTGCCCAAGCCCCTGTTCTCATCTGCACCCACTCCCTCCCCACCTGAGGGAGCACTGGGTTGTTACCACTTCCCACGTCCAAGGCTGTTCACAAACCTTTCTTTAATTGAGAGATACTCAGTCAGAAGGCCTGGTTCTCTTCCTCTGTCCAGGGCCAACCTCCCTGGAGGAGCCATGGAGACTACCCAGAAAGCCTGGCTGCTCACACACACCTTTATAAGGCAGGTCCCCAAGCAAACCCCAGTGTCTTCCACAGTTGCCAAGCCCTGTGCCTGTACCAAACCATTTATGCTGCTGAAGGGCTAGGCCCTTCTGTCTTTAGCTTTCTCAGTGCATGGGATAAAGACTGACTTATGAGGCTGACAGAGCCAGGCAGACTAGAACTTGAATGTGGTTTTGTTACCTGTTTAACTGGTTATAGCCTTGGGTAGGGGCCACTCTGGCCATCTCCTCAAACAAGGATGACAGGTGCCAGGTGGGCACATGCACACTGTAAAGACTTTCAGGATAACAAAGGCAGAGCCCCAGGACACTGCAGGTGGCCAGGAACGACTGGTATTTTTCATTATAACTTATGAGAAAGTACCTGGCATGGAGGCAATCAGGCCATGCCAAGCCCCCCTCCTTCCTGTCTCTTAAAAGGGCAGACCTGCCAGGCTCCTTGCCTGCCTTTGTGGTACCACTAGCTTCACGACTCTTCGTTACAGGGATGTTCAAGGGAAAATCCGGATTACCACGTGTGTATGCCACCTGCACAGAGCTCATTGTCAGAATACCTTCTCTGGATCAAAGAGTCTGCAGTAGAAGTTTTTTGTTTTGTTTTGTTTGCTTGTTTGTTTGTTTTTCGAGACAAGGTTCCCCTGTGTAGCCTTGGCTGTCCTAGACTCGCTTTGTAGACCAGCCTGGCCTCGAACTCACAGTGATCCTCCTGCCTCTGCCTCCCGAGTGCTGGGATTAAAGGCGTGCACCACCACGCCCGGCTTAGAAGTTCTGAGAAGCCACGAAGAGAGGAACTGACTCAGATGGTCCTTTGACACCACTGGCACTGTCCCTCATCATGGCTGTTCCACAGGCAGCATCTCCTGATGGCCAGTGGTGACTTAACATGACACCAAACAGCAGCCCTGGATTTCCAGAAGATTCAGTCTGGAAATCACCGTCCCACTGACCCTGACCTGCAGTGGCAGCCTATGGAACAGCTCCTGGTTGGGACTGGACCACTGACATGGCACTGTCACTGCGGGACAGAGTCAAACCAGGGTTTGAGCTGCTGGACAGGATTATTATATAACCCCAGGCTGGATCCTGGGGGCCGTAAGCACACTTGAGGCCCTCTTGCTCTTAACGACAAACTTGACGTTAGAAAAGTTCAGGTCAGTCAAGTCCTTATTGCCTGGTGTCACCGTACACCACCTTGGTAAGTGACATCAAAGGAATCAGACAGGTGTCCGTGTCCTCCAGGGAATCTTTATCAAAAGAGAGGGTTCCATTTAGACGCACAGAGACGCCAGCCTCTGTGTCAATACATCGGCACCAGAAGCAAAGCCCTGGGAAGAAGCACCCACACCCAGGAGGAAAAACGTGGTCAGATCTGGGGCCTCCAAGCTTCTTCTTGTTGTTGTTGTTGAGAGAAAACAAACCCATGCAGTTCTTACCAGGTAGTTCTGGTGGGTCCAGGATGTTCTGGGTAGCTCCAACCTGGCCTTTAACTTGTGACCCTAGTACCTTAAGATCCTAAAATTGGTTTTTTGTTTGTTTGTTTGCTGTTGTTTTTGTTTTTTGATTTTTTTTTTTTTTTGAGACAGGGTTTCTCTGTGTAGCCTTGGCTGTTCTGGACCCACTTTGTAGACCAGGCTGACCTTGAACTCACAGAGATCCACCTGCCCTTGCCTCCTGAGTGCTGGGATTACAGGCATATGCCACCATGCCTGGCTTTAATTTTTTTCTTGATTAATTGCATAGGGGGCATATATGTGGAGATCGGAGGACAACTTTTGGGAGCCGGGTTGTTGGGGTTGAACTGAGGTTGTCATGTTTAGCCACAAGTGCCTTTACCTGTTGAGCCATTTCACTGGCCCCTGAAGGTTAGCTTTCATTTTTACCCCTGTTCTCTTTCTCCCTCTTAAACAGAGAAACCCTTTGTTCTAAAAGCCAATGGCAGTGCTCTTGACAAGAAGACAGGACAATGAAGGCCTTCAAGTCTCAACTGCCGCCCACCCATTTCTGTTTCTTTTCTTCCAGCTTTATCTGAGTTTCTGCTCGAAATCCTCAGGTTGGGTCAAGCATATGCACCAACCATGGCACCAGGCACAGCCTTCCAGAATGCGGTGCAGCCATATAACTAACAGAACCTTTGCACGCACAAAAGTCACGGTCAAGACAATGCCACCTAAATATTACAATGCTGAAGGAAAAGTCCACAGGAATAAGGCAAGAACATGAGCCATGCACATCCGTCTGTGGGTGTATACACACACACGCAAGAACATGAGCCATGCACATCCGCCTGTAGGTGTATACACACACATGCAAGAACATGAGCCATGCACATCCACTTGTGGGTGTATACACACACACGCAAGAACATGAGCCATGCACAACCGCCTGTGGGTGTATACACACACATGCAAGAGCATGAGCCATGCACATCCGCCTGTGGGTGTATACACACACATGTATGCATACAAATAAGTATTTGTGATCAGCACTTGAAAAGGAATATAAAACCATTCTGGGTTGTGTGATGAAATCTTGAGCTGTGTCACTCTGTCCTGTTCAAGACGTGAACTATTCCTTGTTCAGTGTACTCACGCCTCAGATGCTACTCCTCTGGCAAGTCACATGGTGGCCATGTCAGGTGTCAGGTTGCCTCAGCACTACAGTGACTGTGCTAGTTTACTTATTGATAGCCCCAGGGCATGAGAACATGGTAAAGTGAAGGCAGGAAGGGCTGCCTTTAAGTTAAAAGGGAGAGGACTCAATAATAGAGAAAAATCTGAGTACTGGGAATCCAGGATCAACAGTAAGAATGAATATTCCATGTAATTATGAACAAAGAATATTCATGCTAGGTTTTTAAAAATTAGATTTGTTTATTTCATGTGTATGAATGTTTTGCCTGTACATGCGTATGCACCATGTGTGTGCTTGGTGTCTTCAGAGACCACAGGAAGGTATCAGTTCTCCTGTTGCTGGGGTCACAGATGGTTATGAGCTGTCATGTGGGTGCTGGGAACTGAACCTGGTCCCCTAAAAGAGCAGCCAGTGCTCTTAACTACTGAGCCATCTCTCCAGCCCTTCGTGTTAGTTCTTATGTTGCACTTTAAGGCATCAGAGTGATGGTAATTGTGTGGGATGAATATGTTGTTAGGATGGAAAAGATGCTAGTGGCAGAAGCACAGAAACAAATCTGTAGACCAATAGGAGAGATTAAAATGCCAAGAAATAAACCCCCATGGCTGCAGCCACCTGATCTTCGATAGGGATGTAAAAATCATACACTGGAGGGAAAAAATGCGCCTTCCTAAAGGGTGCTGGGAAAACCAGATACCCACATGTAAAAGAATGAAGCTATATCTCTCACTCTGAGTAACAATCAGTTCAAAAGAGATCACAGGCTGGGCATGGTGGCACACGCCTGTAATCCCAGCACTCGGAAGGCAGAGGCAGGCGGATCGATTGATCGCTATGAGTTCGAGGCCAGCCTGGCCTGCAAAGCGAGTCCAGGACAGCCAAGGCCACACAGAGAAACTCTGTCTCAAAAGAAACCAAAATAGAACAAAGATCTTAATGTGGCACCTGGAAAGTTGAAGCTTCTAGAAGAAAACCCAAGTAAAAGATTTGTATACAGGCACAGACGAGGACCTCCCACAGAGAACCCGGTGGCTCAGGAAATGACCCCATGAACTGAAAAATGGTATTGGATCAAATTAAAAAATGCATGCAGAGCAGAGGAAATCATCAACCAGAGTGAGGAAACAGTCCACAGAACAGGAGAAAAACCCTTGCCAGCTTCTATGCCACAATATGCAGTATCTATAAAGAACTTAAAAAAAATTAAATACTACCACTATCCATGATGCAGGCATCCCCTGGGATGTTGAAAGACATGCCCTTTGGATACAGGGAGATTACTATCTATGAATGCATAGGTGTGCATTAATACTTGAATAAGTAAGAGAACATTCCCTGGGCACTCATTACTATATGCACACACACACACACACACACACACACACACACACACACATGCACATGTACACCTTGCAGTAATACTCCAAAACTTCAGGGCCCACCTCTAGGTAGGCAGCGTGTGGAGGCCATGCATACAGGCTCAGCACACAGCCTGGCTCAGCAGCCAGTTCTCTGGAAGAGGTTCCCGGCCTCATTCATTGTTCATCACTCTGTAACCAGGACAGTGGAGTTCCTTCAGCGGACTTTAGAGGACACCAAGTGTAGCAGTCACTCTTCCTTGTTCTGGGGAACGACAGTGAAAAGCTAGAATCCCTGACCCTGGCATGGTCACGTTCACAGTGTCCTTTAACACCTCTGTGCCGTGATTTTCCCATCTGTGAAACGAGGGTGGTGAAGAGGATTGCCCGAAGTGGGTGAGTGAGCTTTGTAAGGATTAAAATAGACATTAATATACACTGGCATTTTCTAAGTTTTCAATAATTAAAAAAAAAATCTATTTGTGAACAGAAAAAGGAAAAAAAATCCCTGAAATCCTAGATCAAAGACCTTGGGATCTCAGCAGCCTGCCCCTGTCACCCTTGTCCTGAGCACAAAGGCGACACCATGTCCCCAAATGCACAGCCAGGGCTGATTAGAGAGAAAGGAGAAAACTTCTTGCTGCAGTTGTTCCTGCTCTGTTCCTTCTAGAACATACAGCTTCTTCTTGTAAACAAGCCCCAGCTCTTCCTGATGCCCCGAGGCATCACAGGGAGCAGCAGCCAAGAGGATAATTATCCCTTCTGACCCGCCAATCCATCTCTGTCCAGGAGCCCTAGCCAGCGAGAGTAATCCACGGGAAGTAAACAGACAGACAGCAAAGACATCCAACTAAAGCCTTCTGACATTAGCAACTGGCTTACAAAGTGTTTGTGTGCATGTGCGTGCGTGCGTGCGTGCGTGCCTGCGTGCGTGCGTGCGTGCGTGCGTGCGTGTATGTGTGTGTGGTCTATTTGTGTCAGGCCAGAGGTCAATATCAGGTGGTCAAGTGTCTTCCTCAACTGGGCACCCTTGTTCTTTGAGATGGAATCTCTCACTGAACCTGGATGTCACAGATTTACTTAGCCAAGGTTGGCCAGTGAACCCTGGACCTCCTCCTGCCTCTGCCTCATTGGGGCTGAGATTATAGGTAAGTAGCACTACTATGGGCTTATATATATATATATATATTTTATATATATATATATATATATATACATTTTTAAATGTGGGTGCTAGAGCTCAAATCCAAGGCCCCACGCTTCTGAGGCAGGCACTTTACCTAAGAAGCCATCTCCCAAGCCCCATGTCTCCTTTTCTGAACACTAATTATTTTCACAGGGGTACAGGGAGATAGGGTTCCTTAGCAGGGTAGCTTCTGGGGCCCAAAGCAACGTCCTGTCCTCTACCCTCAGCTGACACTGCCTAAGCAGAGGATGCCCTGTTCCCAGCTTATCACACTGCTCTATGCCAGCAGTGGTATAATTATGCCGAGGGAAGTACTGGGCATTTTGGCTCCAATGCCAGATGTCAGAAATGAGGAGGGGAGATAGCCCCTGGGAGCTATGAGGTCACAAAAGTGGGAGGGGGTGTTTTTTTTCTTTTCTACATTTGAAAAAAAATTTTTTTCTAGGGGGTGGATCCATTTATATCCTATAAATGGGATACAATAATACAAAGTTCCTAATACTTAGATCCACACCTTCTAACCATTTTACTTGTACTAAAAAAAAAAAAAAAAAAAAAAAAAAAAAAAAAAATCTGTGTTTGTTTCTTTACACTGCATTGGCCTCTGGGTATTTGTAATAGACTGTCTTTAAGTTAACTGATACAATGTCAATGTGGCAGAGGCTACCCATCCCACTTATAGGACTTAAAATAGACCCATCATTTAGGAGAGTTTTTTTTTTTTTTTTTCCAAGCCTAGGAAAGAAAAAGAAATCCCTTCTCCCTGTAAGTTCTCCCTATAAATGAGCTCATAGCTGCCAGACCACACCCAGTGTGGGAGGCACCATCCCCTAGGCAAGGGCCCTGAGCTGTATAAGCAGAGAAATCAGGCTGAGTAGAAGCAATCATGCAAACGAATCCCTGTAAAGGTGAAAGGAGAGAACTGACTTCACAAAGCTGCCTCCATGAACCAGGGCATGGGCCTCCCTGCTCCCTCTTCTCTGCCTGTCTGTCTGTCTGTCTGTCTCTCTGTCTCTCTCTGTCTCTCTCTCTCTCTCACACACACACACAAACACACACACACACAAAATAACATTAAAACAAACCCTTTTCTAGTGCTTTGGACTTCAGCACTCTCTTTGGTCCTTCTAAGAAACAGAGCAGAAGTGAAGGCTGTGGGGTTTTGGACAGAATGGAAGCCTCACTCTTGGCCTCTTGGCTGTGTGGCCCTGTGGCCCTGTGGCCCTGTGGCCCTGTGGCCCTGTGGCCCTGTGGCCCTGTGGCCCTGAGCTTCCCAAAGTCTCACACACTGGAGAGAGCAGTGCTTTTAGCAGATTACGTGGGTCTCAGAAGTGGCTCCAGGAATTCGTCATTTCCTTTCCAAGCTGACCTGGAGCCACAGAAAACCTTCCAGCAAAGGAACAGTGGCACAGACATTTTATATACCCCTGACCTGCCAAGGGTTATATGGTAGGCTATCTTGCCCGTGAAAGGTGCTTCTCAAAGAAACGAATTTGTATCCCATGCATAACAGCTTAGAAATGGCGGGGACGCGTGAGCAGCGGGCATCATTTCCTCGTCCCCTGCGCCACTCACAGTCGACGCTCCACTTGATGCTCCTAGGAGGAAGCTTCAGCGTTTCGTTGATCTTCTCCAGCACAGTCTGCAGCTTCTGCTTCTGGGCGATCTCCGACTGGGTGACCTCTGCCACGTTGAGCTTCTCACTCTCCAGTTTCTCTGGGGTGACAGGGACAAAGAGCGGCCATTATCCTGAGTCCCCCAAACCCAACTCACGCCTATTCCTTCAGACATTACGGCAACACTCAGTCACTCAGTCAAGCTAGGATTGTTCTTGGATCCTACCCCAGAAAATCAAATCTGGGGTGTTTGAGTGCCCTGTCAAAAGTGGCAGGGTGTTTGCAATCCTATGCAATCTTCTTGTATGGTTTAATCATTCTGTATTAGTTAAATGTCTCATACAACATAAAGGCCACGACATACCGATTTTCTATATTGTTTATAGAATCATGACATGAAAAGTATGGATATTTTTAGAATAAATGTAATTTTTACTCAAAAATTTCGATTTATAGTCCACTCTAATTCTTTGTTGTTGTTGTTGCTGCTGCTGTGATAAAATAACCCAACAAAAAGTAACTCAGTAGAGAAAAATCTTATGTTGGCTCATAGTTCCAGGCTACATTCCATCGCCGTGGGGAATTCCTGGTGGCAGGGGCCTGAGGTAGTTGGTCATATGACATCACACAGAGAGCTGAAGGTATGCATGCTCCCTTGCTTGCTTCTGCTCAGCTCCATTTCCCCACCCGTATGGTTCAGAACTCCCCACCTAGGGATTGGTGCTGCCCACAATGGGCTGGGCTTTCCGACATCAGCTAGCCTCGTTAAGACAATTCTCACAGACATGCCCTCCCTGTGTTGAGCGCAGACAACCCCTCACCAAGCGTCTTCCCAGGCAATTCTAGGTTTGTCAGTTGCACCTGCAGACATGAAACCTTCGGATACTAGGGACCAGCTGTGTTGAGGACCCTTCTAGAAGAGAACCACTGCTCCTGTCTAATGGCAGCACCAGTCCTGTGGAAGCCCTTTGATTGGGCTGGAGACCCTTGGGACCACAGAGGTGGGGAATTTAACAGGCCGCCTTTGAGTATTCTTCCTTCGCTCTGGGTTTCCTCCTCTTCTTTTCCAAGGACAGTACTGTGTCCCAACTGACCAGCCGTCTGTCAGAGCCAGTCGTGTCCATCTTAGAAGCCTTCTGTCTACTATTGTATGGGTGCCACCCGCCGCCCCTGCCCCAATCACATCAGTCTGATGCAAGCATCTCTTTCCCTCTAGCCCCGCCCTCACCACAGACAGGGACATACCTTTTAAAAAAATAATTTATTTATTTTATGTGCATTGGTGTTTTGTCTGCATGTATGTCTGTGTGAGGTTGTCAGATCTTAGAGTTAGAGACAGTTGTGAGCTGCCATGTGGGTGCTGGGAATTGAACCCAGTCCTCTGAAAAAGCCGTCAGTGCTCTTAACCGCTGAGCCACCTCTCCAGCCCAAGGGGACATATCTTATCAGTTTCAAGGTATATGTGTTTCTTTTTTTTTTTAAATTTCATATCCCTAAAATCAGACTATGTCTTAAACCTGATGGCATCCTATAAATACTGCCAGTCAGGTGGAAGATAGAAGGTCCTCTCATGGGACCGTTTACTTCCATGCTTGAATAAGCCCACAGGAGCACCTGCGCACAGGAGCACCTGCCCAGAGGAGCACCTATGCACAGGAGCACCTGTGCACAGTGTCAACTACAAATCTGAAGCCAGAAGGAAGCCCTTGGCAATAGACAGGCAGGGTCTTCTCTCCTGGACAGCGCTTGCTCACAGTGTGGTGCGCTTCAAACCCAATGCATTGCCTGTGTCCTCCTGTGACACAGGAGGCAGCTTGATTGTTTTTACTTATCTACATTTGTATTTTAACCTATCACAAAGGACAAGGCAATGGTAGCCTCCTTGGTGGAAACGGCAGCACCTGCTTCTAGGTTCACCTAAATGCACTCTGCCCTGCTCATTCGGGACTGACAGAACCCACGACTCAGAATGTGTCTAAAATAACTTTTCTCTGCATTTTTAAAGGCTGCCATATAAATATTTCAACTCTCCATCAGTGCTCTGACCAGTGCTTATTTATTTTTGGTAATTACAGCTTATACAAGTTACATGCCCCTCGGTGTGAGACTGTCCACCGGAGAGTGCGCAGCTTCTGAAGATTCATGAATTATTGTCAGCGTCGTGGCCGGATGACTGCGGGCTATTTGTAAGTGCAGCAGCCTCAAATGTATCTCTCTGCCCGTCTTCGTTGATTCAAGCCATCCCTCACGTCTGAAGTGCAGGGATTCATCAAGCGTACAGCAGACCTTAGATAGCGTGTGTGTGTGTGTGTGTGTGTGTGTGTGTGTGTGTGTGTGTGTGTGTGAGTGAGTGAGGGGGGAGGGAGGGAAGAGGAGGAGGAAGAAGAGGAGGAGAGGAGAAAAGAGGAGGGGAGGAGAAGGGAGGGGATGGGAGGAGAAGAGAGGAGAGGGGAAGGGAGGGGAGGGGAGGAGAAGAGAGGAGAGGGGAGGAGAGGGGAGAGGGGAGGGCAGGGGAGGGGAGGGAGAGGGGAGGAGAGGGGAGGAGAAGGGAGGGGAGGGGAGGAGAGGGGAGGGGCGGGAGGAGAGGAGAGAGAGAATTAGTTTGTGTGGAGCTCAGAGAACAACTTGTCGAAGTCTCCCCTTTGACTACATAGTCCCAAGGATCAAACTCAGGTCTTGACGCCCGAAGCACTTTTACCAAATAGGCCATCCCTCGTCAGTCTACCTTTTCCATTTTTAAGATAAACTGTTATTTTGAATCCTTTCCTATTAAAGAAAGGGAGAAAGTTCGTCATCTGTCCCCCATTCCCCATATATCTCGATGACACTGGAACTGTCCTTAGAAGCAAGCTATTTTTTTTTTCCCCATACCTTGCAACTGCAAGCCCTGGGAAGGGCTGCACCAAACACTGTGGTGATAAAGTTCAAAGCCTGAACTTGACCCAGAGGAAAATCTGGCTAGATTACTGCTGACTGTCTCAGGAGAGGGCTGGCCGGGGTGGGGTGGGGTGAGGGGGGGTGAGGGGGGGTGGGGGGGGGGAGGGGAGTGAGGGGGGGGAGGATGAGGGTATGACGGCTCCGTGCTTGCTGGTCCAGTCTATGGATCTTTATCCTTTACCACTTCCTGCTGGCTAGCATTAAGGTGAACACTTTCCACTTCTGAGCCTCTGTTCCTTTCTTCTTCCTTTCTTCCTGAGACAGCGCCTCACTGTGTAGCTTTGGCTGACCTTGAACTGACTAGGTAGACCAGGCTTGCCTTGAGATCATGGAAATTGGCCTGCCTCTGCCTCCCAGGTGCTGGGAACCTACGTAAAGGCGGAAGGAGAGAACAGACTCTCACTGGTTGTTTTCTGACCTCCAAGTACACACAGCAGCAGGGGTGTGTGTGCTCATGCACATACACATGCATATACAATTTTTTAAAAACATCTAAGTAAAATTTAAAAATGAGAATATAGTATATATACATGGGTGTGTATTTCTACTGCCCTTTTCTGCACTCATTTATATCCTGCGTATCCTTCTAGGCTAAAGTCATCCTTTTGAAAAATTCATATGTGTTATATAGAGCTTATTGCACATTTGACCATCCTCTGTAGGCATCTAGCTAGGCTCCATCCCTCACTTTCCCTGTTTGCAAAAAAAACCATCCCATATATACAAGTAATTTGTGGTTGCTGACAGGAGTAAAAGTCCTGCCTCACACATTTTATTCTTGTATTTATCTGGTTATCTATCTTTCCAAATCTCCCCTCACTGGTTTTTTTTCATTACTTTACCTCAGTAAGATTTTCTTTCCTTCCTTCCTCCCTCCCTTCTTGTGTGTGTGTGTGTGTGTGTGTGTGTGTGTGTGTGTGTGTGTGTGCGTGTGCGCGTGCGTGTGCATGTGTGGAGGCTAGGAGTATCTTCCTCAATTGCTTTCCATCATAAATATCTGAAACAGGGTCTCTCACTAAATCTAGAGCTCACTGGTTTGCCTAGACTGCCAGCGACCCCCAGGGGATCTTCCTGCCTCCCCTCCCCAGGGCTGATTACACACATATGCCAATACAACCAGCTTTTAACATGGGTGCTGGGATCCGAACTTGGGTTCTTATACTTGTGCAGCAAGTTCGTTACCAACTGAGCTACCTCCCCGCTCACTTACTTCTACAGTTACATAGTGATTTTCCTTCATGGTGTCAAGGAATTAAAGATACTTCCTTTTTCTAGACTTCTAATTTTCTTCTTCTGTTTCTAGGGTAATATTTGCTGAGTCTTTACAAATCCATTGCTGAAGAATTATTTTCCAAGGAAGCCATTTCTTACACATTTCCATACTTTTGCAATTTGTCCATAATTGGTCCTAATTTTTAGGAAGTGCTAATATGATTGTGAAATAGATAGGGTGTGAGTTAGAATTTGCTCTCAGGTGGATTACTTTGTGGCTATTTCCTTGCTGTTAGTTAGATTATTAAGGTGTTCTTGCAGAGATTGGCTTTATACAGCAATGGAACGGCATGCAGCAAATTCAGGAAGTGTGAATGCAGGGCAGATATAGTCAGTTCTCAACAATGAAACGATCCTTATGCTTTAACTCAGTGGTCCTTGAGGGGTTGCTAATAGAAGTAGAAAAAAAATCACAGTTATGAAGGAACAATAAAATCATTTTATGGGTTGGGGTCACCACAATAAGAGAAACTGTATTAAGGGGTCGCAGCGTTAGAGAGGTTGAGACCCACTGCTTTAATTCATAGAGTTGCAACATATATCATAACCCCAAAGAATTAGGAATGGTAAAACCTGCTTTCCAGAATTTTAGATTCCCCAGCTGTTTAACTATTCAAAACTACCTTTGTTTTCAAACATATGGGACATATCCATTAAATTGAAAAAAAAAAAATGGGTAACGCCAATTTCCATAGACTGTACTTGCAGTACACTTGAGTTCACCCACACTAGGGGTCGCTCACACTAGGGTCACCCACACTAGGCTTTATCCTTACTAGGGTTCACCTGTTCTAAGAGTCACTTGCACTGGAGGTCATCTGCAGTAGGGTTCACCTGAAGTAGGGTTCACTTGCACTACACCTGAACTTAAGCTGTCTCTAAGAAACAGAAACCAACTGAGCTCCTGGAAAGGACACTCTCCAATCTGCTGAGCTGCCTGTAGGCTGTGCAGTATGCTCCAGGCTCGCAGCTTTCATAAGCTTTCACCCATGCTGGGGTAGGTGTTGGTGATACAGCCATCCTTGAGTAATGTCTAGTCCTGTGAGAAACTCCAACAAAACTCACTGCTTCACCAAATGGACTTTGGTGCTATCCAAACTTTGGTCCTCTGTTGTTTCCTTGTCTGGGGTGAGTAAAGGCATGTTCACATCTCCCTGGGAATAGTGTCACACAACAGGAAGGCACTCTTCCTCTGGCTGGGATTAGGACACTCTTGCTCTGAGGTGCTAAAGGGCTGATGCTACTCCCATGAAAGGACAAGGTGGGGTTCACAAAGAGGCAGCAGCGGGCCACTGTCTGCTGTCTCCCCTGGAGAGGCACAACCAGCACAGAGACGGCCTGTGTCAGCAAGGGCCACCACAGTACAGATGTTATACCTCCTGCTGCCTCTGAGTGATGTTGATGTGTTTCCCAGAGTTCCCTGAGCCCTGCTGTTCACCTGCTTCCTGTTCCCACTTCCAGCCCAAGGCTCTTTCTTTTCCCTCCACAGGTTAGAGAGCCAGCTGACACCTTTTATTTCCTGCAATGGTGATAAGAACCTCAAGATAAATGCTCTTTCCTCAATGTCCTTGAGAGGGTGGTTTTAGGTCAAACTGTCATCTGGTGGCTCCAAGAGCCCAGGATACAATCAGAGCAGTTGTATTTATTAATATACCTTTTATTTATTTTATTTGGGGGGGAAAATTGAGTCTAATACAGCAGTTCTCAACCCGTGGGCCATGACCCCCACAGGGGTAACATATCAGATATTTACATTATGATTTACAATAGTAGAAAAATTACAGTTAAGTACCAATGAAAATAACTTTGTGGTTGGAGAGCATAACAACAGGAAGAGCATCAGGAAGGTTGAGAACCACTGGTCTAATACGTAGTCCAGGCTGGCTTCAAACTCATAGGCAGTTGAGGATGACCTTAAAATCCTGATCCTGCTCCCCCTCCTGAGTGATGGAGTTTACAGATAGGTGTCTCGGTGCCCTGTGGATGTGCTGGGATGGAACCCAGAGTTTCCTGCATGCTAGGCAAGCACTTTACCAACTGAGCTACAGCCTCAGCCTGTCACTAATTCATATTCTCTCTGTCTCTCTCTCTGACTGTTTTTTGAAACAGGGTCTCTCTATGTAGCCCTGACTATTCTAGAACTTTCTATATTGACTAGGCTGGCCTTGAACCTGCAGGGGTCTGTCCACCTCTGCCTCCCAAGTGCTGGGACTTAAAGTGTGCATCACCATACTTGACTTCTTTGATATAATCTTATCAGCATTTCCTTTTATATTACTTACTTGGTTTGTTTCTATTTATTTATTTATTTGTAGTAGGAATTGAACCCAAGGCCTTGGACATGCTAGGCAAGCACTCTGTCACTGAGTCATACCCTCAGGCTCTGTGTGTTTGTATTTTCTAAGACCATCTATACATTTTTCCCCCATCAAATCTTTGTCTCTATGCTTTAAGGAAAACCTACAGAAAAATCTGTTGCCAGCAAAAAGACAGAAGCTGGTGTCAGTGGCAGGAGAAAGCCACCAGGAGAACACCAAGACATAGAAGCTATGTGTCAGGGAAGGAGTGCAGTATTCGGTCAAATGCAAGAAGTGGAGGAAGTGGAGGGGGAAGAGGAAGAGGAGGAAGAAGTAGAAGAGGAGGAGGAGAACGAGAACAAGAACAACAAGAAGAAGTACAAGAAGAAGAAGAAGAGGAGGAGGAGGAGGAAGAGAAGGAGAAGGAAGAGGAAGGAGGAGGAAGTCGTTGTCTGAATCCATTGATGATCTTGGCAGGAACACTTGATACCAAGGTGGGGAAGTGACTGCATTGGGGAGTAGCTACCATTGTTAGCAGACGCAGGGAGCACCAAGCACTCTTTCAAAAAACTGGGTTGGGGAAGAAGGAAGACAGAAAGAAGACTAGCTAGAGGGAGCATAAGGTCACAGGGGTCACTCAAACCTGTCTCTAAACTGGTCTATCCCAGGGGTTCCTAAGACATCACGATGCTGCACACTGGTTCTCTCTGCCTGGGCATCCTGCCTACAGGTCTGGAACACATGTCCATCCTTACAGAGGCTGAACTGAAGTTCACATGAGAAGCATGAGTCACCTTAGGGACATGAAGATGGACATCACGAGTCACCTGACCTGCTCATACACGAGGCCTGCTCTGGAGCTACACAGATGTGATATCAGGCTCTTTTGTAACCCTTTGCTAGAGGCAAAGATGACTCCATGGCCATGTTCCACCCTTGCTCCAAGAGCCTAGTGTAGGACAGTTCCAGGCAGCTTCCGAGCCTCATTAGAAATCTTGCTGGAGGGGTCAACAGCTGCAGCCACAGGGGACATGCTTAGTGGGGCACACATCTTGTCTGTGATTACACGTGCCAAAGCCTTCCATTCTGCATTCAGCTAGCATTTACAACCTTTAAATATTAATACTCATTAATATTGATGTTTGAGTACCAAATCAGTTTAGCTTCCAAGAAATTACTAGGTTTTATATTAGCCGTTCATTCATTTACCTAATATACATTGATTAAGTGCTAGGTGATGTGCAAGGCAGCCTGACAGACCCGGAGACGCCTGGGAAAAATAAATAAGACCTACTCCTTGACTTTAAAAGGGCCATATGAGCTTTCATACCCAGCTATGAGCAACACATAAGAAAAGGCATGTAGAAACACATGCACATACATGTACATGTCTACAGATACAGCCTTATACAAGCTAAATATCCCTTACCCCAAATTCTTTGGACAAAGGAATTTAGATTTCACATGTATGTATTTTTTTCTTCAGGTTTTGGGATGCTGCCATGTACATAATATGACATCTTAGGGATGAGATTTAAGTCTTAAACACAAAATTATTTAATAGCTTATATATACTTACAGTATTGACACGAAGACTACAGGCATTTGTTATTATTGTATATAGTAGTGCTAGGTGGCCCTGACTGGTAATAAAGTCATGATACAGCTGGGCCTGGCCTCAAATTACAAGGCTCCTTCTGCCTGAGCCTCCATAGAGTGCTGGTATTATTGGCATGTGCTACCGTGCCTACGCTGAAGGCGGCTTTACACAACAGTCCTAAGGCGCCATCTTTGACTGCAACTCATCATGTCCTCCAACGTGTGCAATTTTCCAGTCATGTCAGCACTCAACACACTTTCAGATTTTGGGTATTTCAGATTATATACGTTTGACTACACACACACACACCACACACACACACACACTTTCCCCTTAGATAGATATGGAGGTGGGGATGAACACAGGAGAATCCATAGCCCTGTCCTCTACATCTGACCCTAGAGCACAGGGTGTAAAAGAAAGATGCCTGAGTCCAGAAGGATGAGCAACAACGGTGTCTTAGTCGATGGAGAAGGAAGACAGTTTTAGCAGCAGACACGAGAGTGAAGTATCGGGCTGAACACACCGCGTGTGAAATAATGTACTGCGGTGGACATAAATAGAAGAACATACAGCGAGGACTGTCGCTTACTGCACCTGTCACGCCCTGTCATGTGAGCCATGTGTGCTCGGGTGTCTGGAGCAAAGGCTGCACACAGCTGTGGGGGTGGGGACGATGATTTGATGTGCTGAGGGCTGTGCTACGTGGTGTGGATGGTGATCAGCAGGAGAGGGCCGCCGAAGTGTGTTAGATCAGGGTGGATGGACTTGTGACTTAACCAGGTGTTGCAGCTAATATGCGACAGGCCTGCAGAGGTGGGATGGGAAGAGCTGACGTGAGCTTTTCAGTAGTTCAGACAAGCACCAAAGTGGTTGGTGAAAATAGCAAAGCATCTCTGACCATGTCCCCTGGATGGGGAGGCCTGGCGGCACTCAGAGGAAGGAGAGCAAGTTACCAAGAAGAGACTCGATACTCTAAGAGCATATGTAGGGGGAGGAGGTCTCCCTCAATCACAGACATAGGGGAGGGGAGAAGGGAGAAGGGGGGAAGTGGGAGGGAGGGAAGAATGGGAGGAAACAGGGGAAGGGCTAACAATCGAGATGTAATATGAATAAATTAATTAAAAAAATGTAAAAAAGAAAAGAAAAGAAAATAGCAAAGCAGACAGATTCAAGGGCCGAGCAAGAAGGGAGTCTTGGCAATGTTGTACACAGGGGGGCTGCTGGCAAGGAGGGGAGGAGCTTCTCTAAAAGGGTGTGCTCAGTCCAGAGTGTACCCATGTGGAGGCTAACAGGCCGCCAGACCCTGGAATTAGAATCCTGGGCTGCTGTGGGCCTGAGACAAGGAGGATGAGAAAGGAAGTCTGCTGTATCCGTTATCTACCAAGATCATCTCCGAATCCTCCCTCTCTTCCCCTTGGCTTTAGATTTCCCCATGGACATCTGGGAAAGCACACAGGCACAGCATGCATGTGCACAGGTATACACACACACACACTCACTCACTCACACACCACACACACTCACACATACACACTCACTCACTCACACACCACACACACTCACACACATTTCACATCACACACCACACACATATACACACTCACACACATACCACACCACACAGACACACACACACACAGACACACACCAGCCACAAAAGTCTGAAAACACAAGGGGCTATCCACATGTGTGTGAGGCTATGAGAGCAGTTTCCTGGAGGCTGAGGTGCCTTTTGTATCTCTGCAGTGGGGGCTTCTTGTCCACCCAGCTGATGACCCTGGATGGTCGCAGAGCAGACCCATGTGGTTCCCCAAGACTCCTCCCACGATTCTGATTCTGTCACATCAAACAGCACCAGTGGAGTGGAAGCTAAAGCCCCATGTTTCCATCCCACTCCATCCACCCCTCTCAGGTGGACCCCTGTGAGCCAGGACTACCTCTCAGCTAAGAGCCAGCCATGATCCCCAGGCCCCTTCTCCTACCGAAGAGCTTCTGCAGGACTTGGCCGTCATAGAGATCTTCAGCCAGGTCCTTCACAATGATCCTTTCTCCCACCAGCACGTCATTGATCCAGTCAATGAGCACCTACGGAGAGAGCGAGGGAGTCAGGGAAAAGCTGCGCGTATTTGTTTGGAAACTAGCTTTCATATGGTGGACAGTTAAAACCCACATGAGCTTCGATCTTAATCAAGCAGTCCTAGGTCCAAGTGGTAGGTTGAGTCCCGGAACCCCTGGGCATTCTCAGAGTGTGCTGGCTAGTTTGTTGTCAACTTGACACAAGCTAGAGTCATCCGAGAGAGGGAACCTCAGCTGAGAAAATGCCTACAGACGATCTAGCTGTAACAGGCCTGTAGGATGTTTTCTTAATTAGTGACTGAACTGCAAAGGGCCAGGTTCAGGGTTAGGGGTAGGGTTCTTTGTGGGTGGGGCCACCCTCTGGCTGGTGGTCCTGGGTTCTATAAGAAAGCAGGCTGAGCAATCCATGAGGAACAAACAGTGTTTCTCCGTGGCCTCTGCATGATGGGCCACCAACTGTAAGTTGGAATAAACCCTCCCCTCCCCAAGTTGTTTATGACCGTGGTGCTTTATGACAGCATGAAAAGCCCCAACTAAGACATGAAGGTTAGCCCTCCTTGTGTGGGCAGTACTGGTGACTCTGATGACCTGCCCGGTCTGTCAGGCCTTTCCCCACTGGGATAGGCTTAATACCAGGCAAGGAGTTATGCAAATGATCAAAATGCCAGCCCCATCTACTGACTTGAGTGTGTACCACTGTCATCTATAACTGGATACACACATGTCTGCATTCCTCTGGTGTCCATGACGTACTTATGTCTGCCCTTCTGTGAACTGTGGTCTAGTCACAGCCCTGTACATATGCACACATTTTTAAAAAGATTTATTTATTTATTTATTATGTATACAATGTTGTGTCTGCATGTACACCTGCAGGTCAGAAGACAGCACCAGATCTCATTATAGGTGGTTGTGAGCCACCATGTGGTTGCTGGGAATTGAACTCAGGACCTTTAGAAGAGCAGACAGTGCTTTTAACCTCTGAGCCATCTCTCCAGCCCCTGCACACATTTTTGTTTGTTTGTTTTGGTTTGGTTTTCGAGACAAGGTTTCTCTGTGTAGCCTTGGGTGTCCTGGAGTCACTTTGTAGACCAGGCTGGCATCACAGTGATCCACCTGCCTCTGCCTCCCTGAGTGCTGGAATCAAAGGCATGCGCCACCTCACCTGGCTTGCACGTATACACTCTTGTCATCTCTGAACTTGTGCCTGTTCATCTCTGTCATCTGTGAGTCTGAGGCAAGCTAGTTACTGCTGTTGAGGCTCTGACTTCTGATCTTTAACGCTGTGGATCAAAGCACCCCATGTGCTGGCAGTGGAAAAGAATTACCCATGACAATGTCCAAACACTCCATGGAAGGCAGATCTTCTTAGAATGTGACACACCCTCTCTTTATGGCACTTGGCAAGGTAGTTACTGTCAGCTGGTCACGTTGTACCCACAGTCAGGGAGCAGAGAGAGGTAGATGCGTGGATGCTGGTGTTCAGCTCGCTTCCTTTTCCTTTTTTTTAAGGACTCAGCACACAGAACGGTGGGTGGGTCTTCCTACAGCTACCTAAATTTAGACAATGGCTCACAGGCATGTCTGGAGATTTGTTCCCATAGTGATTCTAAATCCCATCAAGTTGACTGACACTCAAGAGTAGTCTGTTGGTCTGATGTATTTTGATGCTAATTAATAAAAGGCATTCACACCTAGGCAGGGTAAATGAGATAGATGTGGTTAAGGTTCTCAGGCTTGGGGAGACAGAGAGGATCTTGGGAAGAAGAGATACCAGAGGAGAAGAGAGAAGAAGGCTGAGATGGGTTAGGTGGAGGAGAAGCACATGGCTGGCATGGATGGAGAATTTGGCCCAGATGAAGAACATTAGCAAGTATATGGGATTATGGGTGGGAGGTAGCTTGATAGAAATCATTAGAAGCAGATGGCATGGGATACCTGGCCCACTATGGGAAGTAGTTTAGAGGATTGATATCTGCCCCGCCCCTGGTTAACTAAGGCTATTTTAAAACATAACAGGTGTCTGTGTCTTGATTGATTGCTAGCAGATTATACTGCTGTAATAATTATAGGCCTAATAATAAACATTATTAGGCCCTACTTGTAAATTAACAACAGTAGCCAGCACAAGGTCCCACCCAGGCAGAGAGCACACAGAAGTAGGCAGCAATGAACAGATGCTCTCCCAAAGCCTTGTTTTTGAGGAGTCTCTGAAAAGAAGATGAAGGCGTTTGACATTGAGACTAAGATTTCAAGGTGGCCAATGCAGCCTAGATCTGAAAAGTCCCAGGTCTCCCTGGAGTGAGGTTATAGTCTTCTGGACAATGTTGCGCTTTGCTTATGCCCAGCAATGTGCACCTCCAACCTTCCTTTTCTGCAAGCCAGGTCCTTGGTCTAGGAGATCAGTACTGGAGCCCACACAACAGAGCTAATTCTATTTGTTTCTTCTTGGACTTCTCCAGGGCCATTAGAATACTGCCCATCGCAGCACAGGAGTATACTATGCCAGGACCAGCTGTGGTGGTTCCAAACTGTTTGAGAAGGATTAAGAAGTGTGGCTTTGTTGGAGGAAGTGTGTCACTAGTGGCGCTCTCTCCCTCCTTCTCTCTCTCTCTCTCTCTCTCTCTCTCTCTCTCTCTCTCTCTCTCTCTCTCTCTCTCTCTCTCTCTCTCTCTCTCTCCTTTATGGTTATGGATCAGATACAAGTTCTTAGCTACTGCTCTAGTGCCATGCCTGCCTACCGGCCTGCTGTCATGTTCTCTAACCTTCTGGAACTATGGGCCCCCTCAAATTGAAAGCTTTCTTTTACAAGTTGCCTCAGTCATGGTGTTTTGTCATGGCAGTAGGGAAGGAACTAATACTAGCACAGAGCTAACCATCTCCAGTATTGGCCCCTCAGACCAAGCACCCCAGAGAGGTTGAAGAGCAGACAGAACCTCAACTGCATCCATCCCACCTTCTCCCTGCCTGGCAAGGTGAGGGCTCCGGGTCCTTCTGGACCACAGCAGCCATCAATGGGTACAGCACAGAAGAGATCAAGAAAGGGCCAGTTGCCCATCTTTTATAGCCCAACATGTCTGTGGGGCTTGTAGTGAGGCCCAGGGTATCAGGGATGTTTATTTAGCTCCTCTGAGAAGACTTTTAGTCCTCCAGTTTCTCACATGACTGTTCACTGAGTTAGCATCAACTACAGGGACAATATTCTGACTCTACTTTTGAATAGTCTGGCGGCTCTGTGTGTGTGTGTGTGTGTGTATGAGAGAGAGAGAGACACTTTGGTTATCTCCACCCATTATTTTCCACCTTTATTATTTTTTTTTTGAGGCAAAGTCTCTTCACTGAACTTGAAGTCAGCATTGGTTGAGACCAGCTTTCTCCATCCCCCTCTTCCCTCAGTGAAAAGCTTCAAGTGCATACCAGGACATCTAGTTTCCATTCTGTGGGTTCTAGGACCCAGCCTCAGAGTCTCATGCTTGCATGGCCTTTGCTTTAACCACTAAGCCATCTTCCAGGACCCTGTTTGGCTGCTTTTATAAGAGGTCCTTTTTTTTTTTTCTTCACTTCCTTTCCCCCCACCCCCCTTCCAGCCAATGCATATGAAATACCTGTTATCTGTGGCATCCTGTGCTAGCCTCTGGGGATATAATGCTTCCAAAGAGAGGACCATCTCTAACTCCAAGAAGCTCACTGGAGAGAGAGGAGGAGGAGCGAGTGAGCACCTGCTCCGAGAGCTGGGACATGTGGAGATGACACTGACACACCGAAGCCAAGAGGCCACTGCTGTACAGAGAAGCTGAGTCATAGCAATGGCCATTAGAGAGCACTTCTAAGGGGGAAGTGGTGTGCAGGAAACTGGAGCAATCCAAGTAGAGGTAGCTGCTTAGGAAGAAGTCTGCGGACAGGGAGTGCTGCAGCCAGCAGCCAGCTGTCCCGTGTTGCTGACCTGAGGATTAAGAGAAAGCCAGAGCAGGACTCAAATACCATGACTCTGCTCTTGACAGAAAACCACAGACAGGCTTTGAGCAGGAAGACAAGTGGACTTGTGAACTAGTTAATCACCTTTCTGTCTTAAGTGAGGCTTGGGGACAAAGAGGAGGGACACAGGTCAAGGGACAAGAAGGGAAAAGGGATGGGCAGAGCAGTCACTGCATGGTGGCCAAAGTGCCACCCACACCATACAGTCCCTCCATTCCCCCACTCCCTTCCTCCTCTTTCCTTCCTTTCTTTTTCTGAGACGTGCTCTCAAGCATTCCAGGCTGGCCTCAAACTCTCTGTTGCACAGGATGACCTTGAGTTTCTGATCCTTCTGCCTCACATGCTGGGATTACAGGCATGTACCACTATGCCAAGTTATACTCGCATGTGTGCATGCTGGGAGAGCACGCCACTAACTGAGCCCCATGCCCAGCTTTTAATTCCATCTCTCTAAACCAGCTGGACTAGAGGCAGGTCACCTGGCTTCCTGAGACTCAGTTCCCTCACCTGGAGAATGGGGCTGCTCCTAACTTGGAGATATAATGGTTCCAAAGAAAGGGGATATGACTATGTCCCCTTTGCAGTGGCCCTTGTATGGCGCCATCATCATCCCTGCCAAGGCCCAGAGGCTGTGGGAATCCTTCCCAGAACCTCTCCTCATCTCCTCTTACCTTCATCAGCTCTTGAAGCTTGGGGTCACTGCGTGAGTTTGGATCCACCATAGTCCGCACCTCGTTCTCCTCTGTAAAAGGAAACAGGGTGTGTGCGTTGAGTGCTGCCTGCTGCAAAGCAAGGTCGAGAGCAGCCCAGGCCTGAACGGCCAAAGCGCCAGGAATAAAAAAACTATGAGTGTTCGGTCCCAAGGGAGCACTGAGGAAGACGGGATGGCAACGATGTGAGAGGCAAAGGAGGAGGGCAGAGTGCTGTGACACGCTGTCTTCTGGACATCACAGCAGCTGTGGCAACCTGAACCAGATGCGTACACGGTCAAGCCAGCCAGAATTCCAGCCTGGATGGAGGAGGGGCTCTGGAGGCTCCACTCTTTGCTAATAAGTTATAGGCCGTTGGTAGTCACTGAGGGAGGAGGGATGATTCTTTGCTGGTGTACCCACTTGTGAGTTGCCTGTGTCCCAGTAGATGGAGGAGGAGGAGGAGGAGGAGGAGGAACAGATGAGGTTAGGGGAGGGGGGAGTTGGGAAATTTGGAAGTTGGAGAAGAAAACGGAAGTGGATATAATCATATGTCATTACATACATATATGGAACTCTCAAAGAATAAATTCTTAAAAAGAAATTCTGCTGGGTGGTGGTGATGCACACCTTTAATCCCAGCACTTGGAAGGCAGAGGCAGTTGGATCTCTATGAGTTCAAGGCCAGTCTGGTCTACAGAGTGAGTTCCAGGACAGCTGGGGATACACAGAGAAATCCTGTCTTTAAAAAAAAAAATCATAAAACTAGGAGAGCTAGAAAATGAAAAGGAGTTTGGTGGGGGTGTCTAAGCTGTGGGCACATGGCTATTCTAGAGACAAGAAGGACAGTTACCCAGCATGGTGTCCTCAGGGTCCAGCTCGAAGGAGATGGGGCTAAGGGGCAGGTTGATGGCATTCATTCCTTCTTCTTGGAACTCGGACACTGAAAGACAAGGAGGAGCCTGGTCACGTGAGGGAAAGAATGGGGAGGAGGGTAGGGAGGATTCTCTCCAACATCCATGGTCAATACTGATGCTGAGAGACTGTTCCTCCTCCTGAATCAGTTAGTTCATAACTGCTCCCAGCCTGCCATCAATCCACGGCAGCTCTTTCTTAAGTCGACCTAATTGTCCCTTTAATCTCAAGTTTGTGCCTGTCATCCCTCTTGCTTTCCCGAGAAAGAGGGAATCATAAAATCAGAGATCCATCTTCTCCTAGGGAAGATTCTGGAACAAACAGGGCTGCTGTCCTTGACCTCAGCCTGTCCTTCCTCCAAGGTCTGCTGGCTGTCTGTCCTTGCTTCCTCGCTGTGGACAGGATGAAGGAGGCCACGGATCTCATCCTGTTACCTCTGGAGCCCTGTCTTCCCTGAGGCATTTCTCACTTGTTCCTCCCTCCCGCTCCTCACTCCAGCTGCTGTGTGGGAACATCTCAGCTGTGGTCTGGGCCCCTCAGGTCTCGTGAACTGTGGGACCAGTTCCAGGCTCTTCTACTTTACAATCCTGCATCCTCAGCTGAAAATTAACTTCCAGTGGGGGACCGCTAACTTAAACATGTTTTATTACATTTAATTTATTTGGAGTGTGTGTGTGTGTGTGTGTGTGTGTGTGTTTGCATAATATATGGAGGTCAGAGGACAACCTGTGGGAGTGGATTCCCTCTCTCTATCACGGAACGCAGGGATTGAACTCAGGGTGTCAGGCTTGGCAGCATGCTCCATTACTCACTGAGCCATCTTGCTAACCTGACTACTGATTTCATTTCATTTTTCAAATACTGAAAATCTACAGCCCAGCATAGCAAAAGAAATGTTAGAGCGGGCTAGTGACCTAGAGCCCCGCTCCTTCAAGCACACAACCCCCACATGAACCTTGGAAGGGGGGGAAGATTCCTACCCCCAAGTTGGTTGTGCTCCGAGCACATGGTGCCGATCTCAGCTTACTCCTCCCAAAAGCTGGAACTCTCACCTTCTCACTTTCTGCCGATCAGGCACAGAAGGGCCATTTTTCTAGGGCGGTGTTGGTCATTGGGAGGTTTGCGGGCGCCAATACGGCAGCAGCAATCAACCTTAATGAAAGCAGTGACCCATCTTTCCGTTTTATTTATTTATTTATTGACTCAGACCTCCCTGACTGCAGCCTAGACTCAGGAGAACTCTTAAACACACTTAAACACAGGGGGCTACTTACCCGCTTATGGCTGGATAAGGGAATGAGTCAGCTGCACCAAGATAGAGAAGCAGCTGTCACCTTAAAGGGGGACTCACACTGGCAAGTCCCTGGCCTGTGGACTCCTTTATGTAATCTATGTACAAGTGTAGAGCATATAATGTATATATATGTTTTATATATGTAACACGTATAAACATCAAATCTATATCTATATATCTATATATATTACTGTGCACACTCTGCATATAGGGCACAGAAGAGGATACTAGGTGTCTTCCTCTATTGAGCCTGAAGTTTCCACCCCTGCCTGCCAGCACTGGGGTTCCAGTCAGGTACAGGTAAGCTAAGCTTTTATGGGGTAGTGGGGATTCGAACTCAGGACCTCATGCTTGTGGAGTAAGTGCTCTTACTCACTGAGCCATGTCCTCAGCCATGTGAGCAGCAGGCTTTTAACATTCCTCAGGATACTACCGAGCTCCTGTCTTCAAACTCATTCAACTGCCCTTCTGTATAGTTCTCCATAAAAGCATAGCAGAAACATACACATGAGCTCAACACTGACAGGCAGTGGTGGAAACAGCCATGCTTAAGTATGGATGTGAGGCTGGGCTTCCTGAAGGCGGAGGCTCCTGACTTCTGACTCTTCTGCCTGTCTCTCCCTCCCTAGGTCTGTGGGGCTCTACACAGTTGTCTAAATTTCAGTGAATGAAGCGCTGCACCCTTCCAGCTGGAAATACATTTCAAGTCTCAAAGGTCCTTGGTGTCTACGGTCCCTACAGCACCATGATGCACCGTTGCCCACACAGAAAATCCAATTGTCTGATGTGCTCTTAGGAAATCCCGTTGGCCTACACGTCAGGGATGCCCTCGCGAAAGGTCCAGCCAGGCCTGATGGATGGGCCTCTGTTTAACACGTGGGAGTCTACTGAGATCCCAGGGTTAGACATCTAAAACAGAACTTGAGACTCAACACCCTCCCGCCCACCACAGCTGTGCAGAAGCAAACCCTCTCCCCCTTTCCTTCTCCTCCTCAGCAGGCGGTACCACTGTTTATACCAAGTCCATCCTGGTGCTCAAGGGTGCTCAGGAGTGTTCATGGGCTACATGTGACCCAATGTAGTTATAGATATGGCCCAACATATAATTGTAAATATACTCAAAACATGATGTATGTGTGTATATATATGTACATGCATGGACGGATATGTGTGCATGTGTGCATGTGTGTGTGTGTGTGTGTGTGTGTGTTGGTAATTTGGTTGCATGATGCTTGAGCATAAACTTAGAAGATGAAAGCTATGCATCAAAATGCCATGTGAAATAAACATACATATTCTTTCAAAGCACCCTGGTTTACCTGATGGTTAAAGCTAAAATCTGGAGAGCACCTCAAGGCTCTTTTCTCTCACTTTTTTTTATCAAACATACTGACTGGTGAGTTCTCTAGGGCCCACCCCGCCAAGCCAGGACCCCAGGTCCAGCCTCTCCTCACCAACACTCCCCACCCCCAATACTGCTCAAGCCACATTCCTCTTCCCTCTGCCCACCAGAATGGCTTCCTACCCAGCTATTGCTTTCTCTTGAGTTTCTCCACCTCACCTTCTTGCCACTGTGCAGCCAGAATGCTCTGTGAAATGCAAGGGAGCCCGCCCGCCCGCCCGCCCTTCTGCTTTCAGCTGTCCTACAGTCTCTCATCACACACCAGACTCCTGGGCTGTGACCTCTCCTCAGCCTTCTGCTGCCCTCAGGGTTTCCTCACAGAATCGTCATCACTTGAAGAAATGGCCATCCATTTGTGTTTCTAACATTCTCCAAATCAGAACGCAGACCGAGTGAAGATGATCACTTTGTTAGAGACGAGGGCTAGTGTAGCTCAGGCTGGCCTTGACTTACTGTGTCAGGCTGGCCTTGACTTACTGTGTCAGGCTGGCCTTGACTTACTGTGTAGCTACTGTGCAACAGCTTCCTCCACGATAGAAGCATTCCACCCTGCAGTAAGCTCCTTCAGCAGTAAGACAACACAACTCAAAACCGCTTCAGGAAGTTCCAGAAACTGACCAGTTCCAGTATGTCTCTCCCGGCCAGAGTAGGTAAAAAAGAGCTGAGAATCCCCCTGTGGTAGTTTCAATAAGAACGAACCGTATAGGCTCATATATTTGAATGTTAGTCATCAGAGAGCAGCACTACTCAGAAGGATTAGGAGGTGTGCCCTTGTCTGGGTAAGTGTGGTCTAGTTAAAGCAAGTATGCCACTGGGGTAGGCATTAAATTCCAAGAGCCTGAGCCAGGGCTAGTGGCTCTCTCTCTTCCTACCTCTGAAACTGCAAGCAAGCCCCAATTAAATGTTTTCTTTTTATAAGAGTCACCGTGGTCATGGTATCTCTCCATAACAATAGAACACTGGTTAAAACGCCTGTCAGGGAGCCGGGCGTGGTGGTGCATGCCTTTAGTTCCAGCACTTGGGAGGCAGAGGCAGGCGGATTGCTGTGGGTTCGAGGCCAGCCTGGACTACAAAGTGAGTCCAGGACAGTCAAGACTACACAGAGAGACCCTGTCTCAAAAAAAAAAAAAAAAAAAAAAAAAAAAAAAAAAAAAAAAAACCCAAAACAAACCAAAAAAAAAAAAAAAAACCAAAACACCCGTCAGGACAAGGAGAGCTGAGCGGCACAGAAGGCTCTGAGACCAGACCAGCAGCTTGGAAGGAGCAGAAGCCAGCAGAGCTGCCTGGAAGAGGTTTAGACCAACTGAGGCATCTGGACAGAACTCTTTACAACCTGCTAAGCCACTTGTGCAGCATGCCCCAGGTTCCCAGCTTTGTGAGCTGTCACCCACGCTGGGGTACGCTTTGGGTCATTTCTGTCCCTGTAAGTAACCATTCAGCCATATTCCTGTAGGCAGCCCCAGTAAAACTCATTGGTTCACCAAATTGTTTTTGGGGGTATCTGTGCTTTGGTCTGTCATGGGTTCTCTATCTGGGGTGAGTAGAGGTGTGCATTGCATCTCCCCAGGAAAAGGTTTGTCCCTCAGTGGCAGTCAAAGATGACCTTGAACTTCTGAAGTGCTGGCCTCTGCCTCTTGGTGCCTAGGATCAGATGCGTGTACCACCAGCGCCCTGGTTATATGGTGCTGGGGACTGAATGCAGCAATCCTCCTACCTCAGCTTTCTGAGTGCCAAGATTATGAGCATGAGGCTCTACTCTTGACCAGTCTGCATTTTGTGAAGGAAAAAAAAAAAAAAAAAAATCCACATCTGTCCCAAATGTAGCTTGAGCCGGGGTATAAACCCAGCAGTCTTTAAATATCTCCTTCTGACTAGAAAGATGATATTCCCAGCCAGGACTCCTAAAGGTGCCTCTGAATGGGGTCTCCCGGCTCAGGGCTTTGTTCAGAATGTTCTCAGATGAGCACAGCTACAGTCAGAACCCCGCCCTCTGGCCTGCCTCTTCAATTCACTCATGGAGACATAACAAGCCCCAGAAGAAAGGCTGAGATACGCTTACAATTGGAAATGGGTGTTTGGAAGAAACCATTGGGCAGGAACCCCATTCCCGTTCCATTAACCGCTGACTCAGAGCCAGTTGTTTGTAAAAGCCAATATGCAAACTGCTCAGTCTGTGCCTGGCCCCCGCCCCACGAGGCCCCATTAGCAGCCACTTTCCCAAAACAGCCTGCCTGCTTTGGAAGGTTCCTTTCTATTCAACCCAGGCAGGGCCCAGCAGCAGCATGCTTGCCAATCCCTGAGCTCAGGAAGACAAAAGGCTGCAGCGCAGAATCTGAAGATGTTGTTTACTCTAGAATGGTCTGAAGCCCTGCTCGGCCTGAGGGTGCAGCCTCCAGCACACCGGCCATTAGTCATAACTTAATAAAAGCATAAATGGTTAGCCTATGGGCGGGCTGCAAAGGCTTGGAGATTGCCTTAGCTCACCCCAAGAAAAAAGGGTTTCTCCCTTTCATTTTATTTTCTGGAAAAGGCCATCTGAAATGAGGTCCAGCTGGCCAGCAGAAGGCAGGCTTGGGAATTTGAAGGCGCTAGATTCGAATGCTGCTCTGGTTTTTATTAGCTGTAGGAGATGATGTGGCTTCCTGCAGTCAGATCTAAAGCAATCCTCTCAGAAAGGACAACACAGTGGACGGATGCTTCTGCTACCCCCCAGCATTCATTCTTCTGAAAAAATAATCCCCATCTTAGTCTGGGACCCACCTGTCCCTCCTGTGTCCTGGGTGTGATCCTGATTGGTTCAAGTCCCCACCCCTGCATGCAACTCTAGTCACTGAGCTTTGAGTGGAAATAGTTCTAGGAGTTTCTAGGAATAATCATTCTCCATTTAAGAAAGAATCTCAAGGAAGGGAAGTCTCCCCCACCCCCTCCTTCCTCCCTTCTCCGTCATTACTGTGTTAGGCTATTATGGGTAACTTTGCCACAGCCATTTTATAGCCAAGAGGTGAGTTAGCTTGAAGAAGCAGCTAAAATGCTGAGTTGACAGGAATGAAGGAAGAGGAGGAGGTTTTGTTGATACTGGTGAGCTACCACCCCTGGAACCACCCATTACTATTTAAGCTGGAAGGACAGATGCTTTCTTGGACCTGGGACACAGTCTACCCAATCAGAGCATGGGAACCAGGATGACGCGGAAAGCGCAGGTTTGTAACTGATGGCAACTTGACCTCCTCTTTCTCCCCAGGAAGAACAGGATAGCCACAGGACACTGTGGTTCTATTCCTGGGAACCCAAAAAACCCCATGGGAGAAACAAGTATGGAGAAACGTTTCTAAAAGTAAAAGAGGGTTAGGGTGGAGCTCAGCTGGTGGGGCTGTTTGCCTGGCACACACAAAGCCCTGGGGTCCATCCATCCCAGGAAGTGGTGCACACAGTAACCCCAGCACAGGGGGTGAGGGGTGGGGTGGGGAGAGGGTGGCAACGGAGGCAAGAGGATCAGCAGTTCAAGACCATACACAGTGAATTCGAGGTTCCATAATTATATTCACTCAACTGATAAGTACCACTGGGTGCCTCCTCTGGAGTCTGGAGACCTGCCTCACTCTGCTCCCAGGAGTGGGAGAGACAGGCCTAGGGGAACCAGAGGAACTTGTGCAGGAACAAAGGCTGATTCTGATGCTGAAGATTGGGGGTAGGGGTCGGGGTGGACGGGTTCCTAGAAAAAGGGACATTGGAGTAGGACTTTGAAACATCTAAATTTTCATTCAACATGGTGGACCCCAAAAAGCACATCTGTGTAAAAATAGGGAAGTTTTGGGAAACAGGGTAGGGCTTGAGACAGTGGCCATGATGTCTGAACACTATGGTGGAGTGAGCATGTTCAAGAAAGGCGAAACAGGCAGGCGTCAGAGAAGCGGATGGGCACAGAGTGCCAGAGCCTTGGGCACAGTCACAGGGGAAAGAAATGGTAGAATGCCCCCAATGAGGAGGATCTAAGGGAGTGTCACAAGGTGCCGTCATCACTTCACAAGCTGACCGCTCTCTCACATGCCAGAAAGGACAACTGGAATTTGAAACTAAAGGAAATATCATTTCAGTGTAGCACAAAGTGTAATGCTTAGGGAGAAACCAAGCTAAATGTGAGTAGGATCAACATATGGGTAATAGAAACCTCTCAGTCAAAACCACAGGAGATATCTCCTTGTCGTTGACACATTGGTCCTGAATCTCATGTGCAAGGGCAGCACAACGTACTGACCACAGACTTCAAGACACTAGTAAAGCTACTGCAGTCAAACAGGATGGCACTGATGATAGCCTAACGGCAAAGAACAGAGAACTCAGAGACAGACCCAGACAGGATGTCATGGATCTCTGGTTAGCCTTGAACTTATCATGTAGTTGAGGATGATCTTGAACTTCTGACCCTCCTGCCTCCACCTCCCCAGTTCTGGGATTATAGGTGTGTTTCATCACACTTGGCTTATGCAGTGCTGGGGATGGAACCCATGGCTTTGTGCATGCAGGCAAGCCTGCTACCCACTGAACGCCATCCTGGCAACCTCAGTTCATCTCTATTGAAGGCACAAAAGGCAATTTCCCATAGAAAACAGTCTTTTAAACAAAGGATCCTATAGCGACTGCGTGTCCAGATGCAGAAAAGTCAATGAAGAAAGATGACAAACCTTTCCTCAGACTTGAAATAACCATAGACCTAAATCTAAGGAATAAAACCTTAGCCTCCCCATCTCCCTCAAAGGGTGGGGCACTGACCTCAGGTGTGGTAATATTTTTTTTAAACAGAGATTTTTAAAGACTTATTTATTATGTACACAATGTTCTGCCTGCATGTGTGACTGCCCGCCAGAAGAGGGCACCAGATCTCACTATAGATGGTTGTAAGCCACCACGTGGTTGCTGGGAATTGAACTCAGGACCTCTGGAAGAGCAAACAAGTGCTCTTAACCTCTGAGCCATCTTTCCAGCCCCTGTGGTAATACATTTTTAGGATTAAACACAGTAAAAGGAAAATCAATGAAAGAAATTGAGGCTTATTAAAACATCTACTCTATGAATGAAAAGGGGCTGATGAGATGGCTCAGTGGATAAAACAGCAAGCATGAGGACCTGAATTCGAATCCCCAGCACCCACATAAAGCTGGGCGTGGTAACATTCATCTGTAATTCCAGTGATCCTATGGGGAAATGGGAAGTAGAGACAGGAGAATTCCCTGAAGTTCATGAGCAGTTAGCCTGGCACGCACAGTGACAAAACAACAAACAGATCCTATGTCAAACCAGGTAGAGAGTGAGGAACGACACTGGAAGTTGTCTTGCAAATACACATGAATGCACATGCACACATGTGAACTCATATCACACACAAACGCACACATACAACACACATAACACGAGAATAGATAAGCCAAATTTGGAATAATTTGAACAACAAAATAAAAATTATATTGTTTTATAAGCAAAGGCATAAAATATCTTAGGCATCTGTACCGAGGAGGGAGAGTTTGGTGTAAAACTCCAGACAGCTGCTGGGCTCAGTGGCACTCACCCTTATTCCCAGCACTCGGGAGGCAAAGGCTGGCGGAGCTCCCTGAGTTTGAGGCCAGCCTGGTCTACAGAGTGAGTGCCAGGACAGCTAGGACTGAAGAGCAGTGGTTCTCAACCTTCCGAGTGCTGCAACTCTTTATACAGTTCTTTATGTTGTCGTGACCCCAGCCATAAAATTATTTTTGTTGCTACTTCATAACTTTAGTTTTGCTACTGTTACAAACTGTAAATGTCTGATATGTGATCCCTGTGAAAAGGTCATTTGACCCAAAGGGGTCTTGACCCACAAATGGAGAACTGCTGGCATAGAGCAATCCTATGTCAGAAACAAACAAACAAACAAAAAACTCCAGATAATTTAGTGAATCTTTACTGTTCAGACTGGGGCACAATTCCACAGTCCTTGCATGTGGGCTATGACAGCAGCCTCCTTCATTCTACAGTGCTGTATGGAAAGGAGGGACAAGGCCTGGCTTCACACTGGAGCATCCTGACATGCTGCTCACCCACATGACCAAGTCAACATTAACAGCCATGAGGGATGCTGATAACACACACTATTGATATGATGAGGTAAAAATGCTACTTTGCCTTTTTCTCCTCAAAAGCCACATCCAAAAGCCTAACAAGGAGAAAGATGTCAGCCACATTTTAGTAGAAGGAAAGCCTAAAAAAACAAAACAAAATACTTGGCCAGGGGCTGGTGAAATAACTTATCAATTACGAACACTGGCTGCTCTTCTAGAGGACCTGGGTTCATGTCCCAGCACCCACAAGGTGGCTTACAACTGTCTCTAACTCCAGTTCTCAGGGACCTGACACCCTCTCCTGGCCTTCATTGGTATCAAGCGTGGATGTTGTACAAACAGACATGCCAACAAAACACTCATACACATAAAAACAGCAATATCAACAACAACAACAACAAAATCTCCCCAAACACTTGGCCCGTTTGCCTCAGAACTATCAAGTCAGCAAACCCCAAGTCTGGAAGACACAGAGCCAAGGGGATCTAAAGAGAGGATGGGGCTGGGCATAATACCCCACACCTGTGATCCCAGGGCTTAGGAACTAGAGGCAAGATGATTGGGAGTTCAAGGCCAGCCTTTGCCTCATAACAAGTTTGGGGCCAGGTAGGGATACATGAGGTCCTGTTTTCAAAAACCCAAACCAGGGATAGCAAGAAGAATCAGCAGGTTAAGGCGTTTGCTGACTGGGACCTACACAGTAGAAGGAGAGCACTCATTCCTGGAAGTTGCCCTCTGACCTCCACCTATGTCCCATGACAGACATGCACTCCTACCCCACACTAAATAAATGTAAAAAATTAAATAACAAAACAACCAAAGCCAACCACCATAGCACTCAATGTAATTCTAATAAACCCACTGTATTTAATGACGTAAGATATTAGTAAGTGTGGGAACTGGGGCTAGGATATGAGGAAATTGTACATCTGTGCAGTTTTTTTGTAAATCCAACACCATGCCAAAAGGACTATTTTTAAAGGCTAATATAAATCTTCTACTTGTCCTGGCTACTTTTATGTCAACTTGACACAAACTAGAGCCATCTGAGAGGAGGGAGCCTCAACTGAGAAAAAGCCTCCTTAAGATCCAGCTGTAGGGCATTTTCTTGGTGATAGTTGTGGGAAGGCACATCTCATTACAGGTGGTGCTATCCCTGGGGTGGTGGCCCTGGGTTCCATAAGAAAGCTGGCTGAGCAAGCCATGATGAGCGAGCCACTAACAGCACCCTTCCATGACCTCTGCATCTGCTCCTGCCCTGTTCGAATTCCATGATGAACAGTGATGCAGAAGTGTAAGCCAAATAAACTCTTCCCTTCCCAAGTTGCTTTGGTCATGGTGTTTCATCACAGCAATAGAAACCCTGAGACACTACTGCTGTAGAAAAATGTGTATGTGAGATGAGGAAAGAAAGAAATCCATAATTTTATGGGGTTCATAGGTTTATTCCCTTGCCCAGGAAGGTGGTGGTGACTTGTTCATTCTGAACAGAGTTTTCTAGATGCACCAAGATCATCACAAAGTCCCACGACAGCAAGGAGTATATTCATTATGATCCAAGAAGCCAGGAAGAAAGCCCACAGTCCAGGGCTGTGATGTGATGGTCCAATGTCACTGTCAACTTGACTGGATTTAAAATCACCATGGGAACACACTTCTGCGCGCATCTCTATGGGGGTGTTTCCAGAAAGGTTTAACTGAAGAGGGATCCACCCTGAAGGTTGGCAGCCTCACCCTGTGCACTGCGGGGCCCAGACTGGACACAAAAGAAAAGGAGAGCTGAGTACCAGCCTTCATCTCTGCTCCTGTCCTGAGTCAACATGACTAGCTTCTTCACGTTCAAGCCACTGAGCCTCCCCTGTGGTGATGGGCAGCATCTTCAACTGTGAGGCAAAACGCTTCCTTCCTTGAGTTGCTTCTGCCAGGTGTTTTATCATGACAACAAGAGAGAAAAGCAACCAATACACAGGCTGCAGGAAGGGGGGGGGGTGGAAATGAAGAGCTCCCTCCTTGTGTGAGGATGCTTAAGAGAGTATTTTCATTTTCTAGGGAAAGGGGTGGGTCTCGCAGGTAGATCTCTCACTGAAGGCTCAGTGGTCTGCTCACATCTCCCCCAACCATATTTTATTTTATCTTTATAGCCCCAGATGGGGGGTTTTGTGTCCAGAGTTTTTGTACTAGTTTTCAGTTGCAACAAAAGCAGACTACCAGAAATCTGGTGGCTTATGGCAGGAGCTGGAGGTTAGGAGACCAATGTGGGGCTCACTGGGTTACAGAGGACATCAGCAGGGCTGCATGCTTCCGTGGGCACTCATCTCTTGGCCCATATTCCTGGTCTCTTGGTTCCTGCACACCATCTCCAAAGCCAAGACTGGGAGGAGAGGATGGATTCCTCTGTTGCTTCTCTCTTCCTCATCCACTTTCAAGCGCCTTGTGCTTACATTAGGTCTACCTGGGCAACTGGCATGGACTTCCCATCCAAATCCCATGGGCAACCTTTAATACTGTTTTTCACATAAAGCATTTGTTGGAGGATCTCCTTGGAGTCAGGGCCTGGGTAACGCTCAATAGATCATACTGTCTACAATGGCTTTTCCATGGATCATGGAGAGTCTTTTCTCTCCTTGCTTTTCCTTCTAACGTATGGATTCATGGCCCTCTTAGGGAGATTGCCAAAAGAAAATGCAAAGCCTTGGTCCTTCCTGCCCACCCAGCCCCTCACCACCACCACCACAAGAACAACAAAAGATACTTGTTTCCATAAGCAACAAAGATGAGGCAGGAGCCAATCCTTGGTGGCCTTAACACAGTGCCAGAGTCGCAGCACATGCTCCTTTGCTCTGTACACCTATTTAGTCACAAAGGTCTCACATTAGGTCCTGGGAAGACACGCAGGCACACACGCATGCACACACAAACACCCTCACACATTCCAGGAAAAACAAAAAAAACCCCAAACAAACAAACAAACAAACAAAAACAGAGGGAGAGGCTGGCACTGTGATGGGAAGAGATAGAGGGAACCATAGTCACATGTCTTAAATTTTCCACCAGTTTTTAATTTGGTCGGCTTTGTAGCTGCTGCAGAGTTAGAAGGTAGCCAAGCAAAGACCCTGGGTACAGCTGCCCTCCAACGTCTGACAAGCTTGGGGCAGGGGTGGGGGGTAGGGGAGGGCGAGCGAGCAAGCGCAGAACTGGTTGGCTCCAGGCAGTCAAAAATGTGAATGGAAACATTTGTTGAGGTCTTGAGTTAAGGCATGGGAGTTTAATTTAAACAGGACAAGGCAAGGAGGGCCCAGGGGAACAGCACATCATCAGTAGGCTTTGTTTTTTTCCAGACAATGGCCTGTTGCCTCTTCAGACTAAGAACCACACCACTGCCTTGGCTTTAATGTTTACCTAACTAAGGCTGGTGAAATAGCTCAGCAGGTAAAAGTGCTTGCTGCCAAGCCTGATGACCTGGGTTCAATTCCCGAGCCCCACAGAATGGAAGGAGAGAACTACCTCCAGCTAGGTGTAACTCCTTACAGTCTTTCCCAGGCGCCTCACACATGCATCACTTAACCATTCTGTAGCTGCTGGAATCTGGGTAGTTTCCAGACTTAGGGGAGCAGCAGCAGGAGACCCTGTCAGCTGTGAAGGGTGAGGGGTGAGCTCAGTTGATACAATGCTAGCCTAACACACATGAAAGCCTGTGTTTGACCCCTAGCACTGCATACGTCAGGCCCGGGGCACATATCTGTAATTCCAGCGGTCAGTGGGTAGAGGCATGAGGTTCAGATGTTGTCATCCTCGCTACCTAGCGCATCTGAGGTCAGCCTGGACTGCATGAGACCCCCGTGTGAAAAGGCTATGGGGACAGGTGCTGGACCACAAGGGGTGATAATCTCCTTCCTCTTACATGGCAGTTGATCCTCACCAGACAGCAGGAAATGAATCCCACGGAAGCTGTTGGAATTAAGGAGTCAGGGACCTTGTAGAAAGCACCTTTTAAAAGCTTCCCGTCAGCCAAGCTCCCCACCCCAACTGTGTCCACATTGTCCAGTACTAGGTGTAGACTGTGGGGCTTCAGGAGCTAGATGTGGCGAGAAAAGTGGAGTTTTATTACACTGAAACGTACACTGCTTCCTACAGGCGAGCCAACAAGAGGGGTGGCTGCAGGTAGCTGGGAGGTATGAGGCGCAAACTTCTGTTGTACCCATGGAGGGCCTCCAGACCTCTCACCTCCCAAGACAGTCTCCTAAGAAATTGGTGAGAGACAAAGTATATTTTAAGAAAAAAATTTAAAGAAGGACACATTAAAAAAAAAATCTCTCTTTCTCTCTCCAAGTACAGAGCAATAAGGAACAGTCTAGACCTGAAGCTGGACCCTGTTCTTTGTGTTAGGACACTGGGCCTATGTCATTTCTTAGTCCTTGCTCCATGGCATGACCACATGGGAGCTTCTCAGGGTGCCCTGACCTTACCCGAGCTGATCTGAGAGGACGCCAAGTCAAATGGAGCAGGCAGCTTGCTCTCATCAGAGTACTACAGCCTCTTGAGGAAGCTTCTGAGTGGGTGGAGGGAGGGCCAGGCCCTGTGCTGGCTGCTTCCCAAATATTAGTTTCCCCTTTACAACTCTCTGGGGGAACAGAGCTAGAATTCAGAGAGAGAGAGAGAGAGTTCAGCCCATTCTCACAAGGACAGAGCCACAGGAAGGGGTCGAACCCTTGGTCTGATGGAACATCAATGGTGTCTGTCTGTGATTGGTCGCCTTTGTCAACCTGACCCAAGCTAGATTCACCTGGAAGAGGTCTCAATGAGAGACTGCCTACATTGAGCTTACCTGTGGGTGTGTCTGTGTGAAATGGTCTTAATTAAGTTAACTGCTGGGGGAAGACTGTGCCCACTGTGGGCGGCACCACTCCTTAGGCAGGGATTCTTGAACTGTGTAAGATCCTTGAACTGCATAGGAGTGGGGAGATCTAGCTGAACACAAGCAAGCAAGCTACCGTGGGTGCATTTATTTCTCTTTGTTCTTGACTGTGGGTGTGACAATTAGCTGCTTCAGGCTCTTGCTGCTGCCTTGACTACTACTCCACAACAGTGGACCATAACCTGCCATTCTGGGGCGGGGGGGTGGGGGAGAACAAAAAACAAAAAACAAAAAAACAAAAAAACACCTTTCTCCCCAAGTTGCTTTTGTTAGTTCTTTTTGTTTGTTTGTTTGTTTTGCTTTTTAAATCACAGGAAGAGAAATGAAACTAGGACAGGAGGCACTGAAGTCCGCTCATTCCTTTCTCCCATCCTCTGTGGCTGTGCACTGATGTGACGCACATCTCTCTAGGACAGAATGAGTGAGCCACAGGCCTAGAAGCTCAGCCACACCCCCCCCCCCAAGTCTAAGGTGCCAAGGGCTGACCTGGAAGAGCTCCAGCTGCTATGAGAACACTAGGGTGTCCAGAAAGGACCAGATGGGGAAAGAGAAATCAACTTCACAATAAAGGCAGCATCCGATCTTTTTGTGCTCAGGGGGGGGGGTCTGTTTTCCTATCCATCTTACCCAGCAGTGTGCAATTACACACCTGTGTGCATATCTGAAGAACACCTGTATCCCCAGTGAATCCAAAAGGCCCAAGGATTGCCTACCAGCCTCCGCCAGCATCCGACACACAATGAATGCTTAGCATGCATTTGTTAAATGAGTGAACAGGATGGCCACGCGGGCCTCTGGGCTCTTGTCCCCTTCCAGCAGAGACCCACAGCCAAATAAACAGCTTGACTTTTTTACACTACGATTAATCCCTTGAAGAGCTGGGCTTCCAGGAGGGACGGGAAAGGATGAAGGATCAAGGCACCCTTGTAGGAGTAGAGGTGGTGATGTGTGCTTGTCCAGAACATTGGTGGCTCAGTTAATTTGGTGTGAGGCAATCGGGCTTATTATTTTAAACCTCCTCGGTGCTAAAGTCCTGCCCAGACCTGGAAATTCATGAAGCATGGCACCAGAAATGGCACAGGCTGCCAGTCTCTGTACCACGAGAGCCATCACAGTTCCCTGGTTATTTATCTTTTTCGAAACCAACAACTCATGTTGACAGCAAATCTCTACAGAAAAATCTATTAAAAGAAATTGTAGTGAGCCGAGCTGCGTTAACTGCCTGCCGTTCCACTGATTGCAGGCCCTGCCCCTCCCCCGCGCCTGCCTTATGCACAACCTTCCATTTGATTCAATTCAACGGATAATTATTGAGTCTCAACTCTGTGCAAGGCAATGCATTGGGAACCTCATTCCAGTAGCATCTTCCAAGCACAGGGCATGATTTAACTTAAAAGACAGAAATGAGCACATACAACAGAGGTTCAGAGCATCAAAGGCCATAGGATATCACATTACAAAGACCACTTCAAAGAAACTTACGTTGAACCTGCGTGAGGGAGCGTGGGATAGCTGGTACCACGCGTTATGCATCCACTGAAGCAGACATTTTGGCAACTGTGGTGAGCAGTGTTCCTGGGCCACTTGACTAGATTTATAATTACCATGGGAACACATCACTGGTTGTGTCTAAGAGGGCATTCCCAGAAAGACCCACCTTGAATGTGGAGGCACAATCCCAAGGCCTGGGGCACCAGAGGGAGTGAAAAGGAGGAACTGAGGTGAGCCTCAGCATTCGCTCACTGCTTTGTGGCTGGATGAAATGCGACCTGCTGCCTCATGGTCCTGTCACTCTGCCTTCCCAACCATGAATGGCTATAGCTCAAGTTGTGAGTCAAAGACCTCTCTTCCCTCCCCAAGATGCTTTGTGGCCCACCCACGGTCCCAGTGCATGACAGGAAGAGACAGGGGCTTCCTGGAGCAAGCAATCTCGCTAGACTAGACAAACTGGTGAGCACTGAGTTTAAGTGAGAGACGCTGCCTCAATAGTGAGTTGGAAAGCAATCCAGAAGACACCCGATGCCTTGGGGTATGTTGTGTACCCAAACTTGCACACACATCCCACCCTGGAAAGAAAACCAATGAGGGTAGCAAGCAGCAACAGTAATCTTCACATTAATGGCTTACCAAATGCATAATAAATGCCCATCGATGTCACTAAGACAAGTTTAAGAAATACATCAAATGCAACGTGTGTGTGTGTGTGTGTGTGTGTGTGTGTGTGTGTGTGTTAGAGGACAACTTGTAGGAGTTGGTTCTCTCCTTCCATCATGTGGTTCCAGGGATTAAACTTGTATCATCAACGTGGTAGCAAGCACCTTTACGAGCCAGCCCATCTCACCAGACCGAGTGCCATTTTTGTGATGAAAGAAATGACAGATAACTGGCAAATATTTAGGAAATGCTTCTTACTGGTTTCAAAGGACACACTGGAGGAACCAACAGCAAAGTGCTACCTGTCTGTGGCGCTATGGTCCCTCTCACCACCTTTCTTCCCTTTGTGTCTGGCCCAGGGCCATCCCAAGGCCAGGATGACACTTAGCCTGCTTAGGGACCTCTGGAACTTACTTGTAAACTCCATACCTCCTGTCTCCCACCTTCCCCCTAAGCTGTCATCTTCTATGGTTGGGACTTTCAGCACAAATGGCTTATTAGAGTGGTGGTGGTGGGGGTGCTGACTTCACGTATGGAGGAATTCATTAGTGATGGGAGCAAAGAGACGCACAAGGGAGCCAGGATTCACCTGCACATCTTTAAGGGGCCATGAGGACCCTCTGGGTCTTCATTAACCACGGTCTTCTAGAACTCGGATCAAGAAGCTCTAACTGATGCTCCTGTCAAATGTCCTAGGTGGTGTATCTGTCCAGTCATAGACTCACATGTGAATTTTCGAGCCCTGCTTACCCACAGATGGAAGCTGAGTGGATAATCTTGCCCACGACCCTTACACACCTATCAATCAAACCCACAGCAGCACCTGGTGGGATGGAGTCATGCCAAACCAGGTTGGAGAATCAGACTCCAGCTCTTAAGAATGAGACCCTTGTGTTCTTCATACCCCTGCCTCCAGAGACAATCAACACATGCTTTCTGCCCCAGCTGTGGAGGAGAGCTGGCGGTCGGATCCTGGGAAAAGCAGTTAGCAGGAGACCGCTCACAGGGGCACATATCTCTCTGTGCAATGTAAAAGTCCATGCTTATTTTGGGAGCAGAGAAAGGCCAAGGGCCCAGTTAGGTATCAATTTCCTTGCCTAAGTCCTGCACCCCCTTGCTTGTCTGTTTATCTCCTTCCCTAGCCCTCCATATTATCTCTAAACCAGTCTAAACTTCTCAGACAGAGAGCCCTGCATAATACAAGCACACCCTTCCCAGAGTACGAGGGAGTTGGATCCTCATCTCAGAAACCCAAATACGACGAGCTGGCCAAGGCACTGCTGACAAAGATTTACCCCCCACCTTTGTACATTCAACTCTATCCATGTTTGGTCCTACCTTTAGGGCAAAGTGCCCCGCAGCCCATGGTCTAATACTGCAGCCACAATCATCATCTCTTCTGTCCAGCTGCCCTCTCTCTGTGGGGTCCCCTGGGTCTGGTTCCGGGACAGTCTTCAGATGTGCGGAGGTCTGCAAAGCTCTGGCTAGGACCCTCGCCACCGTTTCCTGAGGAGACTGTTGCTTGCCTGCTACAACTCAGAGCACAGCATCGGCTGCGCACAAGTGGCTGCCTATATAATTTAATATGATGCCACTTGAGACCTGTGGATCTGCTGAAGAGCAAGCAGGATCCTGTCTCCTGCCTCTTGGCAACGGAGATGTGCACTGCCTGTTTGTTTCTGCTCTGTTGGGGTATATATGTCAAGTGATGGGTAGAGGCAGAGCAGGCACCAGAGGAAGGCTTCTTGCCCTTTTCCAGGGGTCAGTGCTGGGAGTCACTTCAAAAAGGCTCTTCTAAAATTTCTTAGCCCCTTCCTGACTAGAGGTTGTAAGTGTAGGCAGAAGCAAGGTGTAAGTACATCTGGGTGACCCCACCCAGCCCTGGACATGCAGTGACTATGTGGTACCCCTGAAGTTTTCTCTCAATAGTTATGAGGGTGCTGCCCTATGGGGAGAAAAGAAGCTTGTGGATAGGACAATGAAGATGACAGAATGCCCACAGGCACATTTGTCAGTTCAGATTTGTGTTAAGGAAAAGAAAACCCTCTTGGCTTTAAATGTTTGTCACTGGCTCATGGAGTTTGCTTCCTGCTTGGTTTGATGCAGAGCCCTGTCTATGCCACCCATGGTCAGCTGACAAAGCGCAGGCCTGGGACCGCGCATCAGCTCCATTTGCAGATGAGGCCGTGGGATGACTGGCATCAGCGCCGAGCTAAATGGATTACTCCGGTCCAGAGACCAGTTCACCTGCCCTCTGATGGCACATCCCTGTGGGGACTCAGGGTTTGTTCCCAAGATGTTTGGACCACCGAGGCAGGGTGCAGCACAGGTACCACCACTAAGGCTGTCCTTTGGGGCCCTACAGAGGTCCACCTGCTAGGCATGGGAACAGACTGAGCAAGGGGATGAAAATGGTCTTGCTAGTGAGAGCGAAGAACAGTCTCTAGACAGGGGAAGCTGTCCCCTGAACCAACTAGAGGACTTTCCTTTCCTGTAGCATCTAATCCTGAAGGCCCAGGTGTGGACTGTTCTGGAAGGCTGTGCCACAGAGACTGTATCTTCTGATGTCTGGGCACTTTCCCCACCTATATAAAGAAAGAAGATAGGTCGAAGAACCCGCTATCTAGGATCCTCCTCGCTAGCAGGTTTGTCCTTCTAAACAATAGATGAAGGCTTTTGTTGAGCCAGGGTAGAAGATGAGGGTGGCATGGGGCTAGCTCTGGTGGTAATGTCTCCCTTTTTGGAAAAAAAGACAGGACTCCAAGTTCCCACTGACCTTCTAGAAGCCATAGAAAGAGAGATCATGGGATGTAGTGTCTATGCTACGCACAGTCAGCTGACAAAGGCCACTTTTCATACCTACCGAATCCATGGTCATATCATAAGAAGCCTACTATTCTTCCAACTAGCCAGTAGCTAAAAGACCCAATATGCGCAAATTCACCTAATGGTCTTTCATTAAGTGATCATGTGGCCAGCATTGAGCTATGCCGCTGGCACACATCATCCCACTTAATCTACAGGGCAGTGACTCTCCAAAAGTGAATTGTATCATCACTACTGCCTCATGTATCAGCGCATGGAAAAGACAAACCTAGAGACTGCACTGTAGGGCTGAGCTAAAAGGTTCTGATCCACAGCAAAGGAAATTTAATTAAAGCATGTAATATCAATTACTGTCATTCATAATCTTATTAGGCCTCCCCAGAAAGAATACAGATATCAAAGTCTAGCATTACCTACGTGTTTGATGTAAATAGGATAAAATTATCTAGGTTCTGAAAATATCCAGATATCAGACAGGGAAAAAAAGGGATCTATCTAGTCTTGTGTGTCATCAAATTTCATTAAGCAGGGTCATGAACATCCACCACCCTATGGGAGCAGTTTTTGGAGCTTCGGATCTGTCTGGAAATCTAGGGGCTTAGCATGTGTTTAAAACCACTCAAGATCAGATGCCTTCTTGCTTGTCCTGATAAAAGTCAAAGAGAAGATTCAGACATCTAAGCAGCCTCACACCAGCTTGGAGAGTGGCTAGGATAATTCTCTCCTGGGCAGCTTTGCGGGCCCATGGGATGAAGGAATCACAAGAAAACACCCAAGCAAAGAAAATATGACACATTGGCCAAGTCACTGTCAGGCTCCCACTAGTCGATCTAAGGATACCCGGTACCCAGCCACTTCTTTCTCTTCTCTCTCCATCACAGGGTGTACCCTGTTGCCAGACTGAAGGATGAGTGGAGGTTCCATACCTGCGTAGGAAAACAGCAAGGCTTTTGTTTTCTTGGGATTACAGTGCAGTGGGGGAGACTGACAACAATCTTAAATGGTACCAGTTCATAAACATAAGACAAGTCTCACTGAGTCTTAATTTCTGTGCATCTTACATGGATATTAGTCCACAAGGTCCCAGGAAAGACAAAAGAAATGACCATGCCCAAAGCTCTTGATTGAACAAAAATTAAAGGGCTGAAGACGACTCAGTTGGAAAAGTCCTTGCCCCTCAAGTTTAAGGATCTGAATTCGGATCCCCCACACACACACACACAAATATACAAGCCAGGCACAGGGGCGCACATCTTTAATACCAAATTCCCGCCCCCATCCCCCATCTCCTACAAGCCAGGCACAGTGGCACACATCTGTAATCCCAGACCCTCCCTCATCCCCCACAAGCCAGGCACAGTGGCACACATCTGTAATCCCAGACCCTCTCCCACCTCACCCCATACACAGAAGCCAGGCACAGCTGCACACATCTGTAACCCCAGTGATGGGAGCTCACTGCCCTGCCATCCATCCAAACTTATCAGTGAGCTTCAGGCTCAAGGAGAGATTATCTCAAAAATAATCGGGGCTTGGGTGTCAGGGAGATGCCTCAGCGCTTAACAGTGCATACTCCTCTCACAGAAGACCTGAGTTTGGTCCCCAGCACCCATATCAGGTGGCTTACAATTGCTCTGACTCCAGTTCCAGGGGCATCTGGTGCATCTGGCCTCTGAGACACCTGAGTTCATTTGTGTATACCCACATACAGACACACATGGATACATATAATTACAGATAGAATAACTCTTAAAAAAAAAAGTAAAGTGGAGAGGGACTGTGCATCCACACACACTCACACAGATATCCACATCTCTACATATACAAACATGTGCACACATATGTACACAATTTAAAAGTTAATACAATTTCTGATCTTTCACCATTTTTATAATGAGAAATGTTTCCCAACTGGCTACTGGTTTGTGTAGCGTAGGGCACATTACTTTACTTTCACACATCTTGGCTTTCCTGGGTCCCATACTATTTGGTTTTAGTTAAAAAAAAAAAAAAAAAAAAAGGTAACAGTGACTCCTAATGAGCAAGTGAATATGCAGAAATGATGGCTTGAAACCACACGTAGCATAGTAGCTGATAATGCTGATTATTAACTTGCAAAATATCTGGAGGGCAGCCTTGCTGTTACGGTATCATGTCGGCACCTTCCACTCACAGTCGAGCTCTAAGCTCAGCACGGGGACGACTGACCACTGCCCTGGGTGACACAGGCACAACTGACCACCGCCCTGGGTGACACAGGCACGACTGACCACTGCCCTGGGTGAGCCTTTGCTGCAGGGAACTGTCTTGCACACTAGCTGATGGACTTAATAGCACCCCTGGCCTCTCTGCCTCGATGCCACTAACATCCTCTCACTCAAGCATGGAAACAAAAAATGTCCCTAGACATTGTCTAATGTCCCCTGCCATAGGACACATAAATGGTCCCTAGAGAGGACAACTGATGTGGCTTGAAGCGTGCTTGAGGAGGGAGAGAGGACAAAGGGAGGAATAAGAGTGAAAGTGAGTGAGCCACCATCGATAATATACGACCTTTTCGATGAACATAAAAATGTATTTATTGAGATTTAACATTTCAAAACAAGTTAAACATCATGACTAAACCCAAATTAGGGTTTCTGTAATACATGGGGCACCTTTCCCCTTCCCTGTTAAACAGTTCTTGCTTGCATCAATTTGGATAAAGTCATGTGGCCAAATGTCAGTTTGCACTGATTTACATAGCAAGGGAGAGGAGGAGGATGGAGAGGAGAGGAGGTAAGATGGTTCAGTGGGCATCTGAGTGGGCACAGGCACTTGTTGCCAAGTCTGACACCTGAGTTCCACCCTCAGAACTTATTTGGTAGACTGGGAAGACCAACTTCTGCACAGTGCTCTCTGACCTCCACAAGCGCACTATGGCTCCCAGATACCTCTGGTGTGCACACATACACACACAGAAAGTAAATGAATGCCAACAGTTATTTTTTAAAAAGAGAGAAATGGGAAGGCTCAGTGGTTAAGAGCATTTGTTGCTCGGGCAGAGTCCCTAGGTTCGGTTTCTAGCACCTGCACGGTGGCTTGCTATCAGCACTTTGAAAACTGGATGTGGTGCTGGTCCTGCCTCTGGAGGTAGAGGCAGGAATGGCAGAAGTTCAGGGTCATTCTCAGCCTCAAAGTGTTCTAACCTGGGACACATGAGACCTTGCCTCAAAAAACACCACCACCACCACCACAAAAACAAAACAAAACAAACAACAACAACAACAACAACAAAAAACACAAAACAAAACAAAAACGCACCACCACCACCAAAAAGGTCATAGGTTAGGTTTTCCAAAGTTCACATTTGCATTATGAATGGTTGTCATCCATTTCCACTTTTCCTTTAGCAGATTGGTATTTGAGGTTTTAAAAATACCACAGCATTCTATAGTACAGTTTGCATTGACTTTCGCCACAGTAGGAGTGTTGTGATGCTGGACAGAGTTGAAGCACTTCAGCTGTCAGGTGTAAACAGTTAGGCTATAGGGTTCCCAGGACACAGAAGGATCTTCTTGCCTCTTACAGCAAGGTGCTTCAGCATTTGGGGCTCACAGTCAGGAAAGACAGTGTATACGGCACCATGCAGGAAGCCGCTGTCCTTACCGGAGGGATCCGTCTAAGCAAGCGGTGGGTGTTCACTTCTGAGACCTACTGCTCAGAGCTCTGGGTTCTTATTTTTCTTCATTTGGCAAACTTGTCTCTGATGAGAATGTCTAAGACCAATGATAAAGGAACAGTGGGCCAGAGCAGGCAGGGTACACTTCACCACCGGAAGTGGAAAGATGACAGTTTAGCTTCTTACCTGATCCTTAGAGCTGGACCAGACTAGCTTCCATGTGGTCACAATATGACTGTGATATTCTCGTTGTGTTTTTGTCATTTAACATTAAAAAAAGAAACATCTTTCCACATGTTTACAAGGTAAATTCACTTGCTTTTTGATACTAAAACATTCACTTACCCTGGTCTATTGTATACTTGAGGCATTGTGTGTTTGTTGGTCATTTGAGCTGTGTCAGTGTAGATAAAATTAAGCCAGCTAACCTACCTTCCTTCCCTGTCTGCCTCAAGCATTTATTTTCTTGACTCTCTATTTCCAAAAGTAGAATTGTTGGGTCAGAAAGGAACAACTTGTGATCTCTTTGCTTCTTGTAACACTACTCTCTAGGAGGAAAAATTAGAAGATAATTCATAGTGTCCTCTTCAAAGCACAGGTGGATTTGTTTCCACAAAGCTCTGCCCAGGTTAGATTTGATGGCTTTTATTTAGTTTTGATAATGGTAGTAGGTATGGAATGTCCACTCCCAACTCTAGTGAGAATTGTAATTTTATCCTCCTAAGATTTGTTTACAGTTTACATGTGTGAGCTGTCTGCTGTCACCCTTTGAACATTTGTCTAATGAAACTCTGTGTGTGTGTGTGTGTGTGTACATGTAAGTACATGCACACATATGTATGGGTGCATGTGAATGCATGTGGAGGCTGGAGGTCAACACTGGTTGTCTTCTTCCTTTGCTCTCTACCATATTTTCCAAGACAGGGCCTCTCACTAGAGCTCACTGAGTCAGCGAGACGGACAGTGGACTGGATGCAGGGACCTGCCTGACTCTCATTCGACTCCAGCACTGCGGGTAGAGATGAACACCATCTCACCCAGCTGTGAACACGGATGCTGGGGATCCAGGCTCAGGTCGCTGTGCTTGCATGGCAGGCATTTTATTGTCAGAGCCATTCCCCTAGCTCCCAAAATGAGAAAGATTTAATTGTGTCCTTTCAGATTTTTAAAAAATTCTCCCCAAAGTATGTGGCTATTAGGATTGGCTGTCGTCCTTAACAGCTCCCAGCCTATTGCCTCTCCTCCCCGCCCTTTGTTTTGTTGATTTTCTTCATATACCAAAAAGGTGGGGTTTTTTTCCTCTCAAAAATATATAATTGAACCCATCAAACTTGTCACTGATAATTTCTTCAATTGCTTCAATAGTCAGAAAATTGTCTTTCCTCAACAATTGGGATAAGTGTACCATTAAAAAAAATTAGCTCTTTAAGCCATCTGGCATTTGTTGTGGTATAGAGGATACAGTGACCATATTTTCTGAGTCAAAAATTGGAGCATGTGATCTGACAAATGCCAATGTTCTTATGGGTAAAATGGGACAGAATATTTGAAATTGAGACTGTACTGGAAAATTGCAGACATGTGGCCCCCATATGTAAGAAACAAGCTGTTATTTTAAAGGTACAGTGCCAGGCCCTGCTCTTCCTAGCTTCCATTAACATGAAGCAACAGACATTTCTAGCCTCAGGCCCAGCCTCACCCACAGTCTGTGCCCAGTCTTACTAAGACAGTCAGGGTATCAGTAGGACTCAGGCTTGGCTAAATTATAGGAAGCCCGTTTTTTGCTCTCCCATCTCCGCCTTCCAGTCCCTGTTCTCTGTGTAGAAGTGGCTGCACTACAGGGCATCACTGCCTTCCACCCTGAGCAGAGCTGGATCAAGGGAAAGTATATGAAGACTTTGGGAGGGATGGAAGAGGTCACTGCAACTAAGAAATAGGTCCTGACAGTTGGGGGCCCTCCCCGTACCACTATCCCTTCAACTGGGTACCCTTCCCATGCTTGCCCCTTCAGGTAGTGCCTTCAAGATGAAGTGTGTTCAGGTCACTCTTTTTGTAACCAACCTTCATTAAACTTTACTCAGGCTCCAGAATCTGATGCACTAACATTTCCAGCAGGGATCCTGACTGACAGGTGCCCTCTGGGCTGCTTCAGAGGAGAGACATGCATGTGACAACGAAGCAGCGTTCATACCCCAGACTCCATCACTGAGTAGTCTTGGGTACACAGTAGTTAAAAGTCTAGTTCCTTCTAGAGACAGAACCCACCCCCAGACCACAGCTTGCTTCTCAACTCTGTCCATTCCTTTTCTGCAGGCCAGGACCCTTGGTTCAACCTACTGGCTGCAGAAATGCTACACTCTGGGTAGAATGGTCCACACTGTAATCCAGATGCCCATGCAGTTTCTTTTTTTATAGCTTGCATTTCCTGTCCTGGCTTTATCCCCATCCCTGGTGCTTTCTGTTCCCCAGGCCAGGGTTGAGTTTGTCTATGTGCCAATAGCTGTACAATGGCCTGATTGTCATTAGGCACAGAAATCAATCATCACCATCATCGTCATCATGGCCTTTTCCTAGTAGCCTCCAGCCATCTTCGGTGTCTACCCACTTCTTGTGGGTCCTTATGGTGTGCTTTGTCTCTCTACCAACTGAAGTGTCCAAGCACCTACACACCCTGTTCAGTCAGCAGACTGTAACTCTGAGTGCCGAATGCCCACGACATGGTTGAGTAAGCCGCAGTAACTGCTCTGTCAAATACAAACATGCATTAATATTTTCAATCCTCTAATGACCAAGAGGCAAAGGGTCTATCTTTGAGTCTTACACTTGTGGTGAGATGGCTCAACAGGCAAAGCCTGAGGACTTGCATTTAATCCCTGGGAGAAGAAGAGAATTGACTCCCTCAGGTTGTCCCCTTAACTTTTACATGGGTGTCATTGTGTGTATGGTATGTGCAACTTCCCCACATAAATGAAAAGATATTTAAACAATTAAAAAATTTTTATGTGTGGGGGTGTTTTGCCTGCATGTATGTCTGTGTGTGATGTGCATTCAATGCCTGTAGAGGCCAGAGGAGGGTGCCACATCACCTTGAACTTGACCTACAAATGGTTGTTAGCTAGCATGACAGTGCTGAGAATAAAACCCAGATGGTCTGGAAAAGCAGTCAGTATTCTTAACCCCTGCCCCATCTCTCCAGACTATATATATATATATATACATATATATATTTTTTTAAAAGTCAAAAGCTGAAAGTTCAGTTATCTATCTTTGACTCCTTTATCTGCATGGGGAAGGGTCACCCAAGAAGTCTGGAGACAGTTAAGGAGGGCTGTTTTTGAGGACCCAAGTGAATATGTTGAACACCTCTTTGTAGCTAGGTCACATGGGAAAGGTATCTTTCTCTCACCCACACATGTCTTTTGCTTCCTACCCCGCAAAGCTTCAGGTGCGCTGCTTATGAACTTGAGTGTGGCCCCTGGTTTCTCGCTAAGCCTGGTCCAAGCTCCTAAGAACTGTCTTTCCAGCCTGTGATGCTGGGAGTCTACACTGGCCTGTACACATCTATGCTATGTAAGCTTTCTTTGTGTGCATGCGACTATAAATCGGTGTGTACGTGTGTGTGCGCGCACGCATGCGCGTGCGTGGGTGCATGTATATATGACATGCATGTGTCTCTGCTGAATGGATGCCAAGGTTCGTGGGATGAGAGGGGGAAAAACTGGTTGATAAAGTGCTTGCCAGCCCTAGGGCCTGAGTTTGATAGTCACTACACATGAAATAGTCTGTGACGTCACACGCTCGCGATCTCAGTGCTGGGGAGGCAGAAGCCGGCTTGCTGGCTACTTGGTGAGGTGTAGGCCCAGTGAAAGACCCTATCTCCAAAATAAATAAAAGAGCACTGTTCCTGATAATGACAACTGGAATTACTCTCTGAACTCCACACATGTGTAAAGTGTATTCATACACATACGTGCATATACAATTTTATACATGAACATATATACACAGAAAATATATACGTTTTTAAAAAGTTAAATCTGGTCCTAAGGTACCAGGAGCAGCACAGCTTAGGGCTCCTCATCTCTGGTCTTTATTACCACGTCTGCCTTTCTCCTCACTCACACTTGGAAGGTGTGACTAAGCAGGTGACAGACTCTTGTCACTCGTGCCTTGAGCTGGTATACACAGCAGCAGAGGCCAGAGGTGTTGGCAGCAGGGAGGTCTCCCCAGTTCCAAGTCTCTCTGATCAGGTAACATTACAATCTTTCAACCTGCCAGCACCTCTCCTAAGGCAAGCTTCTCCCCTCCTCTCCAACGTACCACACATTATTTTTTGACCCTCTATTATGACCACACATGTTTTGAAGCAAGGCAGTAAATTGTTTAGCAATTCCCAAATCTCTAATTTCCCACAGCACTGTGGACAGAGAGCAGACTTCAGGCAGCAGGAGGCAAAAACCATAGAGGTGCTGTTTCTGTGCCACGCCGCCTAGCTCAGCAGATTCAGACGGTGACCTCTCTCTGAGCTGTGAAATGCTTTTGAAACTCCTCAGATCTCTGTCTGCAGGAAACACAGCATACTCTGTCTTGTGCTTGTCTCTTACATTTTTAACTCAGTTGGTTCCAATGTGGAAGGTCCTGCTTGTACCCTCAGGACAAATGACATGTCATGGCGTCTCAGCTTCCCAGCATTGATTAACCAATGTCACCCCTTTTGATCACTACCTGGAGGCTTCCAGCCACTCACACCCCCATTTTTCTGAGCAGGTTTCACAGGCAGCTCCTGGCTCTTCAATGAAGTCATGGGGAAAGACACAGGATCACCCACGATCCCACTTGGATAGTGATCCCTTAAGGACCTTTTTTTTTTTTTTCCTTTTTAAGATAGGATTTTAGCTGAGGATGGCCTTGAACTTATAATGCTTCTGCCCCTACCTCCTCAGTGCTGGAATTACTCCCTGGTCTATAGCCCGAGGCTTCACGCATGCTAGGCAATTACTCTACATCCCTACATCCATAGCTCAGAAAGACGGGTTTTGTTTGCTTGTTAAGTTTTCTGCAAGAGATTTTAGAGGCAAGGAGCCGTGTTCATTATTTTTGGCACACGAAGCCCGGCAGATGGTCTTATCGTCCACATCTCTACATTCTCAACTCTTTTGTAGACGGGAACTAAAGAACGGCATTTCAGTAGAGGTCAGGAAGGCAAAGTTTCTAACCCACCTCCCACCAAAGCAGAGGCCTCGGAGGCTTATACTCATTACTATTTGGTCATAAGCGACAGACCCCACCCCCCCCTTCTCCAAGCCCAGTAATTAAAGCAGATTAAAACAAAATACTGTGGTAGACAGAATTTGAAAATGGCCCCTTACGATTTCCTGCCCTAATCCCAGGGCTGTGACCAGACTGGGCTCCCTTGGCCTGCTGGTGGTAAGGTTATTGGGAAAGGAGATTTCACAGATGTAATTAGTTTTGATTTTGAGTTACTCAAAGGAGATTATCTAGGTAAGCCTGACGTAATCACTGTGCAGTTTGCCCTGCAGGCAGTGAAGTTGGGAGACCATTGCTGCTGCTGCTCAGGGGGTAGGAGTGTGACCTGTGTATGGTAGGAAGAGATCTTGGCCAGCACCAGCAAACGCATGGTGACCTTGGTCCTCAGATTTCGGGGACTGAACTGAGCTAGCCCCACCAACAAGCTAAGCAGAAAGCTCTTCCCCAGATGCTCATGAAAGCCGGAAATGGAAAGCACAGCAGAGGTCACCTGGACTTCCGGCCCACACCGGAGGTCAGTGGCAAGTGAGTGTTGTTTTAAACACTGAGACAAGTTCATGGTTATGGTCCTAAGGTCTGAAGGAGAGAAAGCCCCAGGAAATAAAGCTCTCTTATGTGTGGCCAGCGTCCTATGCGTCCATGTGACTACACATGGCTTCTCGTCCCACATCCAGCTATCCCACAGGGCCAGTACCTATCACTTATAAAAGAGGTCACTGTGTCTGAGAAAGAAGCTGACACTGGGACCCACTTGCCCACCAAACATTAACTGAGCCACAGAGCCAGTGCACTAACTACTGTTCTAGATGCTGGTCTAGGCAAAACCACAGACCGGAAAGGCTTTCTTATAGGAAGCTTATACTTGAGTGGAGGGAGGGGCACATGAAAAAGAGGTGGTGGGGAGGGGACCACATGTGTGATACCAGCAGCCACATGTCAGACAGGATGAAGGGATGCAGGCAACCTGGAAACGCTGTTGTCAGTGGTGATCGTGGGCTTATGGAGGCCGAGGAGGTGGCTCTATGGGAAAAGGATTTGAATAGAGACTTGAGAAGAGATGAGCCCAGCTCTCCAAACACAATTCTTTCCTGAAGGAACATTCAAAAGAGATACAGAAAGTGCAAAGGCATCAGGGGAGCAACACACTTTGCAGGTGTAGGGAAAGGAAAAAGGAAAGAGAGCAGGGGTCTGGAGCAGAGAAAACAGGAGGTGAGAGAGGTGACATGGGACCCATACAAGTGGCCAGATGCCCTGGGCTGAGCTTGGGAAACTGTTTAAGAGTTGACAGCAAGAAGTGGACATACTGTCAGTCTGTCTTTTACATTCTTATGCTTGGAGCCACTGACTAGCGCTACGTTCAGCCCTTGCTAGAGAACTTTCCTTCTATAGTGGACAGCAGTTAATGCAAAGGCCCATAACCGGTTAAAATGGTCAGAATAAGTGGCAATTGAGTGTCCAATCCTAAAAAGTCTCTATCAGGCTGGAGAGATAGCTCAGTGGTCAAGAGTATTGACTGCTGTTCCAAAGGACCCGGGTTCAATTCCCAGCACCCACATGGCAGCTCACAACTGTCTATAACTTCAAGATCTGACACTCTCACACAAACATACACACAGGCAAAACACAAATGCACATCAAAAAAGAAGAGTCCGTAGCAACCCTCCCCACAAGGCTCAGGGAAGAGAGGGCAGAAAGAATGGAAGAGCTGGAGGCTGAGTGGGGAGTGTTGTGAAAGGCTGTTGTCAGGATACGATGTGGGCACTGTACTCACGTACTCACGGCAGCTGTAGTTACCTGAACAAGACCCACACAAGATCAAGTCAACACGACCGGGCAGCAATCCAACAGGCAGCACTGACCGGACTCATTAGTGTGTTAAAAAAAAAAAAAAAAAAAAAAATGGAGAAGACAGGAAGGGAGGAAGGTGTTGGGGCTACCTGAGGGGTGGAAAAACGGAGTGGGAGGTGGACAGGATCGAGAGGCACTGTTTACCTGAATCAGCTTATCAAACAATGAACCAAGGATGTTCTATTGAAAGAAGAGGAGGAACTGACACCAAGGCTCGGAAGTGACTGTGCTGGTCTTCAGTTACCATCAAATAAAGTCTAACCTGTGACCCATGGGTGCCATGTACCCCAGGATAGCTAGGAATGTGTGCCCACCACAAAATCATACATTTATTTGAAATATTTTAAGGTTTGCGGGTGTGTGTGTGTGGCCCTCAAGCCTGAACATCGTCAGCACAACATCATGACACAATGTCAAAAGGTTAGACACAAGCACAGCTCCCCAAGCCTGCTCAAGCAGCAGCGGTGTTCTGGGTACCACCAAAGCCAACTGTAGCTAATTCAATAAGGCCCCAGTCATTTGCAAAGTGGAAGCCTGAGAACTGAAGTCCTCCAGCCATAATGAGGGCATGGACAGAATCTTCTGAGAGACAATGAGGCCCTCGATGCAGCCAGGGGAAGAATTCACAGAACCAGTGCCCCGTCACTGCTCCCACTCCCCCATGCAAACACACTGGGGCACCTTCATCTCACACCATCAAAGAGACACCAATAGAGTACCTGACTGTTCACCCGGGTCCCTGGGATCAGAAGAGCCCCCGCCACAGCCCCACAATCCCTGTCCACTGACCACTTTCCACCCTAGACTCACTGCCATTGTCTTTATTTTTTTAGAGCCAGGACCTTACCTTATGTGCCTGCCTGGCCTGGAACTCATTATATAGACCAGGCTAGCCTTGAGCTCACGGAGTCCCACCTACCTACCCCTGCCTCCCAAGTGCTAGGATTAAAACTCGCACTGCTACAGGTCATCGCATTGATCGCCAAGTTTGATTTGGCTAATCTGGCTGCCTAGGCGGGAGCTCCTCCCTCCCTCACGGGAGAAACCACCAAAGGGAAGCACGCAGAGTGTAAGTGGACAGACCACACACTCGGCTGGTTCAGCCACTGTCGAGTTGTTGCACAGTTCTCTTCTGGGGCGACGGTACTGTAACAACCGGAAACACACCAAGTGAACCGACCACACTGACGAGGCCTGGGCTGGGAGTCCTCACACTGTGTACATTTTGTCATTCCAAGAGGTTTCATTTTTGTTTTTAGAGAGTCTCCAACGGAAACTCTGAAGTCAGTTTTAAGTCTTTTTTTTTTTTTTTTCTTTCATCTTGAATTTGTCACTGATATATTTAATAACTTTTCCCTTTGGGGATAGTCCGAGGGTCCCTTCTCTCCTTCCCAATCTAAGCCTGCAGCTGCCTCAGGAGTGTCCTCCTTCTCCCTCCTCCAATCGAAACACCTGTCTGTCATTTGCAGACAGAGTCTCATATAGCCCACGCAGAGATGAGGATAAGCTTGAACTGATTTTCCTGCCTCCACCTTCATAGTGCCAGGGTTATTGGCACGCACTACCTTGTCTGGCTTTATCTGGTGCTGGGGTTGAACCCAGGGCTTTGCGTATGCCAGGCAAACACTCTGCGAACAGAGCCACGTCCTTAGTTCGTCAAAAAATATCGTTTCAATCAGAGAACTTATCTTTTTCCAATCCTGTTTCATCATGTCCTCATTAAAAAACACTCAATGGCTCCCTGGTGCCTCTGGTATTGATTTTGACTTCCCTAACTACTGTCCACAAAAGCCTGTGTGACTTGTTACTTATTTTATACCGCATGACATTTTTATGCCAGGCAGCCTTCTCAGGCCGTGTCCCCGCCTACCTACCTGAGCCCCGCTGGCCTTCCCATCTGCTTGATGTCATGGACTCTCGGTGGGGAGGGGGGTCACTGATGAAGAGCACCTAAAGGGGTTGTGTGGGGTCTCAGTGGCCTGAGATCTGGGGCCAACTCTACTCTCAACACTGGTGAGTTGGCAGGTGTAAGGTTTACAGTTAGAACAGAACGCCGTCAACATACCAGCCCCATCACCTACTAAACTATGTCTCTGTCTTCCCACTAGTGCATTATCTCTTATCCTCAGGAAAGGAGGATACCATTTCACAAATAATAACAGAGACACGGCTGGGAGAAACCGGCTCCCCAAGGACACACCGTGGTGGGAGGAGAGCAGGCTTGAAGTACCATGAATAATTCCAAAACCCCCAGTTTCCATGGCCCGGCTAGCTTGCGGATGGCAGATTCACTGTAGGCCCATCTGCCTGGCAGGTGAGAATATGGATGCCCAACACTGCCACTCAAGCCCTGCTCTAAACTCCATGGACCCAGACACCCACGCTTGCCACCTCCACCACAGGATCACTTGTTACCCTACAACTCCCACTGCGATCACAGACACAGGCTGCTAACCTCACCAGGCACCTGTAGTGGAGTCAGTCCCACCACGGGTTGAGTTGGAAGCAAGCTTTCAGGTGCAGCTTTTGGAGTGGCCAACCTGCTGCACTTTTGCGGGAAGTGATAACTGTGAAAAAAAACCAAAAAGAAAAGAGAAAGCCCCCGGGGCAGTGGAACAAGCCGGGGAGAGAGACAGGAAAGCCTGAGTAGTCCTCATTATGATGGGGGAAGAGAAGAGTGTCAAGACCGCTCCAGAAGAGATCTCAGGAAGATGAAGAAAGATCTGGAAAGTGGGAAGTGAGTCCTTGGAGTGGGGCCAGAACTTGTGTACAAATGGAAGCAAAGATGTGGCTGCTGTGGACAAGTTTTTAAGGCACATGAGTAAGGGAAGGAAATGTTGCTGACTGGGAAGGCCAGGGTGTGTGTGTGTGTGTGTGTGTGTGTGTGTGTGTGTGTGTGTGTGTGTGTGTGTGTGTGTCAGGTTAGCAGGCTTAGCACCCAGCAGAATGGGAGCTGGCTGGAGGAGCATCTCCTAGTTCCTTCACATGGGGAATGCCCACTTCTTGCAGTAAGAGCACAAAAGATACTGGAGGTGGAGTAGGGGAAACTGGGGACACTCACTCTTGTCATCACCCTGGTGATGTGTGGCTGGAAAAAACAACAGTCAACTGGGCTGGGTTGGGAGGACACCAAGGCTCTGAAGAAAGGAGGGTCATTAGTCAGGGGCCAGAGAAGGCACATGAAAGGTACAGAAGAGAGAATAAGAAAGAGGACAGCGGCCAGGGACACTGATGTTCAGATGCGGGGTGACTAGGCAATGAGGTCACTGGCCAAGTGGCTCTCACAGGCAGGGCAAGGTAGAGAAGGACCCACGTGGTGAGGTGGACTGTCAAATCCAGCAGGCAACAAAGGTGAGTACTCTATGGGAACCAAGAACCTAAGGGTTTGGTGAATGCTGAGAACACTGTGGCTCCAAAAAGTCCCATGTGAGTACACACCAAGCACCCCAACTTGTGGGGCAGCCGACCTAGGTAGACTTATACCTGGGGGGGAGGGGGATGTACGAAAAAACCTGAAGCTTGGGAGAGATGAGGTGCTTGAAGGCAGGCTCAGGTTTCCAGAAAAGTGTGCAGGGAGTGGGCTAAGCATGTCCGGGAGTTCCTGGTGGCAGAGCCAGGACTCCAAAGAGAAGGAAGTGGTTAGAGAGGGGTATGGACCTGTGTGTGTGTGTGTGTGCATGTATGCGTGTGGTGTGTGTGTGTGTGTGCATGTATGCGTGTGGTGTGTGTGTGTGTGGCATATGTGTGCGTGTGTGTGTGTGTGTGTGTGTGGTGTGTGTGGGGGTGTGTGTGCGTGTGTGGTATATGTGTGGTGTGGGGGTGTGCGTGTGTGGTGTGTGTGTGTACGTGTGCGTGTGGTGTGCGTGTGTGGTGTGTGTGTGGTGTGTGTGGTGTACGTGTGTGGTATGTGTGTGCGCACATGCATGTGTGTGTGGTGTGTGTGTGGTGTGTGTGGTGTACGTGTGTGGTATGTGTGTGCGCACATGCATGTGTGTGTGGTGTGTGTGTGTGGTGTGTGTGTGGTGTGCGTGTGTGGTGTGTGTGTGTGGTGTGTATGTGTGTGTGTGTGGTGTGCGTGTGGTGTGTGTGTGTGTGGTGTGTGTGTGTGTGGTGTGTGTGTGGTGTGTATGTGGTGTGTGTGGTGTGCGTGTGTGGTGTGTGTGTGTGCGTGTGCGTGTGTGGTGTGTGTGTGTGGTGTGTATGTGTGTGTGTATGGTGTGTGTGTGGTGTGTGTGTGTGTGTGTGGTGTGTGTGTATGTGTGTGTGTGTGTGTGGTGTGTGTGTGTATGGTGTGTGTGTGGGTGGGTGGGTGTATGTGCGTGTGTGTGTGTGTGGTGTGTGTGTGTGTGGTGTGTGTTGGGAGTGTTAAAGAACACAAAGACTGTGTGTAGCCAGAGAAGCAGGGTCCCATTTGATGGTGGGCCACACAGAGAGGGAAAACAACCCTTGCTTCCTCCAAAAGTCCAGAAACTGAACACCTGACTGTTGGTATAGTCCAGGCAGAGGTGGCCCAGGCCCCAGAGAAGGACCAGAGGTAAAAGCCCAGCCTGGCCTGGTCAAGGGAGGACAGAGGAGGAAAGGAAGGAGGAGAAAACAGCAGGCTGTCATAAAGCCTACTTTAATGACTCCCCCCACCCCACCCCCACCCCGGAGGCTTTAAAAGGGTATTTATGCCTCCGTAATCCTAGAAAGCCCCTGTAAATTAAAGTGTGGGCCTGTCATAACATGTCCTGTTCTATGCTGGTCTACCCCAGGTACTCAGCTATTTCTGGGGACCAGGCAGGACTAACCTCTGTTTAGTCTGCCATGCTGCAGCTGTGATGGCAAGCAAAGCAATGACAACACAAAATTCCCTGTGTTCTCTAGATCCCATGCCATTGTCTCTGCTGCAGAAAGCAAGGGTGCAGGATGGATGGTTCAACGTCACTGCCTCTCAAACGCAGCCGGGCAAACCACTCATGCCCATCATACTTTAAGGCTGGCTGGGTATCAGAATCTGACAGTATCCTGCACACTCAGAGTCTCAGGGCCAAGCCTAGAGATGCACACTTGTAGAACTTGGGGCTACCGATGCCTGGGCCTGTGTTAGGATAGAAGGGGACCCGGTTTTCAGCCGGCCCCACATTTTCCTCTTTATTTTTATCTGTGGGATCGGGCGCGTTGGAGAGGGGAGGAGAGAGGCCTGATGACAACAGTTTCCCCATCATTCTTGGTTTCTTACATCTGTGGTCAATTTTCCACACTTTATTCCATAAAAGGTAAATGAGACACGGTACTTGCAACAGGATAATCTAAACAATAAGAGCCATGTTACTGTTAAAATCCATCTGGCTGATCACGCCCAACCCCACACTTTTAACTCCTTGAGGTAAGAAAGATGCCAAAGCAGAGGGGCTGGGGCCCTTGTCTGGATCCTTCCTTTCCATTTGTCTTCCTGTCAATTGAAAGGACCTCCTCTGCGTGGTCTGCCAACTCCAATGTTGCCACAGGTTCTAGGCTGGCCACGGGTGAAACAACTTGTAAAACCTTTCTTACCAAATGCCTTTGCTCTTCTTTCTCTTTAAAAGGAGACATTAAAAGCCTAAGAGAGAGAGAGAGGGAGAGAGAGAGAGAGAGAGAGAGAGAGAGAGAGAGAGAGAGAGAGAGAGAGAGAGAGAGAGAGAGAGAGATTGGGAGATTCAGAGATTCAGAGACTTGCTCATTCAAGTGCTGGGCTATTTATTCCCTTCCTCTCTGATGCTCCTCCTTCAAGCCAAAGGGTTCATTTGCATAATGCTAATTTCCTAAGGCAATCCACAGCACTGAAGAAGCGGCATGTGACTGTTCTTTCCTTTTATTTGGGCTTACACATTTTTCTGGCCATCTGTTATCCAGGAAAATTACAAACTCAGATAAGAGATGGGAAAATTTGTAACTCGGATGGATGGTGTGGGATTTTAAAAAATTATTATTTTTTTCCTTTGGGTGGGAGGCTGACGATAAGAGATTCCGGAAAAGCTTCAGGTGGGTAAGTTCACTGAAGGAACTGAGCATGGTAGTTTCCCTGAGATGCCCTGATTCCCACCTGCAGAAGGAATTCGGCCTTTGACCTACAAGTCCAAATGTATTTCACACTTGGTGCTTCAGATTGCAGCTTCCCCCAACTCCCTCTGAGGATGTTAAAACCAGCAGCACAGTCAGGTTAACGCATCTTTTACTTTTAAAAACCATGTTTGTTATCCTCCACCCAGGTTACCTCTTCCAGGGCCAGCCGCAACAGCCTTTATGTGCAACCATGCCCTCCCCACGGTGTAACCACAGAATGCCTAAGCAATCTCTGTTGTGGGAGCTGGTTTCCTGGGGAGCTGGCAGAAAATAAGCTCGGATGAAAAGGCCCCAACAAGGTTGTCTAACTGCTGAAACTACTGATTCTGCCCTCTCCCATTACAAAAAAAAATTTTATTCTTACATGTCTGTGCCCATGGAGGCCAGAAAAGGGTAGAGACCCACAGGAACAGGAGTAACAGACAGCTGTGAGCCATCTTGTCTGTGCTGGAACTAAAGCCAGGTCCTCTGCTCTTGACCACTGAGCCATCTCTCTAGCTCTAACGCCCCCCCCCCCCTTTTTTTTTTTTTTTTTGCCTTGACTGTCTGGACTCACTTTGTAGACCAGGCTGGCCTCAGATTCACAGAGATCCGCCTGCCTCTGCCTCCTGAGTGCTGGGATTACAGGCGTGCACCACCACTGCACCCAGCTAGTTCTCCCCCCCCCCCCCCTTAAAGGCATTCTGGGCCAAGGAGATAACTCTGCCTGCTTTGCATGAGGATCTGAATTTGATCCCTATAACCCATGTCAAAGGAAACAAACAAACAGCAGCCATCTTGGCCATGGTGGTGGGCACTGGAATCCCATCCCTGGGAAGTTGGTGCATTCCAGGCCAGCAAGAGACCTGTATCCAAAACAGGTGAGTGGTATCTGAAGACTCCTTTGGTCTCCAAACACACACATTCACTGTGTGCACTGCATTTTTATACACACACACACACACACACACAGAGGCACATATTTACACACACATGAACACACACATAAATAAAATAAAAAGAGACTATGGGAAAATCTTGATAATAAACACAGAAAAAATAACACAAAAACCTGCTGGGGCATCATATTGCGAGAAACTTTTTTCCATCAAAGTCAACTTGACAAAGGCCTGTATTTTCAGAGCCTCTCCCTTCCCCTGTGTCGCATGTCACGCTGTGAAGTCCAGCTTCCAGCACTGGGATGCGGTGCAGTCACCACCTACAGTCAGAGATAAAAGGCCAACTTGACAAGTGTGTTCACTAGCCCAGGTGACTTTCTGGTGCACCCTTTTTATGAAAAGAAATTGCCTTGCTGGATTATTTTCACTTTGTTTGTGCCTTCCTTGGCAAAATAAACCAAGATTATTTTCTCCCCAACAATAGTCAAGTGATTAGGTTTAGGGAGATGCTCGGTACTTCAGAGTGCCTGCTGTGTTTCAGAGGACCCAGGTTCAGTTCCCAGCACCCAGATTTAGGCAGCTCACACCTGCCTGCAACTTCAGCTCCAAGAGGTCTGATGTCTTCTTCTGGCGTCCACTGGCGAGGGCGCTCGTACACACACACACACACACACACACACACACACACACACAGACATACACACACACACACACACACAGAGACATACACACATATACACAAATACAAATTTAAAAATAGGTATATCCAGGGCTGGAGAGCTGGCTAAGCAGTTAAGAGTGCTTTCTCCTTTTTCAAGGAACCCAAGTTCAGTTCCCAGCTCAGATTAGAGAACTCACAATTACCTGTAACTCCAGTCTCAGGGGACCTAACGCCCTTTTCTTGCCTCTGCTGACACTATACCCACGGGCATAAACATGCAGACAGACATGTTTACACATAATAAAAAAATAAATAAAACAAAGCATAGATCCCCATGGTCGAATGTGGCTCTCTGTTGGCCAAGCTGCTCTTGTGTGTTTGTAGGTTTTCCTGTTGTCCTGGTGACGTGCTATGACAAGCTTCACCTTCCTGCCTTGCTCTCCCAGCTACCAGCTAGTGCCCTCACCCTGGCTGCACAAGATAATTCAGAGTTGAACGAGTTAACAGCCCCTAACAGATCCCGTGGGAGACAAAGCACTGGATCCCATGACCATAAATCTCTTTCAGAGCAAGTTGGACTGCATTTTACTACTGCTCTCCACACGCAGCTCTCACTGTCAGTTATGTAAAGTGATATTTATGTCTGTTCAGACGCGCTTCGTTTCCCGACATGGTCGTCTCAGGAAATGACAACAGGAAAAAATACCCCCATCCCAAGCACAAGTTATTATTATTATTATTTTAAAGGAGTTAAGGAATCCGGCTAAATCTCTGAATTAATCGGCCTTTTATTGGAATTCACTTTTAATAGAAAATTTCAAACATCTGTAAGCAATATTTTATAGAAGTGACCAAGAAAGCAAGTGAAAAAGAAAAAAAATGACTTGACTATTACTCAGTTATGGGAGTAGTTTCACAACCCAAAGCAAAATAGGCAAGATTTTGTGATAGCCGAAAAAACGATTTTATTATGAACATATATCATAGATGCCATGACAGTGCAGCCTCTCTGAAGAGTTTATTCCTTTGGAGAAAAGGAGTCTAATGTCTGTGGGTTTGGTCATCATAGGCGACTCGAGCGAGGGTAAGCTAATCTCTCTGCTTCTCCGAGGACCCAGGCTGCACAGAGCAGAGAAGGCTGGGAATTTCCAGGGCCCGCTGAGTCAGAGTGTTTAAAGTTGGAAACAGCAGCGGACAAGGAAAAGTTCCAAACGGCCTTGAGTTGCAGCTGAGTGAGGGTGAGCTGTCCCACCTGGCAAGGTCTTGGGGACCCAAGGGGACAGGTATACCTGCCAGGGCTGGCAAAAGCACACCACAGGGACCTGTTTAAAGGAACTGGAATATGGGGAGACAGGAGGGGACCCCTACCACCACCACACCCACCCAGGCTGGAGAGACCTGGAAATGAGGAGAAGACATGACAGAGAGAAGAGCTTGGCATTTTGGAAATCCTGGGTTGATTCTAAGCAGTGAGTTCTTCTCTGCTGGAGCACAGCATGGATGCCACAGCCTTGGAATGGGCTGGTGACATCGGGCAGGGACTGCAGATGGGGGCTGAGTGCACAGGGTAGTCGGCGGCTGAAGCTCATGACCTTGAGGATGTGAGCAAGAGGCAGGTGTGAATATTTAACCTGGGTTACAATGGCGACCAGCCTGTCAAATACCAGGGTCTCCGTCCTTGCCTGCTGGGGAAAAGGCTCTGAGGTGACCTGCACAGGCTGGTGGTGCAGTGGGGGCTCTGGCTGGGCAGTCAACTACTTATCTACTCTACTGTCTACATAACACAGTCTGCCGTGAGTTAGCCCTGGAGCAGGGCAGACAGGCTGTTCCACCCTCCACTCCTCAAATCTATGTGAAAGGGATATTGCTTAAACAAAAGAAACACAGGCGGCGGGGGAGGAGGCTGGAGCTGGAAGGAGCTTGTACTGGTCAAATTTCTCAATAAACATTTGCTTTGCTGATAAGTTTGGCCCATTTGCAGGGAGGAATTGTGCTCCTTTGTGCTAGCGGCACCAGGGAGGGGGAAAGGTGGATGGCTCATCAAAGTTGTCAAGCAGGTTTGGACAGCTCTGAGAAGGTGAGGTCAGGGGTCAGGAGGTAAATCAGTTGATGGTTGCCCTACAGAATCTCTCTTTAATGTCCTCTGCTACAGTGATACACAACCAATCTGTCTGGCTCTCTTTCTCCTTGGTGTAAGGGAAATGAATGTGAAATGTACAGTTACTACAGAATTCATTAAATATCACGATTAAAGGGCACACCAGAACGACATTACCAGGACTGGAGAGATGGCTCAGAGGTTAAGAGCGTTCACTCTTCTCCCAGAGAACCTGGGTTCAATTCCCAGCACCCACATGGCAGCTTACAATTGTCTATCACTTCAAGAGCTGACACCCTCACACAGACATACATGCAGGCAAAACAGCAATGCACATAAAATAAAAGTAACTAAATTAATTTGAAAAAGAATCATATTCCTCCCATCAATGCTCTCCCCGCCTCCCCTGCATGCACAGGATTCAGAAAAGGGGAAGCCTCTGTTAACTAAGCCTGTGCCCAGGAGGGTACAGTGAGGATTAGTAACTCTTAACCTAAAGAGAGCTTTGCCTTCGCTGGGAATGAAGGCAAGGTGTTGGGCTAGCTTGTACTGCCTCTCTAATGCTTAGGAAGTCAGGTAAACCAGCTAAAATACAAAGTTACAATGCTTGTTGCACCTCACCTAGGAGGGGTGGGGGCTAAGGGTTACACTTGAAGACTTCCAGTAGATGGCCCAGAGTCACAGACAGTTCTGGAACTTGTTTAAAAGCACTGTAACCCTGGCAGTCAGTCTGATTATCTAGAAAGCGAAGTGTCTAGGGTGTAGGTAGCGCACAGTGTGGACACAGTAGGTCAACAGATGAGTAGTAGGGCTCTGGGCAGGACAGCAAAGGATGGCGTGTGATCTCGCCACAATGCTTAGAAGACCAGGTAGTTTAAAATGTAGAAATTGTTCATCTCTGTAACGTCCCATTTAACATAGTCACACTGTGATTGGCCACTCAGATTTGAAACTAGAAGGAAGACAGAATTGCTGATTGCAGGAGATTATTGTATACTTTGAAAGGAAGGCAAACACATGCTCACAATGTAACGTTCTGTTATTATACTCCGGAGCATACATTTTCAAATCAACATAATAGAAATAGATCTCCTCTCATTATACATTCAGGGGTCCCGACACCTTAGAGATTGAAAAACTCTGCATCGGGAGGAGTTTCCATCTGTGATTGATTTCTTCTTTTGTTAAGCTAGACCTAAGGAAGTGATGGAGGAAACGTCAAGGCAGATTATACTACAGAGCGAGTCATGTCTGCAGTCACTGTATTGTGAATACATCTCAGGAAGAGGAACGCCCTCTCTCAGTACTTGAAAGCTGCTGTCAGGTGTCCCTCGGGTGAACGAGTTAAGCTCTGACACACTTGGTGCTGAAGCTGATAGGCGTGGCAGTTTAAGGAGTGTCAGAAGTAGAAGGGGTTAAGCTATTACGTCTCTTTGTGTATAGTACTAGAGGGTCAAACCGAGGGCCATGCACATGTGAGGCAAGAGCTTCATTACAGAGCTACATCTCCAGTCACGAGGATGTGTGTGTGTGTGTGTGTGTGTGCGCGCATACTAAGGGTGCAGACATGTGTGGAGGTCAGAGGACACCCAGATGACAATTTAATGAAACCGGTATGTTCCAGGGATTGAACTCGGGTCTTCAAGCTTGGCGGCAAGCACCTGTACCCTGAACTATCCTGTCAGCTAGACTTTTGTTTTTTGTTTTGTGACAGGTAGGGTCTCTCACTGGCCTGGAATTCACCTAGTAGCCCTAGGCTGACCAGTGACGTGTCCTTCCACCTCTCCATCACAAGGATTACAAACATATACCACTGTACCCAGCTTTGTTACATGGGTCTCTGTCCTTATGTCACTTTCCTGGCTGGGCTATCTTCCAAGTGCCTCCACTGCGACTTTTTTGGAGACAGAGTCTTTTTGTGTAGCCAGTCTAATCACAAACAGTATCTTCCTGGCTCAGCCTTCCAAGTGCTGGGATTATATAGTCTTATGCTACACACCAAGGGTACAGCAATACATCTACTGGGGAAGGATGACTAGACTTAGGGGGAAATTCTAACAGTCGAATCCATCACAGCATAAGCTACTATGGCTGAAAGAACTCAACAGAAATCAGCAAAAGTACTCACTCTGAGTCGCCTGTCTGCACAGAATTACTCTGTGTAGGAGCAGAGAGTTTATTATTGCTTGGGAAATGTATGCTACAGAGCTTTTATGTTAGGAAAGTTATAATAAGTTTATAGACTTGTTCCTACGCATGGCTTCTTTTTTTTCCTGGAAAGCTGGCTGAACATTTACCAACATGCAACTGACTGATGGTGTATAGAGACTTTGAGCCTTGGGAAAAGGGCTGTTCTCCCATTTTCATTGCTAAGGCGACAAATGGCTAACACAGTTTAAAACTAGCGACCCCACCATAGACTAGATGACACAAAATGTGCTCTCCCTGCCCCCTAGAGAACTGACTTCTCCCTCCAGTCCCTGTGGCTCCTTCCACTTTCATTCACGTAGTGCTTAGGAAAACGAAACCCTTGTGTTGATTTGCAACAAGTGACACTTCATACTAATGACCCATCTTGACTTGGACAAGGGTCAGTCAACCCATGCTTCCATTGACGCTTTTAAAGGTGCCTGCGTGGACATGTGCTCGAAACGTATTTATTACCTTAGCCAGCCGCTCCCCTTGCATTAACAGAGTCTCAGAGTACCTGGGTACCAGGCATGGATCCAACCAAGATTCCTGGGCCTCTCCCAGCAATGAGGCTGATGTGGGGATGGTTTGCCCTTTGCTGAGTACTGAAGCCATTCCAGATGCTATCTGGTCCACTGCCTGCAATACTCAGATACACTACCGTCTATGTATGTAGCTCCTGGCCCGGAGACTCCCTGTTTTGTGCAGTTATTTCCTTAGTCTTAGAAAATCCTTAGCATTTCCTGAGACAGACTCAGGACATTTCTGAGGGGAGGCTCGTTATGATTCAAGATGTAAACAACTCAGGCAGCTCAGGAACTCCCTGAAATGACCAGATGTGCCAGGCCCTTCCCTCCCCCAGATGACGTGAGCAGTAAGGTCTACTGGGGAGAGGGAGACCAGATGGGCTGCCTGGAAGAGGCATCCTCCCACCTGTCCTGTTGAGATGCCTGCAAGGTGTGCAGAGAGCTCTGGGGTTGCAGCTTTCGTGAGCTGCGGCCCATGCTGGGGTGGCTTTTAGTCATGCAGCTGCTTTTGAGTCATTCCTGCTCCTGTAAGTAACCCCTCACCCATACTTCTGTTAGTGACCCCCCCCAATAAACACTCATTGATTGGCTCGCCAAATTGGACGTTGATGGCTTTGTTTGTTCACATTATCTTCCTAGTAACAGAGTCCCACGAAACCTTGACTATGCCTTGCTGGTTGCCATCTTCAGGCCCCAGCCCTGGTCTGGCTTAGGAATGTTGACTGGGTACATGGATGAGAAACGGAAGGGCCTGGTGTACTCACTGACTTTTGATCATCTCTGCTCTTCAGTGCTTCCTTCTACCTTTCTCCTCTTGCCTTATAAAGTACAAGGACACCTGTATGAAGGAGCCTGAGTGGCCCGAACATGCTGTACCGAAGACTAGTCACGACCTGCCAAAAGCTTAGTGAGCATGGATAAAGACCCCACCTTGCATTGCCAAGCGGGTGGTGGCGCACACCTATAATCCCAGCACTCAAGAGGCAGAGGCAGGTGGGTCTCTGTGAGTTCAAAGCCAGCTTGGTCTACAGAGTGAGCTCCAGGACAGATAGGGCTACACAGAGAAACGCTGTCTAGAAAAGAAAGAAAGGAAGGAAGGAAGGAAGGAAGGAAGGAAGGAAGGAAGGAAGGAGACAGACAAGACTCCACCTTGCCCAGCCCAGCCCAGCTTCTTCTCTACCTTTGACCATTCCTATGGAGACACTCATGTCCTCCAAGACCATCTAAAAGGTGCGCAGTGGCACCTGAAGAGAGGTCCCACCAGCTGCAGGAAACCCTGTCCCATCACTGGTGAGATTTCTCCCAGCACAGGGGAGGTGTGGAGGAGAAGGCACATGTGGGGATTACATGTCATATTCTGCCTTGCCCGCCTCCTCCTCACCCAGTTTCTTAGGTGTGCACTTAGCTCAGGCACAGGTCCTCCTCAGACATCCTTAACAAGTCACTTAATGTTGCAGTTTGAGAAGCCGATGGCAATGTCCTTTCAGCCGTAGCCACTATATGTGGGGCCATGTAAGTACAGTCACCAGTGGGGGGTGGGGCTTAGCGCTGAGAACTGAACTCAGGGCCTCAGGAAGAGCAGGAAGGGGCTCTATTCTAGACACTTTTAAAAAAAATGCCTTCAAGCACCAAAATTTGCTTTTTTAAAACTGGGTCTTCTGCGGTGGGACTCATTTCTGAACTGTGTCATTCAGAAGGCAGAGCAAACACCTCACACACAACAAGGCCAGCGCTGGCTGCTGTCGACTGTCGGTTTGCGCCAAACCTACCACATATTTATATTGATGGCTTTATTTCTCCACCCTAGGCAGGGGTTTGAGCAGGGTCATGAAGACCGATCAAACTTCAGCAGTCAGGGAAGGGAAGGGCACGCAGAGGGCAGAAGATCTCCTGTCAGACTCGGCGGCAATAAATTGCTGACCAGTTCCATTATCTCATGCTGTCACTGTCTCTGTTTCAGCTTGGTTAGCTAATGCTGCAAGGAGTTATGGGTAACGGTCTAGAGAAGTGACAAACAACATTTGCCTTCTTGTTTGCTACTTCTACTGTGTTACTTACAATTTAAAAAGCTTGCCTTGTGATTTTGTTTCTCACGATGACTTTATTTCCCTTTCTGTGCTGTGATAGAGGTTGGGTCTTTTGTTTCTGGTATAAACTCTACATTTTTTTTTTTTAAAGTGTACCTTCAGAGCCTTTTATTTCAGCCTAAATCTATCAAATCTATTCATTCCCACATAATTTCCCTATCCGTCCGCCACCCTACAATGCCCATTTCTCTGCAGTGACACAGCATGTGGGGTCCAAAGCTGTGACCTTTTACCTACATTTTGGAAAGATCCTTTGTTCATCTGCTTGCTGTCATACTGACAAACTCCACCAACCACTCAAGGCCCCAACGACACAGTTATATGGGCAGGAGGGAGCCAGTGTGTAGTCTCTGTGGGATCATGATGACCTGAGAATTAATTGCCTAGCGACACCAGTGAACTTGCCTGTTATCACTGGCCCTGCATACTCAACTGGGAAGTGAGCCTATTAATAATAGCTATATAGTCAGGTGTGGTGGCACACGCCTTGGATCTCAGCATTCGGGATGTAGAGGCAAGGAGAATCAAGACCAACTTTGATATACAGTAAATTCCAGCCTGGGCTACGTGAGACTCTGCCTTAAAAAAAGAACACAAATAAAGAATAATGCCTATGCCATGTGAAGCCTCAGCATTAAATGAGCTTATGCGTGTTAGTTAGATGGGCTACTATTAAGCACATAAGCCAGCTTAGGAAAAGCTGTCATGGCTGGGCTGCCTTGTCCCCAACCACCTCCAAGCCTCATGACGGTGCTGCCTAAGAAAGCCTTCCTCACACCTGTAGTGGCCAGACAGGAGGGTATAACTGTGAGATAAAAATGTCTTGTTTGTACCTGTTTGTGGCTTAGCCTTGTATTTAAATAGAAAAAAAAAAAAAAAAAAAAAAAAAAGGAAATAAACTTGAAACTTATTTGTCATCATAAAAAATAAAACAAAAATTTTAATTATAAAAAAAAAAATGTCGGGCTGGAGAGATGGCTCAGAGGTTAAGGGTACCGACTGCTCCTCCAGAGGTCCTGAGTTCAATTCCTAGCAACCACATGGTGGCTCACAACAATCTATAATGTGATCTGATGCCCTCGTCTGGCCGCAGGTGTACATGCAGGCACTGTGTACATACTAATAAATAAATATTTTTTAAAATGTCTCTGGCAAACTTATGTGCTGAAGACCTGGTCCCCACTGCAGTATTTGGAGGCAGGGCTTTGGGGACAGGACTGAACTGAGGGTTCTATCCTAATCGGCAAGTTAACCCTTCGATGTACGCATAATCTGATGGCATTACTAGGAGGTGATGGAAACAGGAGGTACCCCCCCCCCCCCCTTGTACATCTCTCTGTATCCTGACTGCTCTGAGGAGAGCAGCTTCTTCTGCCATGGACTGTAGCTTTCAGGGCCAAGTTAATGGAGCCAGTCAAAACTGTGACCCTAAATCAATCTTTCCTCCTCTATGTTGTTTTTTTTTTTTTTTTTTTTTAATCAGAGTGATATAGAAAATAGAAAAGAAGCTAACATATAGTATGTTGGAAAACATACAATCAATTGCTTAGAACCTAAATGCCCAGGTCTGGACTACAGGACCTTTCCCATCAGGACATGGCTTTACCTATCGCGCACCCAGCCCTGACTCACCGTGCTGCAGGATAGACTGGCTTTCTGTTGTTTCTCTAAGGAACAAAACAACCCTCCCCCCCAACCCCCCCCAACCCCCACCCCCACCCCCACCTGCCTTCTCTGCTTAGCCTACTCTTCAGGTCTCAGTTTAAACTGTCACTTCCTCATCTGAAGAGGCCTGCCCAGTGACCACGCTAACTAGTTATCTAAATCCGTCTCTCTCCTTTATGGTGCTTAGCACCATCTGAAATTGGACAACTATTTGTCAGTTTATTTGCTTAAAACCAGCTCCTGCTACTGAAACCAGGGAAGGCACGTATGTTCTGTCCATCCCTGAAGCTTCCAGACTCTGTACCCAGGAGCCACTCAGCGGCTCCCTACACATTGAATGGAAGAGGATGGACGGCGGGATGAGACAGCATGGAGCCGAAGACTGGCCCCTTGTGGAAACCCTTTTGTTTCTCTGTCCTGTGAGTTACTACAGTTCACTGAAGCTAATCAAATCTGCAACTGGCCAGAATCTAGGTTCTGCCTAAGAATGAGGTGAGGGTGACTTAGTCACCGGCTGCTTACTCAGAGAGAATTTGAGTGTTTGTCACAAACCACAGAGCAGCTTGTGTTAAATAAATAAACAGACTGAAGCCTCCTTCCCCCGTCCCCACAGGGATACAGGACCCAGGAGACACACATAATGACACAGGAGGCAATTAGATAATAGGACAAAGCTAGGGTAATTATTTGCCATGGTGAGTGACACACTTAGGGAAAACACTGAGACAAAAGCAGAGAGATATCACTTGGGGGGCACCGGGAGGAAGGTGTCCTCAGGACCAGGACAGGTATGCAGAAAAGTCACAAGGGCAGGTTCCCTGAAAGGGCTGTGTCACTCTGCAGGTGGACTAATGCGAGGGTGTGGAGGGTGTGGGGAGGAGATGCTAAAAACTCACAGGGAGGCCCTAAGACTCCAGGAAGAGGGGAGGAGATAACTCAGGGATTTTTGTTTTTGATGAGTCATGGGATAGTTGGTCACCAACACTTAGCCTTGTGCTTTTTTCTTTCTTTCTTTCTTTCTTTTTTCAAGCCAGGGTCTCTCTGTGTTAGCCTTGGTTGTTCTAGACTCACTTTGTAGATCAGGTTGGCCTCGAACTCACAGAGATCACCTGCCTCTGCCTCCAGAGTGCTGGGATTAAAGACATGCGCCACCACGCCCAGCCTAGCCTAATGTTTTCTAATCTAGGTGATGTATATTCAACTGTGCTTGCTGACAGTACACATATACAAAAAACACACATGTGGGCACGCATGCACGTGCGCGCGCGCGCGCGCACACACACACACACACACACACACACACACTCACACAGAAGGAGAGAGGGCGGGGGTGGGGGGGAGAACAAACCATGTTTGTCTTACTTAATAGTTTAGATAATCATAATAGGGCTGGAGAGAGAACTCAGTGAATAACACTAGCTGCTCTTCCAGAGGTCCTGAGTTAAATTCCCAGCAACCACATGGTGGCTCATAACCATCTATACTGGAGTCTACCATAAAGCTACCTTTTTAGCCCCTTTTAAAAAGAAATTTGAATTTTAAATAGGATCTTGCTAAATTGCCCAGGCTGGCCCTGAACTTGCAATCCTCCTGCCTCAGTCTCCTTAGTTATAACTTCAATGTTAATTCTTTAGAAGAATTCTTTAAAATAAAAAGATAGGATTTTTTTCCCCTATAAAATTAGAAAAATTGGGCTACCAAGATGGCTTGAAGTGGCTTAAAAACACTTGCTGCCAAACCTGACGACCCACATGGTGGTAGGAGACAACAGACTCTTGTCTTCGGAGCCCTGCACACACGACATGGCTCCCACATGCTCCACGCCCAACACTAAATAAAACAAAAACATTTTAGTATTTTAAAAGATTATAGATTTGAATATGAGCTTTACTAGTAGTCATTATGTGCACCTTGGTCTGTTTTCCATTGCTATGACAGAACACCACAGATGGACGTGTTATAGAGAACTTTGTCTTTCAGGGCTCTGGTGCTGGCATCTGGTGACTGCCAGCATGTTAGGTCACATACGGAGCAGGGACCAGCAGCACGAATATCAAGTCTCTCCTTCTCTTTTTCTAGAACCCACCATTCACCTCATGGCGTCCTGCCTTCCTGACCTCATCTGATCACCTTCCTGGCCACTAGGACCAGCTTCCCACTAGGATCAGCATCCCTATAAAAAAAATTCTGACATGAATGTAACCTCCGTCAGAAGATGGAGAAATGAAGGAAACTGGGTGACTAACAGCTTAGGGGAAACCAAAAACTAAAACCAGAAACCAAACCAGACAAACAACAAAATGGACTTATGTTCCAGAATGTAGGCTGAAACTTTAAGTCTCAACACTGCGGCTGGCTCGGTCCATACTGCTCTTCTGGAGGAGCCAAGTGGTTCCAGCACCCAGCTAGGCAGCTCACAAAATAAAACCTTAACCTTTTAAAAATCCCATTACAGTTGATCAGCAGGCAGGTGCCACTCCACTCGGCTTACTCAGACTGCTCACGCTAGCCACTCTAGAAGCAGCTACAGTTTTCTGTAGAGCCACCCACACACCCCAAAGCCTTCCCAGCTTTGTCTCCCCACCCCTCCACAGGGTCTCACTGTGCAGTAGCCTTGGTTGGCCTAGAACTCACTAGGTAGACCAGGCTGTCACCAAACTCACAGAGCTCTGCCTGCTCCTAAGACTACAGGTGTGCATCACCATAGCCAGCTCATTGGCTCCTTATTTATCCACAGCAAACAGAGGCTTGCTTTCCTTCTCTGAATTTTCATTATAAGAATACTCCAAACTGTGAGTCTGACGTGTTTGCTCCAACCACCCAGCACCATAGCTGCTGGCTGTAGAAACCTGTCCCAGGATCTGGTCGTCTTTTCACGGTTAGCGTTTGTAATAGCCTAATGAGCTCTTTGATTTCAGAGACACACAGACACCACAGCAAACACTCTACTAAAAGCTCTAGAGCAGGCGACCTGCTGGGTCCTTCCGAGGTCATGGAAATACTCATTTGTCTGCTCTGCTGCAGTGCAACTGGACAACTGGCAGGCTCTAGTGACTCGTCACAGGCACTGGTGGAGCAGGTAAGACGACTCATAGGACGGGAGAGCTGAATTCGTATTTCTTTTATACTTTATTTATGTGTAAATAATCATGACTGGCTATCAGCTTCCAAAGTGGACTAAGAAGACTACTCTGCAAACTCAGAAGAAGCCTCAGACGCCCTTCTCAGCTGGAGAAACACGACAGGACTAAGGTGAACAGGAAATAGAGAAAAGTATAAAAGAAACAAAATCAGAAACCGTGCTTTTGTTCTTTTGCAGTTTATATAATTAGCTAAATGACAAACTCACCAAATGCATACCCTTGACATAAAGTTAGAAAAAAAATAAAGTGCTTAAAAATTTATCTATCCAGAAAAATGAACTATCTAACAAAATAAAAAAGTATGATGAGGAAGAACAAAACAATCCTAAATACACAAAGTTAAATCCATTAACCCCGATTTAGAAGATTCATGGGAATGCCACTATGACTAGTCCGTAAAATGAAAAATACATTAACACAATACCAATTACATTCCTGCTAGAATACTCTAGAATGTGATAAATCACTGGCAAAATTAAGAAGGAAACGCACACACAAAATAATACCCAAGAGTGGAAGAGGATACAACAATCAAATTTTAAGACACATTATAAAGTGATCTTCATTAAAACTGAATTTTGCTGGATCAAAGCCAGGACAAAGACTAATAAAATAATGATTTCAGAGATAAATTTAAGCACTTAAGAGTCCTTAGGACATAGTGAACAAAATAAAACTAAGAGTAATGGATAAAGGGATTACCACTTAATAAATGTGGATAGAACAAACGGATATCAATATGCGGAAAAAATATATTGTATCTATAACTCACCAAATAGAATAATTCCTTCCAAACTGGCCAATGAACTAATTAAACACAGAAAGCAATAAACAAGAAAGGATGATGTACCTCCAATAAAGCAAAGAGATAATTCATGGCTACTGAAAACAACAGAGCAGTACTATAAGACTGAGGCAAGTGGGCTCAAATGTTTTAAAGCATTTAGACTCTTTTAATAAAAGCAACAAAGCAAATGTGAAAGAAAGCAAGCATATTTTTTTGGGGGGGGGTGGTTTTCAAGACAGGGTTTTCCTGTGTAGCTTTGGCCATCCTGGACTCACTTTGTAGACCAGGCTGGCCTCGAACTCACAGCGATCCGCCTGCCTCTGCCTCCCGAGTGCTGGGATTAAAAGCGTGCACCACCATGCCTGGCTCACAAGCATAATTTTAAATCACAATACATATGATGGATATTTAAATCCCCAATAGAGAATTTAAAAAGTTTATATCATGGTATAAACACATACTGCCATCAGTGACATGATATCAACTAAGGAGATAGAGGAATAGAGCTGGCAAGCCTAAGCCCCACAGTATCACTTCTTCTTTGCATTGTTTACACTGGGAAATGGACTACTAAGCCTCCTCTCTGCCACCATGGACCATACCTGGAACTGTAAGCAGGGTAAACCTCCTTCTGCCTACGGTGCTTTTTGTCAGGATACTTTATCACAGCAACAGAAATGAAACTAGATCCTCTTTGGCAACTTTTCTTTTTCTCCCTTTAATAATGTGAATACATTCCCAGCACTCGTGAAACAGAGGCAGGCGGATCTCTGAGTTCAAGGCCAGCCTGGTCTACAGAGTGAGTTCCAGGACAGCCAGGGTTTACACTTCATCTTCCTTGTTAACACTTGGAAGACAATTTATGTGTGAAATTCAGGTTCAAAATTGATAACACAGCCATCTTATATGTGGTTTTCATGTTCTTTTTAAAAAACATCACAGACCCATGATCTCTGTTGCTACCAGTACCCCAAAAGGACAATGACTAGTGTGTACAACAACTTCTCAAGGGCCCACATGGGGAGTCTCCAAGAACTGGCTACTACACTCCCAGGAACAAAGTCGCTGTTAGAGTCCCAAACACTTCTTTATTCATGGAAACCGAAGGACTTTAGGAAATGTATTTTAAGAGCCTGGAATGCTCAGTCCCAAATGGGACATAACTATCCCATCTCTCCCCTCTCAGGAAGATCTTTAAGAAAGAGCCAGACACAGTGGCTGATCTCAAGAAAACAGTGCTTTCCAGATTCAACATGGTAGCTACGCACAGAGCCCACATATCTGTACAAGCATGCGCAATACCTGCACAAGCTCGGGCCACACAAGAATGCCCACGTGCAGGGAGGAAGGGGAGGCACAAAGCCCTACTGCCAGAAGACGATTGGTGGTAACTACACGCGAGAGCAGGCTGCACACCTGGGACCATTGGCCAATACAAGCTGGATTTGATGAGGGAGCAGGAAGGAAACTCAAAGTTATGTGGATTGGGAGGGAAGGATACAGACAGTAGAGGCAAGAAGAATTGAAGGAGGAGTAAATATGATCAAGATACATGGTAGGAAATTCTCGAAGAACTAATAAGAATATTACTTAAAGAAGGAATACATTCTGCAAACTATCTACGTATAAATTTGGAGCATTGTAGGAGTACAGACAGTTACACACAACAGTAACAGAATTGAGCTAACATTTGTCCATACACAAGATATATATAACTTACACTATACACATACACACCTTTGCCTGCGATAATGGGAGACATGCTGAACAGCAGTAAACACGGCTCTCAGGAGCAACTTTTGCCAGTGTTTACCTGCACATCGCTGTCTTACCCATGACAACATCAGAAGAATTCAAGTGATTTAGTTTGGCAGGTCACAGACATGGCTGGGTGAGGCAGGAGCATTTGCAGCCCAAGTCTGAAGACCCGAGTTTCATCACTAAACTCAAAATTCTCATCCATGAAAGGTGAGAAAAGACTCTCAAAGTTGTCTCCTGAGCTCTACACTCAACGCTGTGGCACACAGAACGTGGACAGGAATGACGTGTCCGCATTGGTGCCCATGTCACACATCCCCACACAGGTTCCCATACAAAGCATTCAGGTTAGCATCAAGGAAGGCGAGAGCCACTTGTAAGTGACCCAGGATAGGTGTCATCTTGGTCGTCAAATTCGGATGCCAAGAACAGAGAATAGGAAATGATGGGCTGGCAGAATCATCTTCCTGGGGTTCTGTCCACTCCCGAATGCAGGATAACAGTAATTCTAAAGAAGTCTGGAAGTTTCTATGAGGAAATGGATTCTCTCTGTAGTCCGTGTTCTCTCTCTCTCTCTCTCTCTCTCTCTCTCTCTCTCTCTCTCTCTCTCTCTCTCTCATTTGCTCCTGAGAATGGACACCATCTCATCTCACCAGTTCCAGGGATGTGGGGCAACTCTGCCTTTTGTAAACTAAACATTCAATTCTCCAGTGCCACAGTAAAGAACCTAGGCTGGTTTTCCTGGTCAGATCAGAAAACTGGTAAATTCTGTGGATCCCAGCTGAGTTCAAGCTAATGTTCCATCTCTCAAGCCAATGAAATGCCCAGTCTGTTATTCAGAGTTAGGCTGGTGGGATTTTAAGAACTAAAAAAATTAAAAATTTAAGTTTTCGCTCTCTTTCCTTCCATTGTTTGGTCACCGATACTATCCAGTTACAAGTAATCAGAATGGAAGAGCCGTTGCAACATTGTTACAAAGGTCAGAGGTGCTGCACAGTCTGTGTTCCAACAGGGCAGGGATGGATGCCTTAGGTGGCCATATTTGGTATCACATAATCCAGACCGGGCTGTTTGGACCAGATGGGCAAACAGGAGGCGTGCCTGTGGCCTATCACGAGGCTTGGCACTTAAAGACATGCTGGGCAATTACAGCATCTTTCTTAGTAGTACAACCTGGAAAATACCATGCAAAGGAGAGGTAGGCAGTCAAATTACTGCCTCTGAGATAACAGGAAGGGGGGATGGGCTGATAGCTACTGGGAAAAGCCTTCCTGTGTGACAGCAACCTGATGTGACAGACAGGTCAGCAGAAGTGGACATCGGGAGAGAAGGCCTGAGAGGGAGCAGGGAAGCCAGCCTGGAGCGAGAGAGCCAAACAGTTGTTCTGGCACTGACAGTGGATTCGGCACAGGCAGGAACTTCCAGCCCAGAGGCCTGCTCAAGTATGTTGGGTTCTGACTGGCCTTCATTATTCCCTGTAAGGAAGATAGTGCAGCTCATCCTGTGGCCTGGCTCACCCCGCCTTTCCAGAGCTCCGGCTGGCATCCAGTCCTCTGTGAGGCCTTTTGTTTGTAGATGAGCAGTGAGGAGTCAGGGAAGCAGCCCTGCACAGCAGGGCCACACTGCTGGCTTCTGGAATCCCAGCCCAGTGTGCTTGCAGCTTCCCTGCCTCCTGGCTGGTCAAGGGGGTCTTTGGGGTGCTGCTGGCAGCCTCAGCTGACCTTACATTGTCCTGGACTTTCAGGGGTTCAGAGCAAGCACCCTAGGCCACGGTTCCCCTACCATGCTGCGCTTCACTTCATTTGTAAAGTTAATAAAGGAAACCAAAGGCCGTCTAGGGCTTCAGATATTTCCTCACTTGCTGGTCGCTCTCTCCTCCTGAAGCCCTGCCGGCTCCGACTGTGCCCCATTCATTGTCCTGGAACCCTGATGTGGAGGGCTGAAAGGAATTCAGTCAGCTCTGCAGTCACTTCCTTAGAGCTCTGAAAAGCCCTCCTTCTCTCCTAATTAGCAGCCTGGGCTTTCTCCCTTAGCAAACCTCAGCATGGGCCCTGCTTTGCCTCCTCAGAAGGATTTATCAATGCCCAGATTCAAATTTCAGTCCAATAACGCCTTCCCTGATGCACACTCCCATCCCCCCAAGTCAAATCATGAAGGGCGTGTGTGTGTGTGTGTGTGTGTGTGTGTGTGTGTGTGTGTGTGTGTGTGTGTTATCTGTGTAAATCAGTTGAGCCCTCTGGTTCTCAGCACTGGAAATCTAAGTGTCTGGTAATGCAGACCTCTCGGGCAATTTTGCTCAACTTTGGGCTCATATTCAACCCCAAATTGCCTTCCCTCCATTGTATTTTCTTATCTTCTTTATTAAGTTTTTCCAAACTGCTCATCAATGGCTTCTGACCTCATACCTTACTTTCTAAACAAAATGGAAAGTATCTTCCCTCATCCTCCTTCAGCTTAAATCACCTCAAGGGAAACTGTCTGAGAACACCAGCACAAGCCGAGCACGGAGGGCAGAACATGTAAGCTGCACACCACCAAAATTAAAGCCTGCGTGTCACAGGGTGCCACTGACAGAGTGAAGAGGTGACCCACCAGACAGGAAGAATATTGCAAACTATATAGTGACTAAAGGGTTAATATGAGAGAGAGAGTGTGTGTGTGTGTGTGTGTGTGTGTGTGTGTTTATAGCTATAGATATTGATTACAAGTTAATCCCAGCACTTGAGATGCAGAGGCAGGAGGATCGCTATGAATTCGAGGCCAGCCTGGTCTACAAAGTGAGTCTAGGACAGCCAAGGCTACACAGAGAAACCCTGTCTCGAAAAACCAAAAATAAATAAATAAAAAGGCAACCCTAATTTTAAAGCACGCTATGTTTTACACATTTACTTGGGGATATGAGGGAGGTCCACACACATGCCTTGGAACACGTGTAAAGTCAGGACGACTTGCAGAAGTCGCTTCCGGCCTTCCAACACTTTGCTCCTGAGGATTAAACTCAGGTGATCAGGCTCAGCAGTGGTGCCTTTACTCGTGGAATCATCGCAGTTTTTAAAAAGGCAAAGAACCTGAATACATGTTTTCCCAAGAAGATGTGCAAATGGACACATGAAAACCCTCACATTGCTATTCTTTAGGGAGCCTCGAATGAAGACCAAGATGAGATACGGTTTCTGTCCCAGCAGGATGGTCACTGCCCTACCCCGTATTGAGCATACATCCTCAGGCCTCTTCTTCCGGTATGTGTGCGTGCATACACGTGCACGTGTGTGTCTGTGTGTGTGTCAGAGCCTGTGCGTGCACATCTGGAAGCCAGAGGCTGAGGTTGAGTGTTGGTTTTTGATTACCGTCTCTCTAATTTATTTCCTGATACAGGACCTCTCAATGAACCTGGACCTCACAGGCTAGCCTGGCTGGATACAAGCCCCTGGGTTCTGTTGTCTCTGCTCCCTATACCCTGACATCACGCTGGCTTTTTTTGTGGGTATGGGGATCAGAACTAAGATCCTCATGCTTTCACAGCCAACACTCTGCCACTGAGCCATCTCACTAAGTTACCCAGGCCGATCTTGAACCCATTCTGTAGTCCAGACTGGTCTTAAAGTTTTGCTCTGCCACCTGTTTCAGCCCCCTGAGTAGCTGGGATTATAGGCTTTTACACTATCAGGCCTGGCTAGAATGCCTACTACCAAACAAAGGAAATAAAGTATTAACAAAGACGGGAAAACCTTCCCCCTGTTACAGGAACATAAAATGGTGTCATCACTATAAAGTGGCACAGCAGTTCCTTTACAGGTTGAAAACAGATTTACCCATACGACCTGGGTGTGGGTAGCAATTCTACTTCTGGGTGCATACTTGAAATGAAAGCGGAGCCTCAAACAAGGCATGCCTTTGATCATGGCAGCACTGCTGACAATAGTTAAAAAGGTGAAAGTAACCCAAGTGTTCATCCACAGACCAGCAGATGAGAAAAATAAAAAATAAAAAAAAAGGTAAACGTCATATCATGTGTAGGGCAACCAATAATCCTAGAGCTGGGAAGGCAGAGACAGGCAGATTTCTGAAGCTGGGTAGCCATCCTAGATGACTCATCTTAGGTTACACTGCACTTCAGTTCAGAGAGGGACCATGCCTCAAAACAAGGCAGATGGCACATGGGGAACACCACTCAAGGCTGCCATCTGATCCTCACATAGACACACAGGCACAGACATAGACATGCATGCACATACACACACGTGCACACAATCCTTCCTATCACTGGGAACCAAGCACAGGTCTTCCCTGCACATGCCAGGTAAGCATTTTACCACCACCACTGAGCTATATCCCCAGTAGCAACAGCCCCGTTCTATGAGGTACCTAGAGAGCTCAGATTTATCAAGATGCAATGTGGAGTAGGTCTCCAGGACCTGCGGAAGGAGGACTGAGGCTGCTTCATGGGTGCTGGGTTTCAGGTTGGAACATGGAAGGGGTTAGGGCTGCCTAGCTCCATGACAATGCGAATGACCTAGAATTACTGAACTATACATTTTAAATGGCTGAGAGGGCAGATTGCAAGTTATTCTTGAGTATTCTGTGACAATGGCTGTTTATCTTAAATATCATATGTGGGGGGGGGGGGAAGGAGGCAGAACACACATATGTGGAGGTCAGGAGACAACCTTGGATGTCAGTCCTTGTGTTCCACACTGTTTGAGGCAGGGTCTGTTGTTGTTTTCCAGAGTGTAGGCCAGGTTAGCAACTCTGCACACTTTGGGGATTTGGTTTCTACCTCCTTTCTGGGGTCACAGATTATATGTTACCTCCTGCTTTATTCGGGCACCTTCCGGGGACTTATGAGACAAGCCCTTTGCCTACAGAGCCACCTCCACAGGACAACTACTTGGTTGCAGCTTGTTGCAGGTTTCAATTTATGCAAATGGCACTAGGAATCCATACCTTCCTGGCCACTGTGGGAACTCAAGAAATTTTCACACACAAAGTATTCAGGAGTGCTTGGTGTTGGTTACCACTGCCACAGTGTGCAGGTCCCATTTGGAGAACTTCCTTGCGTTAACGTGGTTAATCCTGCCTCCATCTATGCTCTTGGACACTGAAGTTAGTAAACAGCCTGGGTCTCTGGGTGACAGAGTGACAGTGGTATCCAGCCTTAGTGACAGGGAGGGATCCTCAAACTGGCTCCGGAACTAGATCTTAAGTCCTAATGGAGAGCTCTGGAGGTGGAGGATGGTGAAGCGAAGAAGCTCCTCAGGGCTTCAGGCCAAGAACCCACCCACTGACAATCCCAGCTGTCCTGTCTTCCTCCCACACCCATCCTGCCCCAGGGAGAGGACCAGCTGGAAGCAACAAAGAGAACAGGAGCAGAAAGCCCAAGCCTGAAGCTTCATCTGGGGGTCACCACAGCCTCCCTCGAAGCAGATGGAAGGAAGAGACTGGGGAGAAGCAGAGGCAAGGTAGCAAACTCTTGTCACCCTGCCAGCGCCTAGTCAGGCAGCCAGTGCCCCAGTCATCTGCCTGCCTTGTCCCACACCAACTTCTTTGGAGACTGTCCGAGACTAGGGCAGGCTTTTCACATCAGCTTGCCCTCAGGACTCAGACCAAAGCACCTTCCAGTGACTTACTTGTACCTTGAGCTGTGTACTATCTTTGAAATCAGTGATTTAGCCTCCCCACCTCACTTCAAGGTCTTAAAACTAGTAAGCCGGCTGAGGATGGCCATGGATGCTTCCTGTCAAAGCCGGCAGTAGGAGGTCTTATCTTAAGGAAACCAGCCCTTGTGAGAACTGCCCCCACCAAGAATGGCCTCGAGAAAAGCATCTGTCATCTCTAGACCACTCAGGCCAGCCCTAAGTGAGAAGGAAGGTCTCATGCCAGGTGCCTGACATAAAAACGAAACACACCAAGACCCCAAACAAAAACACCAAAAAAACTTAGTTGATATTTAGTGGATTTCGAGACAAGTTGGGTCTCTCACACAGCCCAGGCTGCTCTCCAATTCTCTGTAGCTAAGGATAACTTTGGAGTCATTGATCCTACTATCTTTACCTCGCGTGTTGTGAGCTTACAAGTGAAAAGAAAGACAAAAATTAAGCACTCCAAAGCCTCTCTTCCAGATTTAATTACTGATGATACCCTAAGGACTGTTTCCAGACTTTGTTAAATGCAAGTACAGGAATGTGTTTTTACATGGATCACATGTAATTACATACATTCTTTGGAAAACATTATAGGTAATATACTACAAAAATCAGTCTCTATAAGAATACAGAGTTGTGTTTTTAAGTATGTTACAAATTTATTATGATATACCACCATTTATTTAGCTATTCCCATCCTTTGTTTTGTTTATTTTTTTATTTTTTCAAGACAGGGTTTTTCTGTATAGCCTTGGCTGTCCTAGCCTTGCTTTGTAGACCAGGCTGGCCTCGAACTCACAGAGATCCACCTGCTCTACTTCCCAAGTGCTGGGATTAAAGGCATGTGCCACCATGCCCAGCTCCTTTTTTTTTTTTTTTTTTAAGATTTATTTTTATTTTAAAATTCTGTGTATGTGTGTCTGTGTCTATGCACGTTGAGTGCAATGCACATGGAGGCCAGAAGAGGGCGTTGGATCCCTTGGTCCTCTGTTAGAGCAATAAGTACTCTTAATTGCCAAGTCACCTCTCCAACCCCATCTAGACTCTGTCTCAAAAAAACTATAACTACATAACCAAACTAACTAACCAAATACATAAATTCAAACAAGGACCAATTTCAAAAACCCACAATGGGATTTTCAGTGTAAGTTCTTTTAAGATGGCATGAAGGAGATGAATGATCCTGTTACCTACACAGCTCATACCTGGTCCATTTATTTCTTCAGAATAAATTCTTTGAGCTGGGTGTGGTGTGAACACCTGTGATCCTGGCACTCAGGAAGCAGAGACAGGAGCATCAGAAGTTCAAGGCCACTAAGCTACAGAGGAAGCTCAAAGCTAACTTGGCTACATGAGAGCCTGTCTCAAAAGAACAAAAGAATAAATTCCTAAATCTTAAATTTGCAGTGGTTGGATCAGTTTTTTTCCTGCAACATCCATAAATCTCTAAGATCAATTATTTCGATCAGGCTACACGTTCCTTCAAGATGGCGGACCTGGAACCAGGCTTGGAAACTAAAGCAGTGCTTGGCTTTCTCAGTCACAACCCTCCACTAAAGCTAGTTTCAAAATAGAACTCCGTAAGCGTCTTCTCTGTGAGCTCACCAATAGCTAATGACATTTAAAAGACATACCGTCTTATTTTGACTTTGGTAGTCTGCTCAACAAAAGCCCACGTGGCAGATGTACTGGGAAGGACACTTGCCACACATTTTAAAAAAAAAAATTTTTTTTTTGAGATTAGATTTAGCTACCCACCTTCTCACAGTCATTCATCTTTTCACTCTCTGTCTGTCTTTCTGTCCTCATTGTCTCCTGCCTTCTTTCATCTTTTCTTTCCCCTGCTTTTCCTTTCTTGTTTATTTATTATTTATTATTATTTATTTATTTTTACTTATTTTATTTATATTGTTTATTTATTCATTTTATTTATTTTTATTTACTATTGTTATTGTTGTTGTTGTTATATGAGTGTATATTATTCCTGTGTGTGCATGGGGCAAGTGTAGACACACACGTGAGGGTTAGGGAACAATTTTTGGCAGTTGGTTCTCTCCTTCTACCATGGGTTTCAGGGATGGAACTCAGGTCATGAGACTTGCTCAGCAAGAGCTTTAACCTCTTGGCCTGAGAAACCTGGACTTAGGCAACCCTCCTGCCTCCACCTCTTGAGCAGCAGCAGGGAACACAGGCTGCTCTCTCTCTCTCTCTCTCTCTCTCTCTCTCTCTCTCTCTCTCTCTCTCTCTCTCTCTCCCTCCCTCCCTCTCAACATGGTCTCACATATGCCATGTCGGCCTTGAGCTTGCTCTGTAGCCAAGGATGATTTTGAGCTGATCCTCCTGCCTCCACCTCTTCAGTGCTGGATTACAGGGTGCACCACCACACCTGGATTGTGCTGAGGATCAAGCCCAGGGCTTCCTGCAGGGGAGACAAGAGCTCTGCCAACTGAGCTGCATCCACAGTCCCGAGCCTGTTCCCCTCACTTCTCTCTTTCTGCCCTTTGTTCCTTCTTCCTGGCAGGCTTCTTCCCTTCTAGAAGAGCCCAGGGGGGTGGGGGAGGCGATGAAGGTGCTCTGCACAGGGTGACCTTGTGGAATTGGGCAAAGGTTTCAGCTGTCCGTAAGCTCTTGAGGTTGGGTATTTGTGATTGCAGTTCTGTGGAAATGGGATTGCTCTGAAGTTGCCTGACTCATCTTTTCTTTAACTTATTTCCTGTAAATGAAGCGCTCGATTTACGCGGGGATGGTGTCATAACAGCATCTCTTTCAAAGTGGCTGTCAGGGCCAGAGATAATCTGAACAGGGCTTCTTACAGACATGAACTAGAGCAAGATGCTGACCAGCCAGCCCTGTAACCGTAAGAGTTGCTGGGAACAGCCCTAACGGCCGCTTCAAGTTAATAATAAAAAACACATGCTCCATCTGCCTGCTAATGGTGACAAAGCCATAATCATTCTACAGACGAAAATCTTTCTAAAAGTTATCACCTGGTGTCCAATCATCCTCAGTAAGTGGGAAGACTCCCCCCCCATGACCCCACTTGAGACTTCTCTGCCAAAGCAGGCAGTTCAGCATGAGGCATCAAGACATTGAAAAGGGAAGACAGAGTAGAAACAGAGTTTCAAACTTTCTGTTCCTAATAAGAGAGGCAGAGATCAGTGCCAGGAGCTAAGTGGAGAAGGCACTGCGCCTTTCCATGGGGACCATGGGAGCTAGTCACAGCTCCTGTGGCTGCTTCTGTAAGGAAAAAATTAAATTGAAAAAGGACTGTTATCAGCAAAATGCTAAATCTCTCCTTTTTTTTTTCTTTCTGGATGGAAACAGAAAGATACTTCTTTGAGATCTAAAATAAAAGTTTGAATTATTGACTGCTCATGTTAATGCTGAATTTTACTACTGTCATATTTCAAAATGAAATTATTCTAACATCCATGCTTCAAATTAAGATCTGGGATAAAATACAGTGCAGTCCATAGGATGTCTTAGGTTCAGATGATGCAAAGGTCAGTCCCCCTCTGAGAATAAACATTGGCTAATGCTCTCTTTGTCCCCTCCAAATAAATCTAAGCAGCAATGACATCAGGAAGGGCTGTCTGGTTGTCAAAACACAACTAGGCATGGGCACTGACAGGGCACAGCAATGCTGCTGCCTGCTGGAGAGGGCGGTGTGATGTGGACTTTAGTGAGGAGCTGTCAAAATGCAGCTTTCTCCTATAACCTGGAGAAATGACAGGCTCGTGTGAGTGGTCTCTCCCCCTTCCTTTCTGGTGTGCTCCTAGCTCCTTGTTCCACCTTCGCTCTCAGACACCCAATGTCTTTGGATGACATTCGCAGGTTCTACCTGCTGGGGATAAAGTCCTGGATGCTGACTTACTGTCCTCAGCAAATTACACCATCAAGGTGTTGCTCAGGGAAGGGAGAGCAAGGAGTGAAGCCAGGCTGTCTGGGGCTGGCCATTCTTGCTGGCCTACAGTTTGTGACACTATACATCTAGCCTTCCATTGACAAAGCATGCTGGCCTCTCTCTGTGTGGTCTAACTTGTTTTGTTTTGTTTTTTGTTTGTTGTTGTTTTGTTTTGTTTCCGAGACAGGGTTTCTCTGTGTAGCCTTGGCTGTCCTGGACTCACTTTGTAGACCAGGCTGGCCTCGAACTCACAGCGATCCCCCTGCCTCTGCCTCCCGAGTGCTGGGATTAAAGGCGTGCGCCACCACTGCTTGGGGTTGTGACTTCTTGTTTTGAAGAGAACACACCTCCACCCAGAGGCCTTCATGTCATTCAGCTTTGCCAAGCCCTTCCAGGCCCAACCATTAGTCATCACTAGCATCTACCTAGGTCAGCCATGACCCACAGGCTCCTCACCATCCAAGCGCCACACAACAAATGACAAAGCATCCAACTCTGCCTCCCCAATTTTTAAGTGATGCTGGGGATCGAACCTAGGGCCTTGAACATGCTAGGGAAGTGCACTACCATTGAGCTGTCGCTAGCTCTTAGGATTCCATTTAAAATATAACCTTTCATAATTTCTTTTACCTCTTAGGAAGATAAGACCAAATGTTTGTAAGGATTCACTGGACCGTATTTTTACTTTCCAAACACAAACTTAAGGCATCAAGAAAGGAATTCTTAGCAGCCACAAGAATGCCTTTTTCCCTCTGTCAAATCAGAGGCTGATACCCAAATAAGCAACAGGGTGGAAAAAAAAAAAAAAAAAGAAAAGAAAAGAAAAAAAGAAAGAAAGAAAAAGAAAAAAAGAAACCCCCAAATGCTGTCTGATACATTCTCATTTTTAACCTTATTCCTCCTTAGTGTTCACTTCCTTTTCTTCTTTATGTTTGTTTTGTTTTGTTTTGTGTTTGGCAGTTGTGGGGATTGAACCTAGGACAGCATGCATTGATGGCAAGCTTTCTACCACTGAACTACAACCCTTCTGTCCAAAAAACTTTAACACTCATATTTTAATTATAGTCTCATGGTCTCAAATGTCTCCAGCAACGCTAGAAGGAAGAAATTGGAAATATTATTTAATATTAACTTGGAGCGGAGAGGACAACTTTGGGGGCACTGCTAATAAAAATTTCACATTAAACCACTTGAGCAGCTCCAGATTTGCTCAAAAACCAACAAACTAATCGTGCTGAGTCTTGGGCTAGGGAGGTGGGCTTTCGGAAACTGTAAATAACTCCTGCCTGGCACCTCTAGCTATTTTTGTTTTAATTTAAGAACCGGAATGTAATTATCTCTTGTTTACTACAGTCACAAACACCGCCAAAGGGAAAATAAGCCATTCCTTTTGGGATGAAGTTGCTGACAAAGGTTTGACAAAGAAAAATAATTAATAGCTCCACGCTGGCACAGAGCTGAGCTTCAGCTAAGTAGGTGTGCCAGGCACAGGCACCACTCAGCTCTCAGATCCCGGGCCCGGGCAAGGGCAGAGTGCGCCTGATTTGGGCCTCACTGGAGCTTTAGATTGTTGTGTGGGGCAAAAGGCCAGGAGGTTTTGAACATTCTCCTTAGGTCACCCTCCAGTGAAGACTTGCTGTGCGCCCAAACGAAAAACTTTCTGTTTGCAAGAGCTGCCCAGGGCGGGATTAATGCCTTTCAGCTGGGCAAATGGCCTTTCATTTTGTTGCTGGACTTTTCTGTTGAGGATCTCATCCTAAAAAACAGTGGAAAGGCAGCCTCTGGAACAAGGAGCTGAAGGTGCCAACATGCTAGAGTCCATGTGGCATCTCATGAAACCACACCTGTCCCTAAGGGCTCAGGTGGGCGAGACTGCAGGGTCTTATGCAGGTGAAATCACGTGCAGACAGGTGAAGAGGATGCTGCTGAGGGTGGGAACATGGGTGACTTTCATACAAGCATGAGGATCTGGGCTCAGACCCCCAATACCCACATAGATGCCAAGCAGCCAAGTATGGCACATGACTATAACCCCAGCCTAGTGCTATAGGAATGAAGGTGGACCCATCCCTTACATCCCTGGATAGCCAGTGTAACTAACTGGTGTGCTGTCACAAAAAAAGAAAGAGGAGAGTGACTGAAGAAGACATGTGACATCTACTTCTGATTGTCACATACAAACATGTGCACGCACAGCTACACAAACGTACATACACAAACACATACACATAAAGCAGACACATACACACACACACATGCACACACACGAACCTGTGAGTATAGCTCAATGGTATAGCTTTAGCCTAACAAGGTTTCTCTGTGTAGCCTTGGCTGTCCTGCACTTGCTTTGTAGACTAGGCTGGCCTCGAACTCACAGCGATGCACCTGCCTCTGCCTCCCGAGTGCTGGGATTAAAGGTGTGTGCCACCACAGCCAGCTAATTCTACCTCTTAAATGTACACAAGGTGTAATGTAGCTTGCTTTTAGGTAAACTACAAATGCTTTGAACGCAGTGTTCAATTTTAGCAGAAATATCCCTTTGTGTTTTGGATGCTCGGAAGCCATTGGCCCCAGGAAGGGCAGATACAATTGTTTTTTATTACTATTGTTATTAATGGTGGGTTCACCTTTAACAATTATATGTCACAACCTCCTGTGATAAGCCTTTGCGGCCCCGGGACATGGGAAAGACTTACAACAGGCAAGTTGACTAGATCCTTCAGGGCTGTGCAAAGAATTCAGATCTCAAAGGCAGGCAAGCGCTGCCTGTGGCCTGGACAAATCATTTAATGTTCCTGACCCAAGTTTCCTCTCTCTGAACAGCCAAGGATTATGCTGGTCCAATTCTCCTCATCTCCAAAGGCGAACAAACATGGAGTAGGCACCAAATCCATAAACGCCTCAGCTATTATCACCATTAGTAACATCAATGATGAGAACAGTAGTATGGTCTTCATAGAGCAAGGTCTAATTTCACCTCTGTTACCACGGCTACTACTCTCCCCTTTATCCTAGAACTCAGGACAGTTGGTGCACCAACTCCTCATTGGTGATCTTGGCTCTGGGAATATCTATTAAGAATTTCTAAACCAAGGTGACTCCTTAACTCTGAAGTGTTAAGAGAAATCAGGGCATCCTCACCAAGGCCTGATCATACACATAATAAGATGATTTGTCCCTACCAGCAGCTCTCTGTAGCTTTTGTCCTCTCTGTAGACCTCTGGGGTAAAGGACATTTGGGGCCCACACATGTTTGCAGAACAGCCTGGTACATCCTGTCCTTGTTACAGAGCCTGGCACATCAGTGGCAAAACAGACTTCTCTTTTGACATACTTTTCCTTCAGGAGTCTGGCTGGACCAGGGCTTGCTGCAGAAGCCACCGCTGCCTTCCCTGCCCCCCCATTACTCCCCCCCCCCCCCCCCCCCCCGCCGCCACTGCTTAACTGCCTCCCAGAGCCCCCTGGTGGCCAGTCACATATTCACATCCCATTCTCATACTGGGGGACAGAGAGTCTGAAGGGGCATTCTAGCACAGAGCAGAGTGATCACACCCACACTCCAAGGGAACCCTGGGGACTACACCAGTCGCCTCAGGGGAAGTGGGGACAAAGGTAGGGAGGAGGCGGAGAGTCAGCCAGACCTTGGTATCTTTCCTTAGACATCAGAAGTGAGCCAGGCAGAGAGAATGAAGGGCATTCTATGGAGAGGCTCCAAGCTAGGGCTGAGAGACTGTCAGGGAGCTGGGAGCTAGTAGGAGGGAGGTGGGCCCGGTGACATGTGCGGGAATAGATGCAGAAGGCTCATGAAAGCCAGGGGACTTGGTCGTACAGCGTCACTGACTTTCCTAACCACACTGCAGGCTTTATACATACATTTGATCCCAATTTCACAGATGCTACGTAGGGCCATCCATCACCCACCATCTCAACCACAACCTGATGAGAAGGCAAATCCCAGGACGGAAGCATCCTATGGTGCACGTGTCCCAACTCCCTGGAAACAAGCTCTGGGGCTAGACAGATGGCTCAGTGGTTAGGAGCACTTGTTGCTCTTCCAGAGGACCCAGGTTTGATTCCTAGTACCCGCATGGTGGCTCACCACCACCTGTAACCCTCGCCCCTTCCTTTGGTCTCTGTTGCGAGCATGGTATGCCCATGATGCACAGACATACAAACACACAACAACAACAACAACAACAAAACCCATCACATAAAATAAAAAAATAAAGGCAAAAAAGAAAACATAAGAGCTGCCAGAACCAAGGAAAGCCTAAAGCCTATCCCCGACCCATGTTGACAAGGAAGCTGTGGCCACCGGAGAATGTGGTACCCTCAGTGGGGTCCAGGAGAGGGAGGAGATGGTTTTTAGGTAAGAGCTAAGGAAATCTGAACAATGTGTGGGGTACGGCCAGTAGTGATCAACTGTGCATCAACGCTGACTCCCCACTGTAGCCAGTATGCCACTGACAGGGGAGCCTACAGTAAGGGGAAAGTGCATGACAGATAAACAGGAACCCTGTATTGGCCCCACATTTCTTCTAGAAATTCAAGTCTGTGCCAAAATAAAAAAGTAAAGTCTATTTTAAAATTATTGTTCATCTAAATATCTAAAGGGAAAAAAAGGAAGGGATCTTTAAGAAGAAACAAAGAGCTGGGCGTGGTGGTGCACGCCTTTAATCCCAGCACTTGGGAGGCAGAGGTGGCAGATCTCAGAGTTTGAGGCTAGCCTGGTCTACAAAGTGAGTTCCAGGACAGCCAGGGCTAAACACTGTCTTGAAAAACCAAAAGAGAAAGAAAGAAAGAAAAAGAAAGAAAGAAAGAAAGAAAGAAAGAAGCACACACTTTTGAGAAGGTCTCTCAATGAACCTGGAATTGTGTTTCCAGGCTACGCTGGCAACCAGCAAGCCCTACTGACATGATGTGAATGTGATGTCCCAGGTACCCACACACGTGGAGGTCAGAGGAGAACTTTCCGGAGTCAGTTCTCTCCTTCTACCATGGGTTCTGGGGGGCAGAACTCAGGCCATGGGCATTCACAATAAGTAAGCACTCTTACCCACTGAGCCATGTTGTCGACTCAACCTGCAGCCTCTGACCCCGTCTCTTCCACTCTTCATTGCTGGGTCCCCTGAGTGCTGGGACCACAAGGCCTGTGCCACAGTGCGGTGCTGAGGCCTATGCAGTGCTGATGGTGGCACCCAAGGCTTCGTGTTGTTAGGTGAGCTCTCTGCCAAATGAGCCACACCTCAGCCTCTCAGTTTTATACACCGAGGTTCCATGTGACACTAAAAAGGAAGGCTCCATGCTAACTTCATTTTACTATCTTATTTTCAGATTTGAAGCTAAGATGATTATGTGTCCTGGGAGGAGGGACACAGTCAGCACTGGGTCTTGAAGTGAGCAATCTGGCAGGCTCAGTGTGAACCACAGACTGGTTGTGGATGGGCACTGGACCCTATTGAGATTTGCTAGTGATGCATCCACGGAGAGGAGGAGAAAGCAAGCAGAGAAGCAACTTCCCTAAAAGGAGAAAGCAAAAGGCTTCCTGTAGGACCCCTTGGATCCAGGCACAACCAATCAAATGTATCCACTGCTAAGCCCCAAATGTACGCTTGGATGCACTGGGCTGGCCCTCTGCAGACCTGCCTGACAGCTTAGTAAAGGGGAAAAAAACAAAAACAAAAAACAAAACTGCAGCACAGGAGGCAAAGCAGCTGGCTTAGGCTCTGGCCAAGAGAAGTGAAGGGGTTTGAGGGAGTTTCCTGTGAGCGGGGACAAGCTAGGGTGCTTCATGTAGGAGGCCTAGAAGCAGCACCTTAAGATCCAGGACAGAACAGAGATGGAGGAACTTCGCACAGAGCCCAAACCACCCAGTCCCTGGACCACACCACCAGAGAGAGGGTCCTGGGGATAGAAATCCAATCTCTGTCCCTGAACTGTGTAGCTTCCCATGCCCTTCATGGTCAGGTAAGATCAGGGGCCCTAGGAGGCTACATACAACATGCCACCTAGAAACATGCTTACTATCTTTGTCCCTGGAGGCTAGAGACAGCAACATGTCCCCTCCAATCACTCCTCCAAAGGCATGATGTCATTTCACATAGCCTGGCAAACAATCTCTCTAAAGAGAATTCTAATTCTTTTCTTTTTTCTTTTCTTTCTTTTTGAGACAGGTTCTCACTATGTAGTTCTATCTACCCTAAAACTCACTGTGTAGACCAGGCTGGTCTTGAACTCACAGAGATCCATCTGCTTCTGCCTCCCAAGTACTGGAATTTAATATATGTACCACTCACTACACTTAAAATTTCTAGTTGGAGGTCATACCACAATGTACTACAGCTAACGGTATTTGATACAAAAATGTTGTTTGTATTCCCCTTGCTACTGCAATCAATTACCACATATTTAGTGGCTTAAAAATTATTTCACAACGGTGGAGGTCAGAAGTCACAATAGGTCCCACTGGGCTGGAGTCAAGATGTCAGCAGGGCCGTGATCCCTTCTGGAAGCTCTGAGAATCCCTGCCCTCCCTTTTCCCAGGCCTTGGCTCATGGCCTTTGACCCCATGTTCATATCTTGTTATGTCACATCTCTCTGACCTCTTGTCATTGGTCACACCTCCCTCTAGCTCTCTCCTGGTCCCTCTCTTCTATATTTTTAAAAGAGTTATTTATTTTACATATATGAGTGCTCTATCTGCATGTCACCTGCAGGCCAGAAAAGGGCATCAGATCCCAGTATAGATGGTTGTGAGCCACCATGTGGTTGGTGGGAATTGAACTCAGGACTTCTGGAAGAGCTGACAGTGCTCTTAACCTCTGAGCCATCTCTCCAGTGCGGCCCCCGACCCTCTTCTAGTTTTAGTTTTATACTGCCCATCTCATCTACGAGGTTATCCTGTTCAAACCTGTATGCCTAACTCCTAAAAAGAGGGCTTGGTACATAGCTGGTGCTTTATTAATGTTTGTGAAAAGAGAAAATACGAAATATGTGAGAAGAGATACAGCCAGCTTTCCAGAGCCTCTCACTTAAGACATAGGAACCATGCCTGACTTATAAATTTTTAAAAATTTATCTATTTTTGTTTTATGTGCACTGGTGGTTTGCCTGCAAGTATGTCTGTGTGAGGGTGTCAGATATTGGAGTTACAGACAGTAAGCTGCCATGTGGGTGTTGGGGACTGAACTGGAAGAGCTGCCAGTGCTCTTAACTACTGAGCTACCTCTCCATCCCCAACTTTTGAATTTTAAAAATGACATTAGTATTTCTTTTGTGTGTTTGTGTAGGGCACACATGTGCTATGGCATTCATGTGGTGCTCAGAGGATAATGTGCTAGAGTCAATTCTCTCTTTCCAGCACATGGAGCCCAAGGATCAAACTCACATCATCAGGCTTAGAGATAAGCACCTCTACCCTCCACCAGACACCTCGCAGGCTCCATGCTCTGTGCCAGAGGATGTGCCTGGCAGGTGCAGAGAAGGAAGGGTGGGCCCAGCCCCCAGTGGTGCTCTGCTCTGGGAGTGGGAGAAACAGTGGCATCAGCAGAATCCCTGCAGTCTGTGTGATCAGCCCGAAGGCTGAGGAGAGGACAGGGCATGGTCACTGCAAACCAGGAATTCTCAATCATGCTTGGGGAGCCGATTCAAAACATGAGCTAGAGATGCGGGGGGTGGGGGGGGGTTCACTGCTGTGGCGGGAGGGAGATGCTGCGGGACCAGGTGTGCTCAGGGGGATAGGGGAAGTGGGCGGGGGGGGGGGGCTTGTACTGAGGTGTAGACTGTAGAACCATCAAGACACAAGCCAGAAAGGCAATTAGTGGAAGAAGCAAGAGAAGCAGAGGTGCGTGCGCTTCAGGGAAGGATGCATGCTTCATCTTAAATCATCAGGTTTGGTTGTTTTGTTTTTTCTTTTCCTGTAACAGGGTTTCTCTTTGTAGCCCTGGCTGTCCCAGAACTCACTCTGTAGACCGGGTGGGCCTCAAACTCAGAGATCCACCTCCCTCTGCCTCCCCAGTGCTGAGATTAAAGGTGTTCGCTACCACCATTGGCTCATCTTAAGTCAGTTTTACAAGGGGAGCTAAGGAGAGAGGGTGGTTCAGTGGGTAGTGCAAGCTTGAGGACCAGAGTCCAATCTGGACCTATGGGTGTGGTGGTGTGCTTGTAATGCCAGCACCAGGGAGGTAGAGGCAGACAGATTCCTGGGGCTCACTAGACAGCCAGGCTAGCCCACTGGGCAAGCCTCAGACCCCCCATTGTCTCAAGAGCAACCAACCAACCAACCCAAAATAAACAGAAAACAAGATAAATTATGCATTAAGGTTACAGCACTTGAGGTTTACCTCTGACTTCCACACACATGTGCACCTATGTCCATACACACATGCCCCGCCCCCCACCCCATGCACACACGCACACACATACAGATGAACAAAAGAATGAGGTAGGTTGGGCATGGCAGTACATACCAGAGATCCAGAACACAGAAGGTGAGAGCAGAACTGAGTGAGTGTGAGCAGCCTGGGCTACACAGTGAGACTCTGTTAGAAAAGTGGGGACAGGGGAGTGTTTTAGGGACACATTTTGTATGGATCGAAAGTCAGTAAAGTCTATTCCTTATCAAGCAGAGTGTGACAAAAACAAAAACAAAACCTCAGGTCACTAAATGCCTCTGCACCTCAAAGCCCCACCGGGATCTATCTCCCTTTGCCCCGAGGGTGACCAAGGGGGGGGGGGCGACCTTAACACTTGCAGACTGAGCAGCTGGCGACACCTGGGAGGTGTAATTTGAGAACTGAAACTGGAGCTGGGCTTCCCAGCCTCTCCCACAGCCCCGAGGGGAGTGCTTACAGTGTCCTGACCCCTCAAAGCATCCCGGGAAGCCCGCTGGAAGGAACTCTTTATTTACTGAGCATGTTTTAAATGAAACGCCGTTAAAATATCCTCCTGTGGTTTATCTCCTCAACGCTTCGACTCCAAAGAACAACAACCCACAGCCGCCGCTGCCCTCCGCATGGCCTCGGCTTCACCTATGACGTCTGTAGCCGAAAGTGGTGTCACACACCATTGCTTCCTGAGGACATCCGAGAGGGAACTGAAGCTTTGGGAAGGGGGTCTTTAAGAAGATGCTGGCAGCCTCTAAGCAGTCACCCTTCGCCACGGTCTAGCCTTGCACATTTTAAACGTCAGAACTTTGGGGCCACGTGAAAGTTTAAACGATGCATGCGGCTCTGCTTCCCCTCCCCACCTGCCCCTCCCCCCCCCATCCCTACCCCACCCCCACAGCTCTGGAGACTGCATTTTCTATGCCACGGATTCCAAGGGAGCTAACCACAGGGAAGGACTCTTCAGAAGTCACCAGCCATGAGCCTTGCAAGTCCACAGTGGTCCAAGACTGTGACAATGACATCAACTCAAGAGGACATCTGTCCCTCCTCCTCACTACCCCCCTTGCCAGACTGTAAATATGGATCCTGGGTGAAAGTTTGCGCCTCCCCAAGTCAAATGTTAAAGCCTTGCCAGAGTGATATGATAAGGAAGAGGATGAGTCATGAGGGTGGGGTCTTCACAAGAGGGATGAGGGCCCTCTTTAAAGAGCCCCGTGAGCTCCCTTTCCCCCTCCCCAGCACCCCATGTGAGGCCATGGCAAGCTGGCATCTGTGTTGGAGAGGATCCACAGCACACACCAAGCGGTGGGCATATTGATGTTCAACCACCCAACCGCTAAACCTATAAAAGAAATTAATTTCTGTACGTAAGCCACTTTAGCCTAAAGCATTTTTGTTAAGGTAGCCCAAATAGCCCAAGATTGAGGAAGAGGATGCTGAGGAAAAGCCCCCAGCTGTTACAGATGTGGAGCCACAGGCTGGCTGAGCTAGGAGGAGCTGGGTGCTTGGAATGAGTGGGAAAGTGAAATTTGACGCCAGACAGGACTAAGCAGGAGCTTCTCTAGCGGGAGGAGGCCTGGAAGTTATGTGCTCTGTGAGACCACCGTCGCTGAAATAATTTACAGTGTGGCTGTGGGTAAGCAAAAACAAAACAAAGCCCCCTCCCCATCTCCGCCCCCACCACTGAACTTCTCTTGTAAAATTAAAATCAAAAGAATAGAAAAGAATCTTTATGGTCGGTGAACCAGTAAAGGTGAAAGATAACAATGAATCAGGTGTGGCAGCACACAACTGTAATCCCAGCACTCAGGAGGCTGAGGCAGGAGGATGATGAGTCCCAGGACAGGCTGGGCTACAGAGTAAGGCCACATCCCAATAATAACAAATTAACAGCAGCAGCTGCAATAAAAACAGAGAAAAGGAAAACCAAAAGCATCCAGTCTTCACGAGAAAGCAGCTAAGCAAGCCTCTGTATGTACTTCTGGCCAGGCTGTAAATTGGCAAGAATTTTCTTGGGCAGGCCCCCTTAAACTTTACTATACACATTTACACTAATAATCAAAAGAAGATGGAGGAGGAGGAGAAAAAGAAAGAAAAAAGGAGACAGCAGCAGCCATGAATTTGAGAGAGAGTAAGAGAGGTAACTGGCAGGGTTAGGGGGAAAGAAAAGTGAAAATTATATAATTGTATTTTAACTTAATAAATACATTACAAAGCCTTTACTGTACATGCACATCCCTGCAAATCTTGCTGGAATGCAAATTGATTCAGGAGGCTCAGGGTGAGGTTCTAGAACCTGAGTGCTCATTGCTTACCAAGCAACAGGGGTAAGGGTGGTCTGCTTGTTCACCATGAGAAACAGGAGCCCAAGAGAAATTAGCAAGTACATCAAGAGCTTAAAATCCTCACGTCTTCAATAATCATACATTAACGACTGCATTCTGGGAATAGCAATGAATGCATAAAAAAGCAGCAAACAAAGGGATGTATATCAATGTTGTGTCTACCGTAAAGAACAGACAGGACTTCCACAGCCAACAACATGGAAATTCACAAATCTGTCATGTAAAGCCTTTAGGCCCCCAGGACATCACAAAATGGGCACTCAGTATCAAATTCATTTAGAATTAATAGTGATGGGGGGGGATTGTTTGTGATATCTTGACATACAAAGTGTGTGTGTGTGTGTTTGTGTGTGTTGGGGGTGCTGGAGAGAAAGCTCAGTGGGTAAAGCACTTATCCTGCAGGCATGAGGACCTGAGTCTGCATCGCCAAAACCCACATAAAATCTAGGTGACATGGCAGCCAACTATAATTCCCATGTATAAAGTGGGTACAGGAATCCCCCAAGCAAGCTGCCTAGTCAGACTAGCCTAAACAACAGCTGTGGGCTCAGGAAGAGACCATGCCTCAGCATATAAGATGGAAAGTAACTGAGCAAGATCTCCACCTTGGTCCTACACACACACACACACACTGGGAGTATGCAGTATTGTGATGGCTAGTTTCACGTGCCAACTTGGCTAGGCTCTGACATCCAGTTACTTAATCAGATGGCACCTAGGCATGCTGTGATGTGAGTAACCCCTACATCAAGTGACTTAAACAGCAGAGGCTGGGCTTCATCCTGTCAAACTCCCAAAGTCCCGGGTAGTAGAAAAGGACACCTCGGAGAAGAAGGAATGGGACCTTAATACTGTCGGACCTTTCCAGTACTTCTGGACTGGTGGGGTGACATTTTAACCTGTCACCCTTATGTTATCTGAGCCAGCTCCCGGGGGATGGGGGGAATCTTTTCATACATGCAGCCTGCCAGTCTGTTTCTCTGGAGAGTCTTGTCTGGCCTGCATTCTGGGCCCACAAAGCTAAAGGCATATGAATGTATAAGTAGCCTTGTGTCCTGGGACTGAACACACAGAACTTTACCACTGTGATTTAAACTATACTATTCAAATATTTAAAAGCAGACGCATAAACAACGAGAGAAGAAAACATCCCAAACAAACAGTACAAAAAGGACCATGGTGTATTTTATTATCTGTCTTCATATTTAATTTTTTTTCTAAACCTTTTCCTAGAAATATGCTACTTTTGTAGCTAGGAGATATATCATCACTGTGAGGCCTGCATGCAATGTGGCAACGTTGGTTGTCCACTGAGAGGCTGCCCTGAGACTTCAGACAACCCTGAGGAGTGAAGGCGCTGCCTCACACGCCACCTGCTGCCAGGCCAGCAGTCTGGCTACCTGCCCAGCTCCAATTTCTTCCTTTTCGTCCCATCTTCCTCCTACCCCTTCATTCTTACCCAGAAGAAAAAGCCCACAGACAGGTACAACAAAGGGACTTTTTTTCTATTTTCCAAATGAGGAAACTGAGGCTCCCAAGGCTGGAGGAGCATCGGGCTGCCCAGCTTGGTAGTTGATGTAGCTAAAGGCCTCCCTCCGTAAACTGTAAAAGGAGACACATGTGAGTGATCTGTACGGCTGTTCCCACAAAGCCAGTGGGAGAAGCATGTCAATTACCTTACAAGGCCTTCTCTCTCCAAAGACTGCATACAATAAGTCACTAAGCTCCAGAAAGGACCAGGATGATGGCCAGGGTCATGTGCCAGGACCAAAGGCATTCTGGGGTGGCCCTGGTGACTCAAGCCTCACAGCTGGAAGTGAGCAGGGCCACCCACACTGCCCAACCGGGCCGGCTGATTCAGAGCCTACTTTCCACACTCAGCAGCCTCCATAGTCCTCGTCTAATTACTGGCCCAAGACCTTGGGCAGCTGCCAGCCCCATGCTCAGCAAGATGGCCCAACTGCCGGACACTCAGCAGCACCCCTGTTTGGTAGTCCTGCCTCTGTGGACACCCAAGGCTATCCCTCTCACTCCTCCAGGCCACCCCGACCTGCTGTGCTCAGGGTTGGGATGGCCTCAGTTATCCTCAGCGAGTGGCGTCCCCTTACCAGTGTGCCTATAACAGATAGGCTTATCTCCCCTCATCATGAGCCCTCTGCCCCAGCAACCTGGAGGTGCTGCTGTCACCTGCCCCTCTAAGAACCCAAGGCAATGCAGGTTCCAAGGACATCTGGTGTTTGCCTAACAAATGAACGGTCAGAACATACACAGGCCATACCACTGAGGTGCTTCTCCAAGCCACGGCAGTGAACCAGGTCCACATTAAAGGGCGGGCTAACAAGCCTGCTGCTTGAACAGACGATGATACCAAACGCTAGCACAGCCTGGAAACAGAACGGAACCGTGCTGCCAGACCCCCGCATGTCGTCAACAACGCCATTTCTGTCAAATGAGACAGTGCATTTATGAAGGGAGGGGAAAGACACAGTCCATTCTGAAAGTCTTTCAGAGGGACATGTTTATGGCCACGTTACAAGGCGTCATTAGAGACCATGCCACAAAGCCTGAAACCAGCTCTGGGCCAGCTAACATTACAAACCCAAATGGACCCTCAAGTTTAGTAAGAGTAAGGGATGTGTGTGTCTGCAGAAATAAGCCTGGACACCTTTACCCTATTTTCTAAGATGTCGCTTAGTGTATAAAACCACATGAAATAAGCATATAAAAATCTCTTCTTTTGAACATCAAGGCAAATTAACAAAAAGGAATGACATCCACGGCTGTCCTCTGGCTACACACACACACACACACACACACACACACTCTCTCTCTCTCTCTCTCTCTCTCTCTCCAAACACACATATATACATACACACACACCAAACACACACACATACACATATATACATATACACACAAATAAATACAAGTAATTAAAAATTAAAATTAAATGTCTACCAGGCCAGGGAGTGGGACAGGATGCTTTCCAAGGTAGACCTGGATGAAATGGTATTCTGGGTCCCTTGTCCCAATTACACCCTGTCACTGACTTTGCACATTCATTCAATAGCTGTGTTTTGGGAACATTGAGAAAACATGTCTTATTGACATATAGTTTTTTTTTTTAATTATTAAAGAGCAAATGAATCTTCCACAAATATCCTTAGGGGAACATATATTGAGCATGTAGGTCAATGTATATTGCTAGATTCTGCCCCTAGCTCAAGGGCCGCCCCAAGCCTCTCTTTGCCCCTCCACATGCAGTTACTTAGGATTTCCACCTAGTTTTTAAATGTCCCTCCTACCTGACATCAGAAATGTCAACTGAGAAGTAGGAGCAAAAATGGACTCGTTAGGGGTGGCAATTAACGTTCGGGAAAAAAAAAAGTCAAATCCCACAAGTGAGGGAGGGAGGAGGTGGCTGAGGAAATCTTTGGAAATACTCAGGTAAAATCCCTGGAGCTTGCTGCACTCATTATGGATGAGGACTACTTGGTATGAGCCTGGGTGGGGTGTTCCAAACACGAGGAACGGTACTACGGTATGGAGGTTGTGCCTCAGCAGCAGAGCACTTGCTCAGCACAAGTAAGGGCTTGGGCTTTGTTTGCAAGGGAAGGAGGGAGCCTCTAAATATGACAACTATAAAGGTCATAAAAGGAGGCCGAAGTGATGGTCTTAGAGACACTCAGAGACTAGTACTTGCCTAGCAGGCACAATCCCCAGTACTAGAAAAAAGAAAAGAGAGAAAACAGTGATGGTGGCAGCATGTGGGCTCCAGGCTTCCCTCCCACACTTAGGACTGGCTGTTTTAGTGGGGCCACCTCTAAAAACCTCATCTCAGCCGGGAGGTGGTGGTGTACACCTTTAATCCCAGGAGAGGCAGGCGGATCACTGTGAGTTCAAGGCCAGCCTGGTTGACAAACTGAGTCCAGAACAGCCAAGAATACACAGAGAAACTGTCCCGAAAAACCAAATAATAACAACAATAATTAAAAAAAAAAAAAAAAACCTCACCTCTTGCAGCTTTTAAGAATCAGGATTGCAGCTGCTCTGGAGGGCTGAGTTGCCCAGTGGAGTGCCACAACCTGAACAGCTTTGGGAATGACACGACTGGGGTGACAGGGAATGAGAAATGACAGATATACACACAGAAAGCTGGGATCAGGTAAGCCATGTGCTTTGATGGAGACACACCAGCAGCCCAGAAATCCAGCTGGGGGAATGTATAAGCCAGGCATGGTAGTGCCTGCCTTTGATCCCAGTACTCGGGAGGCAGGGGCAGGAAGATCAGGAGGTCAAGGTCAGTATCAGCTACAAAAAAAAAAAAAAAAAAAAAAAAAAAAAAGTTTAAACTATCCTAGGCTTCAAAAAGCAAACCGGGCATGGTGGCAAATCAAGTAGTTGGGAGCCTAGGACAGAGGGCTCTTGATTTGAGGTCAGTTTGGCCTATATATCAAGAGTATTTTTTAAAAACTAGTCATGCTGGGCGGTGATGGCACACACCTTTAATCCCAGCACTTAGGAGGCAGAGGCAGGCAGATCTTCATGAGTTTGAGGCCAGCCTGGTCTACAAAGTGATAGCCAAGGCTACACAGAGAAACTTGTCTCTAAAAACAAAAACAAACAAACAAAATTAGTCACCAGGGTTACCACCACCACCACCAGAGAAGGGGAATTTTCTAATTTCTTAATGTTTAACTCAACAATCCCATCCCAGGAAATCAACTCTACAGAAGTAACATTGCATATGGGGACTACTTCTACAAACACAACTACAACCATAGTGTTTCTGTAATGGCAGATACATGGGAACTCAACTAATGAAGGAGCAGTTGGCAAGCTACAGCATGTCTCCAGGCAGAACGTTACTCCACTGCAGTCATTAAAAGTCACACTCCTATTCACAGGAGCATGGTAACAGGAAATGCCATGAGGAAAAATCACAGAAATGTGTATTTAATTAAGAAGAGGAGGAAGAGGAGGAGGAGGAGGAGAACTACAGCAGCAAACCCCATGGAAAATGCTGGATATGTATGTACTAAGTGCTAACTGTGGTAGTTTCTGTCACAGTGACTCAGGGTGACACAGTCATTGCCTGGGAGCTGTCTGTGATGAAGCCTTGACAGATAAGAAAAGAACGTCATAGAGAAGAGGCAGGAACCTCTGGCAACCTGGTTGGGCGTGGCATCCACGCACTCACACAGAGGGACTCATCTCATTGAGTTTGGTGCAAAGCAGCTTGACTACTGTCAAACCTGAGACCCGGGAAAGCATATACCCAGGACAGCTGGTCCACAAGACGCAAGAGCAGCAAAGCTGCCCCAAGTCAATCTGCATAGGCGCATCCTCCATTTAGTTTCATGTTTTTATGCTACCTTGTTATTATGAGAGAAGTAACAGTTGGGTTTAATGTAAGAGAACAATAAAAAACACCCTTTTCTGGTCCATATTTGGAAACTCTCCCATGGAAACACAGATATGCTGAGAGGCAGGATAAACTAATGGTTAGGGGAAAGTAGGCTCTAGAGCTGTCGGCCTTGTTTGAATGCTATGCTGGCTCCACCGTTTACAGTGAGCTGAATATTCAGGCTCTGTAACCCAGTACAGAAAAGGAAATTAAAAATAAATAAATAAATAAAGTCTTGAGGCCAGTAAAGTAGCACAGCTGGTAAAGGAGCTTGCCATCAAGCCTGTTGGCCTGATTTGGTGTTCTGACCCCCTCATGCAGATATGTATAAATCAAGTGTAATAAAAATAGCAAAACCCACCTCTCACAGTTAGTTGCTGTATTTAATGGGATTGAATGGGTCTCTCTCTCTATGAAATGTATATTATATGCAACTGTGAACCCTGCAAGCTCTCTATAGTAATATTACAAGGTGTGGGGAGGGGTGAAGCCACAGGCACTAATAGGTCAAAAGGAAAGGTAGAAATAATAGCAAGGTAATAGCAAGCATGTGTGTGTGTATGTGTGTGCACGCGTGCCGTGTTTTGTGTCAAGACCCTGACATGAATTCATTATTAGCGGTGGTAGGGATCGCACTGCTGCATCCTTGCATGGAAACAACACACAGAGAAAAGCTGGGTGTCTGATGGAGAAGCCCAGCAAGTTTACAATATGCATCTGAACAAGGAGGCAGCTTTAGCTGGTTCTCCATAGGAGCAGTCAGTGTAGGGGAGCAGTCTCAGGCCATGCGTGGTGGGGCAGGGAGAAGCTACAGCCACTAACTATCAATATCCACACACAGACCAGAGGAAGGCTCTGCCATCCCTCAGAGCCTCACCCAGGGAAGGCTCGCCACGCCCACAGGTCTGAGACCCTGGGGTTCTTCTTGCCATGGCTGTGCTCATGTCAAACAATACGCTTCTTCAGTTGCACCCCAACATTGCTTCAAAGACTTTTTACCCCCATTTGGTAGATGGGGGTAACTAAAATGGAAAGAAACAAATGACATGGCCAGGCCCAGCCAGCTCTTAGGTCTGTGTCCCTCCAGGGACTGGGCTAGGCACAGAGGACCAGTCTCCAGAGGCTAGGCTGCAAGTCTCTTAAGAGCTGAATGAAGCATGGTTTGTCTCCTTCCTGGAGCAGCCAGGATTGCTAACCTATTCCAGAGAGCAGACCAAAATTCAAACCCAGGGCTGTTTTCTTCCAGGGCGTCTTCGGTCCCCTCCCTGGGGCTAACACCCAGGAGCCTGCCTTCCTCCCTTTGCTAGGATGGTGCTGTCAGGGTGTGAGCTCAGCAGGAAGGCAGCTCTTGGAATGTTCTGGGAGGATGCAGGGGCTCATGAGTCACTCCGCCCTTCCCCTCCCTGCTCCTTCCAGAGGCTCGGGATGTCATTCATTATCTTTGTCACTTGGTTTTCGGCTGCTGGTTGGCTGCACGTTTACCCCTAAAAGGAAATCAGTTTTAAGTCTCATCTCCACAGCCAAGTGCACTGGGGGCAGAAGGAAGGAGGGACCTGCAAACCGCAGGGCCCCATTCCCGGCCTGGAAGAACTGGAGCCTCAGAGGGGCTTTGCTGGGCTGGCAGACACTAACCTCCTCCAATCAGAAGCCTGGGCCCTCGGCATCAAAGGCAAGCACGCAGGAAAAGCACAACATCTCTAAATATTTATCCTGAAAGTCAAGAAAGAACCCAGCAGTGAAGGCCAGGAAAACAGACGCAGTTGGCCTGGGAGACAGGAGAGGGCTAGGAACACGTAGAATTTTGTCCTGAACTCCAGAACTTTCTGTGAACACTAAATGCTGGGGACAGGATCTTGGGAATTCACTGCCTAGAAATGTATGGGCACACTGCCAACAAAATCAGAGCTCAGGGTGACTCAATTTCCACACCCTCTTTACAAGAAAACGTAAAGTGTATTTAATTTTCATTTTTTGAGACAGAATCTCATTATGTAGTCTAGGCAGGCCTCAAACTTTGCTACATGAAAGCAGCTATGAGTGCTACGTGCCTATAATCTCAGCACTTCAGAGGCTGAGGCAGGAGGATGACAAACTCTTGACCAGCCTAAACCATACAGTGATGCTCTCTCTCAACCAAGTCAACAGCAAAATCTTGCTATGCAGTCTACGGCAGACGCCGGTCTTTGTGCCTCCTGAGTGCAGGGACAGGACTGAACGCATAGAAAGAAATAAAGAATTTTTTAGCCCTAACGCCTATATTTGCTTATAGTCACCCTACTGCCTGCCTCCCCTGCACCTGGGCATCTCCTTCCTGGAGGCCGAGCTGGATGTACGTAGTTAAATTCAAACCCAAGAAGCTTGAGTCAGCAATTCTACTTCTGAGAATTTATGGTTGGGGCCTAAAACCAGCAGAAGGAAGGTGGGCAAATGGGAAACTGCACTGGGCATGGGTGAATATGAGCAGAGTTTAATATATACGAAAACATTTCACATAAATGGAAAGCTGAGAGGGCCCAATCTTGTTTTCCATGGTCTCCAGTACGGGGCCTTTTCTTGACAATTCTATGAGGTACAAATACCAAGGCCAGAGCTCAGAGACAACAATAAACTTGTCTCAGGTTGCACAGCCAACATGCGGTGGTCCCTGGCAGGCTGGCTCCTGGGCAGGCTTGCCTTTCAGTACTTGAACTAGAAAAGTGCCAACATCTTGAAAGACTAGGGAAACTGTAAAGTAGTAGGTGGTTGCCATGGATACCATTGACGTGCTATTGTTCATTTAAAAATTTTTTTTATTTTTGGGTTTATAGTTTTCTGCCTGCAGGCCAGAAGAGGGCACCAGATCTCATTACAGACGGCTGTGAGACATCACGTGGCTGCTGGGAATTGAACTCAGGACCTTTTGGGAAGAACAGCCAGTGCTCTTAACTTCTGAGCCATCTCTCCAGCCCCCATTGCTCATTGTTATGGATGAATGATCACACAGGATTCAGAAAAGCCCTTGACATCACAGCTGGCAGAGTTGGGGGTTTGGTTCCAGAGACTTGACTGAAGTCTGCTTTACCTCTTTTGTGGTTGTCGTTACTTTTAAAATATTTATTCCATCAAGAGTGTGTGTGCGAGTGCATGGGTGTGTATGTGTTTAAGCACATGTGTACATGCACATGAGCACAGATATCCATGAAGGCCTGAAGTGAGCATTAGATACGTTGTATTGGAGTTATAGGGGGCTGTGAGCTGACATGGGTGGGTGCTGGGAACCCAGCCTGGGTCCTCTAGAGGAGCTGCAGTCTCCAGCCCCACCTTGTAGGATCCCTTTCTGAGCTTTAGCTTCTTTATCTATAAAATGGAGTGACGGGACCTCCCAGGATTTACATAGGGACCAAACGCCTCCAGATGCATCCCATATGTCAGCTACATTCACAAATAAAAGGAAGAGACGGGATGGAATAAATCACCCTCAGAAGACCACCAGGCACACCCCGCCTACCTCAATCTTAAAAGCGAGCCAGTGCTTGGGCTGGGAGAGCTGCCTTTCAGTTGTCTCCAACCCTCCTTCTTGAAGAGACCCACAATGTCTAACGCCATCTGCAAATGCCGGGCTTCATTTGCATCTGGTCAAAAGCCAGCCAGATGAGCACCTCTCTTGGTTTTAGGCAGGGACTTTGCCACCACTCCAGCCCCGAAGTCCACCTTCCTGGCTAGGCCTGAGCTGGCTTTGCCTGGTACACAGGAGAATCGTAGGGGATCCCAGGTCTGTGGTGGACTCTCACAGTTTAACTTAAAGTGCAGCTGGGGCCTGGGCAGTGCTGCACCCTTTTGGCCCGACATCTGTCACAGGCTGTGCAAGTAGGCCACGCCGAGGTTACTTGGCAGAGCACAGCCCCGACTCCGGCTGCTCCTTCTGCCCAAGAAGCCGGTGTTGACCTCTGGGTGGCTCCAGGACTCACCGTCATGAGCTCCTCTAGGTGTGGCAGGCTTATCTGGGAGCATTTCAGGATCCGAATTTTCAAAATAGCCAATGGCTGGGCATGGTGGTACACACTTAATCCCCAGCACTTGGGAGGCAGAGGCCTGTGGATCTCTGTGAGTCTGAGGCCAGCTTGTCCTACATAGTGAGTTACAGGGAAGCCAGAGCGACACAGTGAGACCCTGTCTCAAAACGAAACAGAATGAAGAAACGAAAACCCACCAATGGCTCTCCCATGGATCCTCTGAAGACCTGTCCACAAAACCGCTGCCCTCTTCAGTGAGTACACTTGCTGGCTGACACACCTGGGCATCTCACTCTCTATGGGGACAATGAATGTTTAACTTTAGGACTCACAAAAGCCTTCTGTTTTTCTCAGAATCAGAGTGGAAAAGTGCAAATACATGCTAAAGTAGCAATAGCAATAGGCACCAATCCTACAACTATAATCCCTACCACAACCATGTGTCAGCACACACAAAGATAACTCTGAAAATGTCAGCAATACCAGAGTTGGAGAGTCACTGTAACTCCATCACTCATGATAAAGACTTGGAGAGGAAGCCATTGAGCCAGACCTCCTGGGTTCAAATCTCATGCCTTCCTTTCCCTCACTAAGATACCACAGAATCGACTTCTCATCTCTCCTCATAAGCAATGAGGTTGTGTTTCTCGGCCTCTCCCTAGCTTGATGGTGGCTCTCACTGACCTCCAGTGGGTGTGGTTGACAGTGTGTTAGGACGCACTGGTCAAACCTTCCCCTGTATCTCCCATCTCTTCCTGGTGGGCAGCAAGGATCTGAAGGATTAGAAGACAGCAAAGAGGCTTGTGAGTGCTAGGCACAAGCTTAGCACCAGGCTACCTCTAGCCCTGAAAAACTTTCTTTTTGTTTTGAGACAGAGCCTCACATAGCCCAGGCTGGCTCCTACTTGTTAAGTAACTGAAGATGACTCAGCCCCAGCCTCAGCTGCAAAATGTCATGTTGCATGTTAGAATCCCACATGGGAAAGAAGCATCAATTTCCAATGACTTTGGGAAGCAAAGTTAAAAAGAACAGAAAGTCTAAAGGCGGATCTGTGTCTGTTTAGTCTGAATAGGCGCTGCTAATTAGTCTCACCAAGTGTGTGACAGTTCACTGCTAAAATCACCTGACATTCTGTTTAAGAGCCATATGGTGTGCTGTATGGAAGGCAGTTAATTATCTAGAGCTCACAAATATTACAGTGTTTATTCATTATAAGAAATCACAGCCCTGTTGTAATTAATCTAAATGTTTCACGCCTTGAAAAAAGCCTCAAATAAGTGATCTACATGATTTTTTGAGAGAGAGTCTCATTTAGCCCACAATGGCCTCAATCTTGCTATTTGTCTGAGGATAATCTTACCATGTATCTAAGATGAACTCTTGATTCTCCTGCCTCCACTTCACACGTACTAGGATTACAGCACATGCCACCATGTTCAGCTCTTATTTGCTCCCAAACAATAACAACAACAAAAAAACAAAAACAAAAACAAAAAAACAAAACATGCCTGGATGGTGGTGCACATCTCATGCCCAGCACCAGGGAGGGCAGAAGCAGGCTACACAGTGGTATCCTGTCTAATAAAAAGCTCGAATCCTTGAATGATCACGTGGAAACAGTCCAATCAGGAGCAATGACATTGGATTCTGCTGGCATGTAAAATGTTCTTTATACTGCTTTTTACTGTGCTTAAACTTCAGAGAACTGAGGGCCTAGCTGTTACAGCAGCTAATGGTCCCTTCACTAGCACAGAACTTCTGACTTTGGAAATTTTCCCTGGCCTCTCTGTGTCTCGGTGTCCTCATCTGAAAGGAGGTTAACTCCCTTCGTAGGTTTGCTGCCAAGATCCAATAGGTTAATATACGTAAGACACCAACCTGCCCAACACTGGGACTGTATTATGGTCCCCACAGCCAATATTATTGTTTGAAAAGTAATAGCACAGACTATGGCTTAGAAGAGCATCCTCAAGGCCCATGTGCTAAAGACACAGACCTTCCAGGGGTGTTCCAGGGAGGCTGCAGACCTCTAGGAGGTAAGGCGTCTCTACTGAGAGATCCTCAGGTCACTAGAGTGTAAGACCCCAGCCCACCATCTTCCTTTTAGCTTCTTAACCACAGGGTAGCCAGTTTGCTGAGCTAGGGGCTCCCCATCATCACCACCTGGCACATCTAGCAGCAACGCAGAGCTCAGAGGAGGTCTGTAGTAGGTCTGCCCAGTCTTGGACTGAAACCTTCAAAACCATAAACCAAACTAAACCTTTTCTCTTTATAAGCTAATTACCTCAGGCATTTCATTAAAGTCATCGAAGCTAACCAACACAACATGTTACCAAATTTTCTACAGGTCACTTAAATGTATTCATTCTTAATCTTTACTCACTTATTGTCATGATCTTGGTTTTGGGGTTTTTTTAAAAATATAGTTTGGGAATGAAGCTATCGATAGCCCAGGCAAGCAACCTGTATTTTAATAACAAAAGCCAAAAAAAATAACAAGATTATGGCAATTTGTTTAACAGAAGATATTTCAGGAATATGGTAACTCTGTAAGATGAAATGGCCCAACTCAAGGTGAATCATGCCTCTACTTGCCCCCCAGCCAATGTAAAAAATGAAGAAGAGGTAATGGCTTTAATGGTCAGCTTTCTGGCTAACACTCAAGAGATGCTCATGAATTTTCTGGAATTTAAGGAACTGGTGTCCAGTTAGACATCCAGGTGGCCAGAAAGCATGTGAAAAAGTTACTCAAGATTATCCACAAAGAAAACACAAGTAGGAAGCAAAGTGAGAAACATTTCACACTTGCTAGAGAAAGACAGACACTAACAAGTGTTGGCGAGGATATGAGGGAACTGGTTTCCTCATACACTGCTGGCAAGAAACATAGCTGCTCCCCCCCCCTTTGCATATGTATGTGTTTGCTGTGCCTGTATGTGCATACACATTCACATGTGTGTCACTGTGGGGAGCCTGGAAGATGACGCTGAAATCTTCTTCTGTTACCCTTCCACCTACTCCGTGAGACAGAGTCTCTATTAAACTTGGAATGGGCTGTTTTAGCTAGCCTCAGCTTACTCAAGGATTCCCTGTTTCCACCTCTAATGCTGAACTTACAGGTAAACTGTCATGCCCACCTGGCATTTATGTATGTTGTAGGGGTCCAAACACTGGTCCCCTTGATTGTACAGCAAGCACTTTACCCACTACCAACTTCCCTAACCCTGTTGTTCCTACATTTGAAAAGTTTGGCAATTCCACAAAATATCAAACATGGCAATAACCCAACAATGTCTCTCCTAGGTACCCAAGGGAAATGAAAACACACAATCACACAAATGTTTACATGTGAAAATTCACAGCACTCACTTGTAATAGGTTAAAAAAAAATGAAAATAACTTTTGTCTGCCAGCTGATGAGTAAGTACTTCTACCTAGAAGAAAAATTTCCAGCCATAAAAAGAAATGAAATCCTGACACATGCTGATGTACGGGTACCTTGCCAAGATTATGCTAGGAGATTGGACCCAGAAAATCACACTGGATGATTCCACTCAGAAGCAACGTCTAGAACAGGCACTTTAATTTCTTCTGTGATCAAATGCTCCGACCAAAACTTTAGGTAAGAAAGGGTCTATTTCAGGTTGCACTTCCAGGTCACAGTACCTCACGGAGAGAAGTCACTGCAGGAACCCGAAGGCAAGCCTGCTTGCTATTTCACACAGCACTTTGTGCAGAGGAAATCTTCACAGCTGAGGAACCATGGAGATACTGCTTGCTAGCTGACTTGTAGGCTGCTGGACCAGCTTGCTCTCTCACACAGTTGAGGATCGCCTGCCTAGGGATGGTGTTGCCCACAGTGGGCTGGCCCTTCCTACAATCTAGGCAACCCTCCAGTCATGCCCATAGGCCAATCTGATTCAGGCAATTCCTCAACTGAAGCTATGTCAAGCTAATCTTAAAATTATCCAGGACAGGGGGCTGGAGAGATGGCTCAGAGGTTAAGAGCACTGACTGCTCTTCCAGAGGTCCTGAGTTCAATTCCCAGCAACCACATAGATCTCATTTTCTCATCTATAATGAGATCTGATGCCCTTTCCTGGCCTGCAGGCATACAGTGTATACATAATAAATTAAAAAATTATCCAGGACAATAAGCAAATCCATAGAAACCAGCAGTAGACGGGGGCTGAGGAACGGGGAAGTAGGGCATAGAGACTTTCTGAAAGGTGATAGAAATCATCTGCAACTTACGGCAATGATTGTACAACAGAAAACATTGCAGGATGACACCATTTAAAGTTGGGTTATATCTCAGTTGTTATTATTGTTTTTTGTTTGTTTGTTTTTAATTACCATCCCTCTGAGAACCTGATGGCCTTTCCTCTGGCTTCGGACTTCCACCAGAGACCTGAAACAAATGTTCCCACCTCATGAGAAGCTATGTAAAGACAAGTTACTACTGTGTGAGAGCATCATACACACATGCTAATGAGCCTGCATGTTAAGGCAAGAGGTCGAAGGCTAAGAGGTCTGGGCGGGAAGGGTGGCTTGGGAGGTACCGGCACAACAGGCAGGAGATGAATCTGTCAGTCACACTCCCTCCCTCATCCCCATCAAACACAATCTTCCAACCCCAGAGGTACAGGCAGGGCTGTTAGATTTTGGGTTTTTTTTTTTTTTTTTTTTTTTTTTTTCACACAAGAACACCATGAATCACCATTTCCAGAACCAGCAATCCTGAAAGGGCTAGGTAGCCAGGAGCCCAAATGACTTCAATTGATGTCATAGCATTGGAAAAGCTGACAGTCGGGCCTCCAACCTGAAAGTCAATTGCCAACCACGAAATTCACGGCCCCTAGACTTCTCCTCCCCGCCTGCCTCAACACCAATTTAAGCAATTCTGAACTTTGATCTCTGTAGTAGAATGTCCCCGATTTATTGAAGTGTCAGGTCCCAATTGTGTTAACATCCACCTCTGGCAGGGCCATTACTAGGCGTGAATCCAGGTGCCCATCACCCTGTCACATTAGCACAGTGACAATCAGAAGGAACAAATCAATCTTCCCCTCCAGAGTCATCAGGGAGCCTTGCAATTTACCATAATGACAGGCAGGAAGGAAAAGCAGGTGAGGCACCATTTTTCCTCCAGGAGACTGGACAGGAGCTGGAGGGGCTACCAGGGCCCACCATGAGGCCTTGCAACCCTCAGCCAAGATGCAGCTGCAGCTCCCTGCAAAAAGGCTGCACCCTCAGACTTGCTTTACATTAGATCTGGGCTACACACACACACACACACGTTTTGCAAACAGCCTCAAAACTGTCAGCCCCTGCTGCCCAGGCTTCTCCCAGCTGTCACTATTTCTACCTGTGATCTGCAGGGCTGCTCCACTAGGGCTGAGAGCCAGGAAGTGTGTGTGTGTGTGTGTGTGTGTGTGTGTGTGTGTGTGTGTGTGTGTGTGTGTTTTCAAAGCTTGTGCACGCTCAGCCTTATGGTAAATAGGAAAATTCCTTCTATCAGAGAGGAGTGTTTATTTCCAAGCCTGAGGTGTGGATATGTGGGTGAGGAGCGAGGTCCCTTCTTGAACACCCTCTTGGCCTCCTGTGGAGCCAGTGAAATTGTAATTTTTGCAGTGACATCAAAAGCCCATTGCAGAGTCCTGCTGGCCCTTGTTCCGAGCACCCTGCATCCAAGACTGTGCCCTGAATTCCCACAAGTCTCTCTGATTCAAGACTGTGATGGTTAATCCTGACTGTCAACCTAACTGGATTTGGGGCTGCCATGGAAACACATCTCTGAAGATGTGTCCAGAAAGGTTTTTGCAGAGCAGGAAATACCCATCCTGGATGTGGGTGGCACCATACCATGGGGGTAGGGTACAAGATGGACAGAAGAGAACAGTGAGTGTTGGGTGTTAATAAAGGCTCTGGTCAATCTGCTACCAAGTGACTCCCAGAAACACTCCCTGAGGGTCTGAGGTATGGAGTGTTGACGGAGAGGCGCTCCACTGGGCTCAGGTCCACAGCAGACATGAGACATCTGATGATTGACTCTTGTCACAGATGAAGGACATTTGTACAACCCACTTGTCAAAAGAAGGGAGCTGAGGAGATGGCTCAGTCAGCAAAGTGCTTTCTTGCAAGCAGAAAGCCCCAAGTTCAATCCCCAGAACATACATATATCAATAAAAGCCAAAATGGTGTAATAGTGTGTGCTTACAATCCTGGAGGACATGGGACAGCTTACAGTGTTGTTCCCCAAGCCACCAATCACAGTCTTTTGAGATAGGGTCTCTTATTGGCCTAGAACTTGCCAATTAGACTAGGCTGGCTGGCCAGCGAGCCCTAAGGGCCATCTATTCACACACCCTTCCTGCCAAGGCTAGGACCTGTGGGCTCTGCTGTTGTTTGTTTGGGCCTTTTGATCAACTCTTTACTGTTTTCTGTTTTTGTTTTTCAAGACAGGGTTTCTCTGTTGTAGCCCTGGTTGTTCTGGAATTCATTCTGTAGACCAGGCTGGCTTTGAACTATAGTTTTATTTTGAGACTGGTTTCTAAAAGTACCACAGGCAGTGCCTGAACTTCAGGCTTTCCAGACTCACCTCCCAGGTAGCTGGGGTTACAGGCTGGTGCCACATGACCTAATTAGCTGTCATGACTGATAGGTAGGGCCCTTGCTGAGGAGTGACACGTGGCCCTGCCTCTGGTTCATTTGCTGTTCCTTTAAGCTTTATACTTCAGTCAAAGAAACGTTGAGGCAGACAAAAGAGGATCCATGGGCTGGGAGGAGAAACAGACTAGGGGGAAATAATTCTGAATTGTAGAGAGGTCTGGTCTGCCTGTGTCTTAACAATCCCCGTCCCCTAGTTTTGGCCAGTGAGGTACCACATCTCAGTTCTTCATGGAAGTGTGCTAACATGAATGTATCCAGAGCCCCTGAGCAGAGGAAATGTTCTCGGTCCCCACCCTGCCTCTCTCTACACACTCAGTACCCACATATCCTAGGACTTGGTCTCTGCTCCTAGAGCTCTGTCAAATTAATAGGACTAATTGAGAATGTCTTCCCACAATGAAGTTATATTCCTGGGGAGAGGAGGCAATTTCACAGGCTAAACACACACACACACACACACACACACACACACACACACCTCAAAAGATGAGAGCTAAATGGAATCCAGCGACAAGAAAAGTCGCCCAAGATTACAAGAGGACTTGGGCTAAGCTGGGGACTCCCTTGATGGGACTAAGTTGCACAGTGATGGTCCCATCCAGTCAAGACATACGGAGAGGGCGTTTAGTACTCTGTGCTATGACAGAACTCACACAACTCATGTGTGCACGGTATCTGCAGAGGAAACAGAGGACAGGTGAGGCTCAGGGCCCAGGCTGAGGGAGGTCCATATCCAGGCCTCTGGTTCTCAGCTGAAGCCCTCACTTGGATTTCCTACTCCACAACACACTGGACACTGCACAAAAGTTTACACCTGGCTTTTTTTTTTTTTTTTTTTTTTTTTTTTACGCCTTACTATTACGTTTAAAGGTAACTGAGTATTGAATGTGTTGTGCACATCTCCTCAAATGTTGCCCATCTATCCACAATGGTGAGCAGAGGTTTTAGTGCTCACCAACGTCCGCGGGAGTACTCCGTCTCTTCTCCAACACTAATGGCCGAAACGCACTTATGAACTGTGCTTGTTAACCAAATAAAGATATTCCAGGAGACAAGAATGATCCCTAATATGAGGTGTCCTTGGGCTGGAGCCCACTTATCCAGGCCTCATCTCCTCCTCCTGACACAGAAGTGCCTTCATTAGCAAAGCAAAGAAAGAGTCATTGTGGTGATGTAATTTCCAGACCACCCCCACGCAGACAATAAAATTGGAGTTTGAGAGAAGCTTGGTGAAATCAGAGCTCAGAAATCATAGAAGGGCTCCGAGGGCCCCCAGAGGTTATTCAAGTCTAATCCCCTAATTTTAGAAATGGGCAAACACCACCAGAAAAAGAGAAGCAATGTTAACTGTGATTACGCAACCAGTTAGAAAGGACAATTTTTTCACAAAGGTAAATATGCGGGAATTCATCCCACAAAGCCTAATACTGATGTGTGTTAACTACCCAGGATGCAGGGCTACCGAGAGAAGACTCCTGCAGTGGGTTGCACACAAAGACACATAGGGGGCTAAACACAATGTACCTGGTGTTACAATAGACTAGCAGGCCAGAGGTGCACACAGAAGGAAGCGTCCCGTCATCTTCCGAGTGCTCTAAGGGACGTGCAGAAGGGAAATCATCTGAACGTTGTGTGGTTTGTTTATTTTCATATAGCCTAGGACAGTCTTGAATTTGCTATGTAGCAGAGGGTGACCTTGAACTTCTGGGCCTGTTGCTTCCACCTCCCAAATGCTGGAATTACAGGCCCACGCCAGGCCTGGTCTACATGCCTGGAGATTGAACCTGGGGAGGGCTTCATGTATGCCAGGCAAGCACGCTACCAACTGAGTTATGTTCTCAGCCCCTTGGGTTGGGTATTTATTTGTTTGTTTGTTTGTTTGTTTATTTATTTATTTTAAGATTTACTTACTATGTATGCAATGTTATGTCTGTATGTATAGCTACACAGCCAGGAGAGGGCACCAGATCTCATTGTAGATGGTTGTGAGCCACCATGGGGTTGCTGGGAATTGAACTCAGGACCTCTGGAAGAGCAGTCAGTGCTCCTAACCCTCGGAGCCATCTCTCTAGCCCCCTTGGGTTGGGTCTTACAGAAGAAATAGAGTTTATTGGATAGAGAAGGTCTTTTTAGAAATGTCAGATAGTAGCCAGGCATGATGGCGCACCCCTTTGATCCCAGCACTCAGGGAGGCAGAGGCAGGTGGAATACAGAGTTCGAGGCCAGCCTGGTCTACAAGAGTCCAGGACAGCCAGGGCTACACAGAGAAACCCTGTCTTGAAAAACCAAAACACCAAACCAAAGAAATGAACAAACAAGAAGGAAGTGTCAAATAGTGCATGAACAGGGAAGAAGAATACAGCATTTTGGTTGTGAGCCTACATAGTTGAACCATCTCTTCAGCCCAAAAGTAAGAACACAAGAAAGGACAGGATGTGTTTAGGGAACAAAGGGTGTCTGCTGTGATTAAAATGAAGATTTTGGGCTGGGCATGGTGGTGCACGCCTTTAATCCCAACACTTGGGAGGCAGAGAGACAAGCAGATCGCTGTGAGTTCGAGGCCAGCCTGGTCTACAAAATGAGTCCAAGACAGCCAAGACTACACAGAGAAACCCTGTCTCAAAAAACCAAAAAAAAAAAAGAAAGAAAATTTCTTAAAAGGGAATTAAATTGAGGCAGGACTAAACAAACAAAGCCAAAAATTAGGGGATAGCGAGGTGGTTTGGCGATCAGGAGCACTGGCTGAGCTCCCAGAGTGCTCAGGCTTGGTTCCCAGCACTCACATGGAGGCTTGCAACCACCTGGAACTCTAGTTCAAGAGGATCCAAGCCACTCTTCTGACCTTCTGGGCACCAGGCACGCACACGTACATGCTGCACACATGTCCGTGCCAACAAAACACTCACAAACATAAGTAAAAAGAAAGAGAGGAAATTAGACAACGTATTTTCAGGCATGGGGGCCCACATCTGCCATCCCAGCACATGGTAGGCAAAGACAGGAGGGTCACCCAAAGTTCCAAGCCAGCCAAAAGTTATACGATGAGCCCTTGTTTCAAAAACCCAAAACCAAACTAAAAGAAAACAGCATATTGGCCAAAGGATAGAGAAAGGAGAAAAATGGATCAGAGATAGACTAGTGGAGTGTACACCGCAATACAAAAAAAAAAAAAAAAAAAAAAAAAAAAAGGTAAACAATTAGCCTAAAATAAATCAAATGACCTTTGCAGCCTGAGTGAAAGCCATGGTGTTTAGAAGGAAGGGTCAGGTCAGCTGGACTTCATGAGAGACGCTGGGCCTGGGCTACCACTACCCACCCTCCACACAGCTTAATATCTATTTGGCACAGCCTTAGTGCGGAGAAAGCATTTGGGTTTGTTTGTTTGTTTGTTTGTTTGTTTTAATGACTATAAAAGAAGGTGAAAATTATGCAAGCTTCGGGTCCAGTGCCAATATTTGCTGTCTGACCCTTACAAAACGTCACTGACTTCTGAGATAGGAAGTCCCCAACACATTGTAGCTCTCGGTGGCCGATGAACGATGATGAAGTGGACATACATTGGTGACAAGTAGAAGAAATAATTTCGCTGATGGCCTGTCAACTTGGGAATCTCATGAAATATCCAAGTGGGAAGATGTATTAGGAACAGGGGTGAAAGATCAGGGCTTGAGATATGTGAGAGTCACCAATGGGCAGATGGTAGGTGAGGGAGCAGGTAGGATAACAGTGCATGGGGGATGGGGTGGGGGTAGAGGGGGGCAACGCCCCAGGATAGCAGGAAAGACTACTGCTCAGGAAAGCAGCTAGAGAAGGGATCGGAAAGACGGAGAGACACCAGGACCAAATTCAGAGAGAACCAGGTACCAGAGATAATTTAAGGACTCGAAGCTGAGCAATGCTGAATTATCTCCAGCAGGGCAGAATCGGTAAAGGAGGCCCCGACCTGGGGAGTCACTGTAATAGCAAATAAAACTGGCTCTCTGCTTAGGCACGGGATTCTCCATTCCCCTAGTTCTCCCCACTGCTCCTGACCTCTTCATTTTCAGTCTTTCTTGCTGGTTCTTCATCTCCCAGCTTCTGAATGCGGGGACGCCACAGGCCTCAGTCCTTGGACCTCTCCTCTTTTATAACCAGTCTTGACAATCTCATTCAGTCTCATGGATTTAGACACATGTGGTCACATCTCCACCTAGACCAGCAGTTCTCAACCTTCCTAATGCTGTGACCCTCATGTTGTGGTGACTCCCCCCCCCCCGCAACCATAAAATTATTTTCATGGATACTTCATAACTGTAATTTTGCTACTGTTATGAATTATAATGTAGATATTTTTGGATATAGAGGTTTAGCAAAGGGGTCGCAACCCCACACGTTGAGAACCCCTGACTTGGCCCTCTCCTTGACTCACAGGACAAACTCAAACCCAACGTCTCTACCTGGAAGTACAACAGGAACCATTACCTAGTCAAGACCAAAACCCAGAACCTTCCTTCCCTTCTTCCAGGTGGATCTGATCGCTGATCAAACCAACTCTATCTTTGCAGCTGTTCAAACCTAAAACTCAGTTGCTTGAGTTGACTCTCACCTTCCATCCAGCCTTTCAATAACTCCTTGCTGTATCTTCAGAAAATACCCAGAATTGAGCCCTAAACACACACACACTGTTACCTGGATCACCCTAGAGGCCTCCTGACTCATCCCCCTGCCTCTGTTGCTGCTCCTCAGTCACTTAATATTACTAATGACTGCTATGGACATAGGAGGGAAGCCATGATCTTCTGTGTGAACCTCCCCAAACCTTCCTGACTCACTCTGAGCAGAGGCCCGAGCCTCACAACGACAGGACTGGGAATGCCATCAGATCCCCATCGCAAAGCAGAAACCAGCTGAGTTGTAATTTCTGAGCACAGGCTCAGGTTGAAAGCTGACATGTAACATCTTGGGAACAGGATAGGACTTGCAAGAAAAGGTCACTTAGCCTTTCCTTCAAGGTCCCCAGGGGCTTCATACAGTCAGTAGCTACTTAAAGATGCTGTAGAGAAGGTTCTGCTGCCCACAATGAAGACGATTTCAAACTTCAAAGACTCTCCAAAAGTAACTTGTCAGTGTCAACAGCTACTGCCCCTTGTGCCTTGTGGTAGTATGGCATAGCCTGTCTGGTAAACTTCACACCTTCCAGGGGGAAGTGGGGAGCTGGGAGACTATGGTGAAGCCCTTGCCTCACACGCACAAGGCACATGATCAAGGCACTGCAAAAACTAACGAACTAAAGGGAATTTTAGTTTCCTAGTAAGGATGATGAAAGAGATACTTAGATACTTTAAGGAACTTGTCCTATGCCACAGACATTAAAAGAGGATAGGACAGAAGTCAAACATTCAACTGTAAGCTATGAAAGACATTTTAAACTCATGTCTTGTTTATCTAACAATGTTTTTTTGTTTTATATACATACATATAAATTTTTGTTTTATATACATATATTTACATACATATATTTTTTTCTGCATGCAACATGTGTGCCTGGTGCTTGCAGAAGCCAAGAAGAGGGCATTAGATCCCCTAGAACTAGAGTTACAGGTGGTTGTGAATCACTCTGAGAGTGTTAAGAATCAAACCCTGGCCCTCTAAAAGAACAGCAGTCCTCTTAACCACTGAACCATCTCTGCAGCCCCTTGTCTGTTTTATTATTTTTCTTATTAAAAAAAAAAAAAAACTGAGGGGCCTGGAGAGATGGCTCAGAGGTTAAGAGCACTAATTGCTCTTCCAGAGGTCATGAGTTCAATTCCCAGCAACCACACGGTGGCTCACAACCATCTACACTGTGATCTGGTACCCTCTTCTGGCCTGCAGGTGTGCATGCAGACAGAGCACTGTATATATACATAATAAATAAATAAATCTTTTTTTTTTTTAAACCGAAACAACAACACAAGAATGGCTGAGTATGGTGGTACACTCCTATAATCCTAGACCTTGGGAGGAGGAGGCAGAAGGGTCAGGGGTTCAAGTTCATCTTCAGCTATATAGGGAGTTAAAGGCTAGCCTGAGCTACACGAGAACCTGCCCCAAAAAACCAAACACATTAGGCTGGAACCCCAGCCTAGTAACAGCTAATAATAGCCTAATCGCTTGGTGATAGAGCACTAGTCTTGAATGCAGGGGACCTTAGGTTTGATCTCTGGATCTGCCAAAACAAAACACACAAACAATAAAACTCACACAGGTAAACTTTCTCCGTGTCTTCTAGATAAAACATCCTATGATGTATGTACTATGTATCCTTAGGATAACATTTTTATAGAAATTATTGGCCTACACATTCCAACACACGTCATATCTTTCGAACCTTTGTGTCTTACGTAGAGATTTGTGGGACAGAGCAGGTATCAAATGACGAAGAGTGGTCCCCAGGAGAAGTCCATGCTGAAGCTCTAGGACAGTTGGTCAGCATTTCAGTACACATGACCCCAAAGGGTCACGAAGAAGGAGAGGGAAGTAGACTCTCCACAGCAAAAAGTTGTGAGCTCACACTTGATGTAGAACAAGACCCAGCCCAACATTACTAAGCTTGAGGGCTGCTGGGCCATAGACACACACTCACCAACAACAGTCATTTTCGTGCCAGCCTCAAGCTGTGTTTGACTACAACTGCCCCAGGCAACAGGAAGCAGCTGGGGTGGGCGTTGGCCAGCGCTGTCAGAAGCCATGTGCGTTCCTATTGACCCACTTAGGGCCCTTGGATTCACTGATGGACTGAGCAGAACTGGAGGTCTATAGTTTACAGAAATACAAGTAAGACCAGGCGCTTTGTTTCAAAAACCTCAACTGAGTAAGGAAGGGCGGGGCTTATGAGCCGCAAACAAGCTCAGTGAGAGACAGCGTGGTACAGGTGGCAGAGTGAAGTGGCCCTGTGGCTGATTACTGGGACACTATGTTTCTACTAGAAACAGGGAGAGAACTGTGATGGGGTCCATCAGGCCCAATTCACCCCTACCCTCATCCCCCACCCCCTACTGCCACCCCTACCCGCATCTTCTCTCCTCTGGAACTCATCGGCTGCTGAATATGTAAGAGCCAGCCCTCACATTCTGTGTCCTTCAGTCTTCTGGCCCGGGTGGCAGCCCTTTCTGTTCAAGTACAAGAAAGACCATGAGTCCTTGCTCCACTCTCTCCTCTTCTGTCTGCACATTCCTAACAGTAGCTGTCCCTAATGACTACAGTTCCTGTCTGAAGCTCTCGTAAGCTGGCTGGAACTCCTGCCTAGAACCCTGCTTACTCAAGAGGCTGAGGTAGAAGGATTAAAAAAAAAAAAAATCAAGGCCAGCCTTAAGTGAAATCTAGTTTCAAAATAAAAATAAGTAAAGAGAGAGCGAGGAGGTGTAGGGAGATGACTCAATAAAGAGTGTACCACACACACATGACAACCCAAGCTCAGACCTGCACCACCCACTTAAAAAGCAGGGCACACCAGCGTGCACCTGCAATCCCACCGTTAGGGAGGCAGAGGCAGAGGATCCCTGGGCTTGGTGCCAGCTAGTCTACCCTAACCAGTGAGTGTCAGGCTCATTGAGAGAAGAGATTTGTTTTTAAAAAGTAAAGTAAAAGGCTGTTGAGATGGCTTGGCTGGGAAAGGAGATGGTTCAGCAAGCCTGGTGACCTCCTGGTGACCTCCACATAGGCCCATGGCAGAGTGCTCCCCAATACACACGTCAGGAGAGCATACACTAATAAAAAATAAAGAAAGGTCTAGAGCAATTGAGGAAGACCTTCAACACTGGCCTCCGTCCTTCACACACTTGCAAATATAAATGTATTCCTATACATATACCGTATACATGTATAGGGCAGGGGGAGGGGACACGCTAGCCCACTGAGGATGTAGCTCGGTGGTACAGGCCTTGCTTAGCATGTACAAAGAAAGTCCTAAGTTGGAGTCCCAGCTCCACAAAAGGCAACCACAAAATCAAGAGTGAACTCTGAGGTTAAGAGAACTTGAAGTTCTTATGAAGAACCCAAGTTTGACTCTCAGCGCCCATGTGGTGGCTCATAACCCTCTGTAACTCCAGCTCTAGGGGATCTGATGCCCTCTTCTGGTCTGTATGGTCACCAAACACACATGTGGTACAGACATGCAAACAAAGCACTCACACACATACTTTTTTAATCAAGGAAAAAAAAAAAATCAGGCTCTAACTCCAAATGGGTTCCAGTTACCTTTCCTGCCCCTTTCTGTATGGGCATAGGTGTGTGTGTGTGTGTGTGTGTGTGTGTGTGTGTGTGTGTGTGTAAGCAACAGCTTTTCCCTATTACCAACCCTCCATCCTGTGGCCTTAGGCTACACACAGCCAAGGATGGCTAACAGTGCTGCCTGACACAAAAATCATAGAGATAACTCAATGATGGCTTTCAATCGTCAGCTTTGTAGGTGACATCATGTCACAACATGGGAATGTTAGCCCTGCCTGCTGTTGTAGCATCCCTTTTTGGCTCTGGCAATCTTGCCTGTGGCTCTGTAAATAACTGCGTCCTTTACTGCAACGCATGCTGCTTGTGTCACAGAAACCTGGCTGGGTGTCGAAGGAATGAAGAAAGAACAGACACACAGTCTCACTCATAGGGAAGCTGGGGTCAGGTGGGCCATGCGCACTCTGGCGGAGCAGACCCACCTATTCGGTAACTCAGAACTTCAGCTGGTTTTTATGGGCAGCACAGGGGGAGCGGCTGGCCAGGCTTGGTAGGAGGTGTGTGTAGGTGAGCAGTCTCAGGCTTCAGCATCCAGGAGGAAGAAGCTTTGGTTGTTAGTTTCCATACACACTGGCCAATTGCTCATAACATTCATACCTGTATATACTGCCAATATTTACACTCAGACCAGAAGATGGCTTTGCCGTCACTCTGAGCCTGACGTAGGGCTTTCCCATAGGTCCACGGCCTTGGTCCTTGGAGTGGCTGGGTTCATGCCAAACATCATACAAAAGCTCAAGGTTAGTCTGAGGAAAAGAAAAAGAACAAGAGGGGGGTACCGGGGCAGCAGACCCGGCTCCTCTCAACTCAGCGCCAGCACTGCCAAAAAAGAGAACGTTTTTAACCCCACAGCTGTTACTCACACACCTATCACCATACCGATTTTTGAAAAGCAACACTTCACTTCATACACCCAAAAACAAGTTGTAAACTCTGTCTATGGGACAAAGTATTTTACACAGGAACTATCCTGGAAACAAAACAAACAAACAAACAAAAACAGAAAACCAACCAACCAAACAAACAAAAAACCCAGAACTTCACTCCCACAGGATGTCATTCTCTCTGCTCCTTCATTAATTATTTTCCAAATCCCATCCAAGTTGACCTTCTGTTTTCTCAAGGCTCTGCTGAACGGAAAAGACAGGATGCCAGAGAGCCTTAAGATCATGTCTCTGAGAACCAGCTGCATACAGGGACAGAGAATCCTGGGCTTGGTCAAGAGAAGACTCCAGAAAGTAGGACAGTCGATTTCAAAAGGGTCAATGCCACATCAGACTCCAAGGGTCTGCATCGGGCACAGGCTGATCATCTTTGGGCTAACATAAACCTTTCTCCTAGTTGGTAACAGTGGTCTGAGCGCTGTTGGCCAGTTACGAGCCTCAGTAACTCTGAGCTGCCATTCACCAGGTGGATGCACCAATATCAGAAACACAAGCTAGGAAAAGGAGCTCCCAACCTAGGATCTCACGATCACTCACGCACTGTACATAGATCAATCAATGGTTTACCAGAACAGCTGCCCATAATTTCTACTTCTGTGGTATCAGAGACCAGCGGCCAACTGTGGTTGCAAAATGCTGAATGGAAAATTCCAGAAGTTTTATGGTGCACACCATGCTGACTAGCATGATGAACTTTTGCCTCATTCCACACCTTCCAGCCAGGCATAGGAGTCCTGTGGAACCACATTGTATATGCTACTAGGCATTGGTAACTTTGTAGCCATCTTTGTTATTGGTTCAAGGATCAGCCTGGCTGTCCCAACACTGCAATGCCTGTAATACTGAGTGCAACCTACCGGTTACTTCCCTGCCACCTTTATGAAGGATCCAAATCATCACTCTGGAATGGCAAGTCCCTTTACCCACTGAGCCACCCCAACTTCCTCCTTCCTCATGTTAACCTCTTACTGTGCCTAGCACACAGGTTAAACTTTACCATAGATACACAAGAAAAAGCGTGCTATATATCAGGCCCACAGTATTGACCATTTGCTGAGCATCTTGGAGCAATTCCCCCAGAGAGAAGGGGGAACTGGGTATAAGAGTAAGGGGGAGCACTCATGCCGCAATCTAGACCGAAGACACTTAGCTCACGCATTGATTTGCTAATTAAGTGCCAAAGTGGTTTCCAGACTTCAAGAGACTAAGAACATGAGACTCTTCCTAGTCCATCATCACCTCTGACCCACTAAGCAGTCTCCTGAAATGATCTGGGGGGCTTGGGCTATCACACAGTGGGAGAGTGCCTGCCTAATATCACTGAGGCCCTAAGATCAACCTCCAGTAGCATACCAATGATCAATCAATCAACAGTAAATGAGGCAGGCCTGGAATCCCAACTACTTTGGAAGCCGAGGCAGGAGGACCACACAGACTAAGCTCAAGGTTAGTCTGAGAAACAGAAAAGGAACAAGAGGGTGGTACCGGGGCAGCAGACCCGGCTCCTCTCAACTCAACGCCAGCACTACCAAAAAGAAAACATTTTTAACCCTACAGCTTTTACTCACACACCTATCATCGTACTGATTTTTAGCCAGGCCACCCCAGCACTTGGGAGGCAGAGGCAAGCAGATCACTGTGAGTTCGAGGCCAGCCTGGTCTACAAAGCAAGTTCAGACAGCCAAGCCAACACAGAGAAACCCTGTCAAAAACAAACAAACAAAACAAACTGATTTTTGAGAAGCAACACTTCATTTTATACACCCCAAAGCAGTTGCAAACTCTCTGCCTATGGAAAAAAGTATTTTACACAGAAACTATCCTGGGGGGGGGGGGGGAACACCGAGATTGCTCCTGTTCATCCTGCTGAGAAAAAGAAAGTGATTTAAAAAAAAAAAGCTTGGAATGGAATGTTTGGGTTCACAGCAGGGTCACGGCCCTTAGGTGTAGTGAGTTTATCCCCCACCCCCTCTCGCCCCATCTCGTCCCGTCCTTCTCTCATCCAGTCAACTAACATTTTATACAAATCAGTACTGTCCATACAAGCCCAGGGACCCGCGAGAGATCCAAGGAAGCCAGCGCCGCAGCAGTAAAGGACCTGAAGGCGCCCGGGAAACGACGGCGCTGCAAAGACCAATGAAGGCTGAGAGCGGGGTTGTGACGGCGCCCATGAAAACTTTGCTGCAGAAACTTGGCAAATGCCAGCCCTCGGGCGCGCAGAGGGCGGGGACAGCGGCCTAGCGGAGGGTGCAGGGGACTGGCTGGGCCTCCGCTCTGGGACAACAGCCACCCGAAGCCTAGGCTATGCCTGTAGCCCAGCGATGACACCGACCCAGTCGGGGCCTGGCAGGCGACGCCGGGACGTTACAAGGTGCGCCCGGGCACTGCCAGGGGTCCCCTCCACCCCTTGGCTCCTGGGTCCCCACAGCGCCGGCGGCGGCCTCGGCTGTTCCTACCTTCCTTGGCTTTCTTCCTCCGGGCCAGGGTCCCTCCGAGTTTCCCCAAGAACGAGTCATCCTTCTTGCGGGACGGAGGCGACTTGGGGGTGGGAGATTTGGGAACTGAGGGCGACTTCTGCGGGGATGTGGCCATGGCGGCAGGACCCGGAGCTGGAGCTGGAGCTGGGCGGCCACGGCGGGCGGCGGCGGCGGGACTGAGGCTGCGGCTTTCCAAACGGAAGCGGAATTATTCCAGGCATTTGAGGCAGCTCGCTTGCCTTTCCCGTCCCTCGCTCCCTCCCTCGCGCCGCCCTCCGCCCTGCAAGGAGCTGCTGCGCCTGGGGGCCCCTGCGCCCGGGGCTGCCCCGGCTGCAAGGATGCCCTGGCCTGCTGCTTGCTGGGGGCTATGAACGCAGGGGCACGTGCATGCTAGGGGGATGTGAGGCCTAATCTGGAGCCTGGAAGCTTTCACTTCTCCCCTACTTTACACACACACACACACACACACACACACACACACAGCACAAGTCAGGATCTGCAGGGCATCAACCCTGCGATCTTCCTATTTGCCAGTTGCCTGGGTGCACTTGCTTTACCTACTGCATGGATGATCTCTCCATTGTTAGCATTCTAGTATCTTGTGCGCATAAAGAACTCAAGGAACCAAAATGGGCTCTGGTCCCAACAGACTTCCCCGTTCAACTTTTGCATCAATCTGCAGACTTCCACCTTCTCTCCACACTCAACTGGAGCTGGAAGTCCATGACAACAGAGGCCCAGCTCATGCTTGCAAGGCATTTGTTGGTCTGGCATTGTAACTGTATGGAAGGACAAGACCAGCTGTAGAAGGCACAACATGAACTCCCAGGAGACACTCATCCTAACCTACCTAGCCAAGAGCAATAGAGTTAGTTCCAGACTCCCTTGGCCTGACATTGGATCCATACAGGGCGGTTTTACAGACTGCCAGTGATGTCTAAGAGACCTACTTTTATTGTGCTTCTTTGGGCTCTTGTGTTTCACTCTCTCTTTCCCATACTTAGAGGGAGGGCACCTTGGCAGTTCATCAGCCAGAAGAGTTATGGGTTACGGAGTTACGGACTGTTTCCACAGCTCTTTCTCTGGCGAGGCATAAGCAAATATCTGCCCCTCCTTAACAGAACACTACCAACAAACTACAATTGCCGCTGAAGTCAAGCTTGGAGGGCCAACGAGTTCATCAGACTTAGTTACAGAGCCTGGGTGAAGGGTGTGGGTAGCCCCCGAAACAGCCGCACCCCTGCAAATTCCTACCCCAGCAAGGATGGCTTCTAACTGTATAAGTGGAAACCCTGTCAACTATTTTTCAACAGTCTGCCACTCTAGCACCCCACAGCCCACGTGGAATTAGGGCAGAGTTACTTATGCGGGTTGCAAGAGAGAGTAGGCAGACCTGAAGTGAGAATCCAGTAACTGTCCCTGCCCCATCCTTCTATAAGGGAGAGTCAATAAACAGGCTGGGTCCCTCATAAGTTCTCACCACTACTTAGATGAAGACAGTGGCTGCTATGCTCCAAGGAGGGTGCTCTACAACACGTGTACTACACACACTGATGGACTCCCGCTGTCCGGAAGGGAGCAAGGGCTTGAACTAAACTGGAGAAACCGTGGTCCAGCAGTTGGGCACTAGGTTGCTGATCACACAGCATCCTGGCAGGGGCATCTGTTTTCAGCCAGAGGCATGTCGATGAGTGACACGCATGTCGATGAGGGTGGGGCACGTGTGTCTTAACTTACTTCCTGTTGCTCCAGAGGAGAGCCAGAAGCAACTTGGGGAGGGAAGGGCTTATTTCACCCCTTGTGTTGTCTTCCATGGACGGAAGTCATGGCAGGAGTCTGGAGGCGGGGACTGAAAGCAGAGAGCGTGGAGAAAAGCTCTCTACTGCCTTGCTTCTCCTGCATTCCCTGCCTTCCTCACTTTGCTATTATTATATAGCCCAGGACCACCTGCCTAGGTGTGGCACATGGCAGAGTGAGATGGGCCCTCCCACATCAATCATTAATCAAGAAAGTGCCTCCCAGGCTTGCCTAGAGGCCAATCTGATAGGGGTATTCTCTCGCTTTTGGTCCCTTCTTCTTAGATGACTCTGGTCAGGTTGACCAAAAACTAAGCAACACAACATGCACTGGAAGGGACATAGGGACACAGGGCCTTCTCTCTCTCTCTCTCTCTCTCTCTCTCTCTCTCTCTCTCTCTCTCTCTCTCTCTCTCTCTTACACACACACACACACACACACACACTCAAGAGACACAATGAAGTTGTGCTTTGACTATACCACTAACCCTTCTTTTCCAGGATCTCAGACACAAGAAGACATTTTTCACATCTGCGGCGCTGTAAGCTCTGACTACGGTGTCAAATCCACACAGCTCAAAAGCCTGCTGAGTCTCCATCATGTCTTCCTCTACTAAACGAGGCAGTTGGAATGGAATAGTGATTCTTGAGTCTGACGGTGGCCTGGGGGAGCTGCAATATGCTACCGCCTTTTTAGAGTATTGACCAGAACTCAGAGGTTCTGACTCAATTAATGAGAAGTGAAATCAAAGAATAAGGATTGCTAAAACTTCACATCAGGTGATGTTCATATAAGTGGTCCACGTGTTGGTGCTGAGTATTTAAGGCTACGTCTGACTCTAACATTCTGTGAGTCTCTCATAAATTGTTGACAACTTTCTGTGTGCAGGGGAGATGCCCATAGCATCCTCAAGGTGATTCATGGAGATCTTTAAGTTGCCCATGTATGCGCTTATCTATATACAACCCTCTTGTTACTTTTTATGGCTTTCTTTATACTTTGAAAGCCACTCAGCAAACCTAAAAGGAAGGTCTATCTTGATGGTTGAGTGCTGCCTCCCAGAACACCAAACCAGCTGTGTTGCCAGCAAGGCTGAGCTTGTACATCGTCTCTATGGGGTATTGGAGTGGGATCAGATGTGGCTGCTGCTAAGGTTTCTGAATCTGGATGGAGACGTATTTCTCAGTGGTGCGTGCCTGTGTGTGTGTGTGTGTGTGTGTGTCTGTCTGTCTGTCTGTCTGTCTGTCTGTCTGTCTGTCTGCCCGTCTAGGGATCATAATGGAATGACTAGGATTGGAGAATGCATGTTGAGGCTTTTGGCATTTTGGACAGTAAATTGTCCATTGTCACCCCTATCAGCACAGGTCCCTTGCTTTGTCTCCCAACTTTATTCTCTTGAAGACTATCTCTGACTGAACCTGGAGCTTTGTGGGTGGCAGCAAACCCCACAATGCTCCTACTTCTGCCCTTACAGTGCTAGGGAGCACATGGCCACACTCAGCTTTAAAAGAAAATGTGTGGGGCTGTTTTCCCCGCATGCATGTATGGTACACTACAAGCATGCCTGGTACCCTTGGAGTCCAGAAGAGGGCATTGGATCCTCTGGAGCTAGAACTGTAGACAGTTCTGAGCTGCCACATGGGTGCCAGAAGTCAAACAAGCCCTCCTCTGGAAGAGCAGCCAGTGCTGTTAACTGTTGAGCCATCTCTCTTGCCCCACAAATCAGATTTTTATGTGGGTGCTGAGAATTTGAAGTCAGGTTCCAAGCTACCTCCTTAGCCTGATTAACTTTTTAAATGAAGTCATGGTCCTCTGGAGGATCTTTTCTGTGGGCCTCTTCTCTAGGTCTCTGAGTGGCCCATATTACTCAAAGATCCACAGGCCCTGAACCATCACCAAGCTTTTTTTTTTTTTTTTTTTTTTTTGAGTGGGGATCATATGTCTTGGTTGCTTGTGCTTCTCCCAGCCATGCTCTGTGTGGTCTTGTCCCCTGTATGTTCTAGAAGGTGATTCATGTAGTGGTAGATGACTTGGCTTTGAATCACTACACTGGCAGGATGTCTGTGAATGGATCCTGGAGTGATTTAGTCTCTCTGTGGCTCTCACCTCAGCCAGGTGTAGTGGTATACACCTCTAATCTCAGACTGGGACGAGGAGGCAGAGTTCTGAATTGCAAAGGCCATGATTTTACGTGGCTAATGGGAAATCCCAGAGAGGTGAGCCTGCAGATAACAGATGGTCCCCAGAGCCTCTACCACTTTCAGGAAGACAGCTGAGAAGTTTAGAGTGGCCATCCTCCTAAAGATAAGTAATGAAAAGGTATGGGTAGTACCAAGGTGGGGCCAGGGGTTGGTTAGAGCTCTAAAATAGTGACCATTCTAGTAGATGAAGGGAAAATAAAGATAATAATAATAATAATAATAATAATAATAATAATAATAATAATAATAATAATCCACAGAGAAAATCTGTTAATAACCAACTCAGGCTAAAATAGAGTGTACAGAAGGAAAGCCAACTTTTCTTTTATGTTGTGTTTTGCTTTTATTTTCCTAATCACCCATGGAAAGGTAATAATGCAAAGAAGGATGAGGAATGAAGGAGGGTTAGACCAAATACCCTCCTCCCAAGGCTCAGGGAACATCGCAGAAAAAGGGATGGAGAGATAGTACCAGCCAGAGGCCTGAGAGTATTAAAGCAAAACAGTGTTTTCTTGACATAGAGGCCTGCTGTACTCACAAGCTCACAGCAGCTTGGTTGCCTGCATGAGACAAATCATAGTCAGCTGCTGTGGACAATCGGAAGCCGCCCCATATTCCACGCCTGGGATTAAAACAAAAACGTATTTACATAACATAAATGGGTTTTTAAAGAAACCAATATTCTCACTACAAGCACCCACATAAAAGGCAGGGAATGGCTGTGCGCTGAGGCTGAAGGGACAGACAGGAAGATTTGAAGAGCTTGCTGACCAATTAGCCTAGCCAAGGCCCCAAGCATCCATTGCACTGAGGGACCCTCTTGCAAGGTGGTTAGGTGGAAAATGATAGAGGTAGATACATAGGTGTCCAAACTCTCACGTGCATGCATATCACACACACACACACACACACACACACACACACACACACACATACACGTACGTACGTACGCACGCACACACTCATTGCCACGCCTGGTGACCCAAGCTCCTGGTATCCCTGAGCTCCCGGTGTCCCTGAGCTCCTGGTGTCCCTGAGCTCCATGTGGTAGGAAGTTCTTCGCTCTCCACACTGGCACCATGAGGCTCGTACCCACCCACACCCACAATAATTAAAATTTAAAATGTAGTGAGTAAATAAAAAAAAGAGTAAGCTACAAATGGGTCTGGAAGCATAATAATCACACAAAATAACAAAAAAAGTCTTTGTAGGATTTAAAACGTATAAATCAAATTAAAATATACCAAAGAGGAAGCCTTGCTACTGGGAGGTGAATAAGCAGTATCGAATGTCTTCCGGTCCAGCCCTTTGTTGTGAAGAGGTAAAACAATACGGTTGACGTTAGAGCTCGAGCTCGACACGGCATCACCACCGGGAGGGCACTGGGAAGGGAGCGAAGGTTTAAGATAATGGGGAGAAAATTGGCATCTCGGAGCTCAGTTCAGACAGAGTTCATCAACTGCGTGCATAATCTCTACCTGTCACTTGGCTGTCATTTTTACGTTTACAGTGTTTTTCTTGTGCTTTACAATGTTCCTTTAAAACCTTCATAAGGTTGAAGGCTAGCTAGCCATCTCAAGACAGACTGTAATAAACCTCTAAAGGCCCATGCCAGGGGAAGGGTCCCCTACAAGTGAATGTTACAGTTTAGACACTGTCCCCCAGAGAGTTACACAGATGGGCTTTGGGGGGTATATGCTCCAGGTTCTTGAAACAGATGATGCTCTTAGCTACCCTTCAGGAGTCTCTCAATGAACTGCACACATACGGCACCAAGCTTTTGAGGACAGAAGGAAGCAGGTGTTGAGCCACTATAGGCCCAGTGAGGCAAGGTGAACACACGGATCCTGGCGGATATTGTGCGCATGTGGTCCATGTCACAGGCCATTGGGCTTCTCTCTTCTTGGTTTGCTTTATCATAGGGCCTCACGCTGTAGGCTGGACTGCCACCCCCTATCTGCTCTTCTCTCTCCTCTGCCCTTTCCCAGGTCACCATGACTTGGAACCAGGATTTCTCTGCTATGATAGTAACTCTTTCCTTCCATGTGCCATCTCCAGACTTGTGTGGCCAGCAAGAAAAAAGAGAGCCTGCCCCATTGTTTGCTGGGCTAAAGCTACTGAGAGCAGAGACACTGCCTTTCATGGAGGAAGGCCGGAAGTGTGTGTGAGATGGAACTAACCCTGCAGGTGGCTTCGCTGGGAAACCCTGAAGAGTGAGCCTGAAGTGTTGCTGACTAGCTGGCAAGGAGGGGGCTGGACAGCAGCTCATCAGAGGCCAGGACAGAGAGATGAGCCCAGAGCAGTCTATCTGCAAACCATTATCCAGGGGCAGTTCTGGAAGGAGAGCACCACGTGACCTGGCATCTGCCTATGTCTTCCTTACAGACAACTGCCCCTTCTGACCTGAGACTCGATGGGCCCATTTCTGGCTCTGCTGTTGGGCCTGAGCCACCGAATCCAGTTATAGAGTTCAATGCTGGCCCTTTGCACTTTTCAAAGTTTTTTTTTTCTTTTGAGAGTTATTTTTCTCTATGTATATGACTGTTTTCCTGCATGTATGTCTGTGCACCATGTGCATGCCAGATACCCATGGAGACCAGAAGAGGACATCAGACCCCGCTCCCCCCAACAGGAGTTACAGATGGTTGTTAGCTGGGTGCTGGGAATCAAACTCAGATCCTCTGCAAAAGTAGCAAGCGTCTTTAACTTCTGAGCTATCTTTCTAGCCCTCCCGTTCCCATTTTAAAACCGATGACTACATACAGCAGGAACCCTTGAGGGAGGGGAGGGGAGGGGAGGGGAGGGGGAGGACCCGCCCCATGTCACAGATGGAGACATCAGGGACACACCGAGTTTCTGGGGCATCCAGTGAGCGGCACTGAGCTGGAGGTAGAGTCCCGGCTTAGCGGCCTCTCCCTTAGGGCTGTGTTTAGAATGGATGTACACAGTGAGCTGCTGGATTGTTCCAAATTTACTCTACTCGGGTCTTTTTTGTTTACCCACACATGCATGCAAGTGCTGTATGCTCATATACCTGCGTGCACACCAAATTACTGTGGCCATATTGTCTATTGTCAATATAGAATGGGGAGGGGACTGGAGTCATGTGCCACCATGGCTCAACATCAGGCTATTGGCTCCTGTGTCTGTCGCACAGAACCATGGGGGCTTCTCCAATGACCAAGATCCCCCCTCATTCTGGAATGTCTTAACCCTCTATGCAGTTCCCTTAAAAGCCTGCAAGGGCCGCCTCCTCTCCCGCTCTCCCCAAACCCTCTCTCAGGTCCTCTCCTTTCACATTCCTCTGTGCCCTTTAGCACCAGGATGTGATCCTTTCTTTAAATTTTGTTTATTTATCATCGTGTGTGTATATGTGTGTGTGTGTATGCTTTGTGTGTGTGTGTGTGTGTGTGTGTGTGTGTGTGTGTGTGAGAGAGAGAGAGAGAGAGAGAGAGAGAGAGAGAGATCATGCAGCGATGCTTTCAGGAAAGGATGACACTGTGTCTTCCTCTAATACTTCCAGCCTCTTTCTCTTGAGACAGGATCTGTCATTGAACATGAAACATGCCCTTTGACTAGGTCAGCTGGGCAGTAAACCTGTCTCTCTCCCACAAGTGCAGCCATGCCTGGATTTTTCTTTCTCTTTTCTTTCTTTCTTTCTTTTTCTTTTTTTTTTAAGATTTATTTATAATTTGTGCAGTATTCTGCCCATATGTGTGTCCGCACTCCAGAAGAGGACACCAGATCCCACCACAGATGGTTGTGAGCCACCATGTGGTTGCTGGGAATTGAACTCGGAACCTCTGGAAGAACAGACAGTGCTCCTAACCTCTGAGCCACCTCTCCAGCCCATGCCTGGCTTTTTCATGGATGCTGGGACTACAAACCCAGGTCCTTAAGCCTCCACAGCAAGCACTCTTACCCACTGAGCCATCTGTTCAGCTCCTCCTCTCAATACCACACATAGTTTGTTGGAGACAGCATCCTTTGGTCCCATGCTGTCCTGGAACTTACATTATGACAGAGGCTGACTCTGAGTTCCTGGTCCCTCTGCTTCTACCCCCCACCCCCCAGGTATTGGGACCACAGTATGGCCCATCATGCCAGCCTAGGATGCGGTATGGTTCCAAGACACCTGCATCCTAACCCAGGTTCACAACTCTGTCGGCATGTGAGATAAACACGTGTCACCTCCTTAGCCTAGGAAGTAACATGACACTGTCCTCTACAGAGTCCATGCTAGAGAACAGCACAGTCCAGTTACAAAGAAAAGAAAACAAACAAACAAACAAAAATAGGGCATTGTATTTTAAGTGAGATCATGACTAATGTCAGGCTACATCTGTAGTTACCCTAGTTACAGCATGCAACTCATGACAAGCAGGTTGGACTTTGGTGAGGTGCAGCAGAGCTTGGTAACTTGATAGTTTTGGACCATCATTTGCACATTGGAACACACACACACACACACACACACACACACACAAAGAAGCACAAAATACTGGATCAAGTGTCAGCTTGGGCTGTGTTCCCAGATTTACCTTGACTGTGTGCTAGCATGTTGTTTGGGAGGGCTGGTGACAGATACCCCCCCCCCCCCCCCCCGCCTCCCAAAAGCAGAAAAGGAAAGTGCAGGTAAGAAGAGGCTGGAGGCTGGGTAGATACAACGTAGGGCTGCACAACCTGGAGGCTTAGGCCCCAGACACCGGAGGCCACAGATGCCTGAGGCCACAGCTGGCTTGGGTCACTACATTAGACCTAAACAATGGCAATTAGCTGAGCGCCTGAGCCTCTGTGTCTCAGGCTCATCCTCTGAAAGTTGAGGCAATGCTTACCTTAAGATTTGGATTTTTCTGCAGGATAATATATAGGCAGAGTTAATAACACCGACAGGTGGGACAAACTGAATTCACGGTGGCTGTCAAGATAGTGGGAGGCAGGTCCAGGGGCTCCCCTAGGGAACTGTGTTGCCATGGCTTCTCTCTCTCTCTCTCTCTCTCTCTCTCTCTCTCTCTCCCTCTCTCATTGAGGGTCAAACCCAGGACCTTCCCTCTTTTCTTCCATTCTTCCGTCTTCTCCCCCTACTCCTTCTGCAAAAATGGGCTGGGAGAGGGAGTGGGCACATGGCCCTGCCTGCTCCTGAAGGCTCAGGATAGCACTCTGTAGGTAACAGGTAGAGAAAGGCACAGTCTGTCTGCAACTCAGGACCATCAAGAAGGCAGCTGAGTCCCAACAAATGCCCAAACACCACCAGCCAAGCTCTTCCAAGGTGGCCGTCGCTGTCTCTGTCTCTGTCACTGACTTACAGGTCAGTGCCTACAAGGCCCTGATGACTGTGGACATTTCCCATTGGCTGCCAATGAGAAATGCAAATCCCTTCAAACAGTGGATCAGACGAAGCTTTCCCACTTTCCCGCTTTCCCATGATACAGGGGGCTTGAGGGAATGCGGAGTGCTCCCAAAACTGACCCACTGATTTCCTGGTGTGGCCATTCAGGGCCACTATTAGTTACATTCTATATAGATTTACATGTGCTGAGGTTGAGAGTGGAGGCAAAAGAATCTTGATCCTCAAAGACCATGGGTAGAAGGAAGTGGTCAGCTCTGTGCAGAAAGGCATGTCCCTGATGAGTAAGTGGGATTCAAAACCAGCCTTCTCTGAGCAAGAGGATGAGAGGACCAAGCAAGCTGGTAAGGACAGCCCCATCCCTCCCCTACAATGACATTAAAAATAGCTCTCTTTGTTGAGGGAACACACCTGAGCTGAGCTCCTGCCACTTCTCCCACTGGAATCCAATGAGAGGCCCAGCAGGCAAATCCTTCCAGGTGCCTAGTGTACCGAGAGGTCCCATGCTAATTTCCAGGCTCCCCACACGAAATCAAGGCTTTGTCCAGGTTCTTTCACCAAGAAGAAAGAGATGAAATGAATGCTGCCCTCAGAGGGGCCAGGCAAGCCCACATGAATATGTTTTGATTCCTGAGACACAAAACCATTTATCTGAGGGCTCATTTCGGTATTTAGAGCCATGCACACATGACACGTTTCCATCAACATGAATAGCTACCAATTGTTGCAGCAGATTAATCTTTTATAAGCTAGTCAGCACTGAGGCGAGATGATCTCAAGGGCAGGTGAAACAGGAGACTTTGCCCTGCATGAACCTTCTGAGGACAATCAGTTCCCACACTGCATCTCCCCCACCTTGGGCAACTTTCGCCAGCTGGCCCCTGCCACCTCTGCCCCCCTGAGGTAGTTTTCCTGATCAGCCACCTGGGTGGGGCGTGCTGCCATTTTCAGTTTGGAAGGAGAAGCCTATCAATCTGCTGCCTGGGAAGAGAGACATCACCAAATTGTCATTTGCCGCCCGCTCCCACCCCCCCCCCCCTACCCCCACCCCATGCCGAAAACATCAATTGCATCGCAGCTCATCAGAGTTGGCACCACCTGCCACTTCCTTTCTCAGCGGTAATTAACTTGCTGTAGCTCACCATTGATTGATTCCAAGCAGCCTGATGCTGCCAACAAGGAGGCCTAGAGGAAACGCTACAACCTGATAGGGTTTTTCACAGCTTTAGCGACACGAGCTTATTTTTATTGCCAGATTACAGTAGTCAGGGAAAGAAGTGCTTGTTCTAAGGGAAGTAGATGGAGATTTTGTGTTTTGCACGACCCCTGGCCCCACACTGTTTTAATCTCGTCGTGCTTTTCCTTGGGGGCGGCAGTGACTTCGTGACCCATGTCCCTCTCTGGAGACGAAGACAGGTAGCCTCTGTTCTACAGCCTAGCATTCACACCCCACCGGCCGTCAGAGAATGCTGAAGTACATCAACAGCTGGACACTTAAGAACACTTCTTGCCAGGCGTGGTGGCGCACACCTTTAATCCCAGCACCTGGGAGGAGAGGCAGGAGGATCGCTGTGAGTTTGAGACCAGGTCTACAAAGTAAGTCTAGGACAGCCAAGGCTACACAGAGAAACCCTGTCTCAAACAAAACAAAACAAAACAAAACAAAAAGGACATTTCTTGCTGGACATGGTGGCGCACACCTTTAATCCCAGCACCTGGGAGACAGAGGCAGGTGGATCACTGTGAGTTCGAGGCCAGCCTGGTCTGCAAAGCGAGTCTAGGACAGACAAGGCTACACAGAGAAACCCTGTCTTGAAAATCCAAAACCAAACAAACAAACAAACAAAAACAATAAAAATCAAACCAAACCGAAAAAAGAACACTTGTTTCACCTTGGGTGAAGTTCTGAGCCTGTGACTATTAAAACCGGTTTGGCTTGATTTTGAAGCTGTGGGAGACTGAGTGTGAAATATGACCCAAGGCTGGAGCTTGATGTCCCTTTATTCTTGACTTTCCCCCTGAGGTGCTTCTCTAGAGTACAGAATCCTTTTACAATCCTAGCCCATTGCACAACAAACAAACAACACATCTTCAAGATGTTCCTTGTATATTTTGAGGGTCTAGAACATTCTCCATTGTAAGGAAGGCAAGTCCTTTTTGAAGCCATAGCTTAATAACCCAACAGAGGACCAAGAAGCACCCTCTTCCTGCCATCCATAGAGAATCTTTTTAATAACTAGTTAAAGCAAGGGCCAATTCTTCTTAACAATGACAGTCTAAGCACCACAAACCTAAATGTCCTGTTAAACACACACAGATATCATGCAGCACACTCCCATCTAGCTGGGAGGATGAAACTGTAGTTATACATACGTCGCTTTTTCAAAATGAGCTCGTTCCTGTGCATCCAATAGCCGTCTCAGTGCCTGGGAGCTGGAAAAAAAATTCTTTTTTGGAGACAAAGTCTATGTCTGTAACCTGGTCTGACATGGAACTCATTACGTAAAGCAGGTTGTCCTTGAACTCAAAGAGATCCACCTGCCTCTGCCTCCTGAGTGCTGGCATCAAAGGCGTGGGCCACCGTGCCTGGCTGAAAACATTATTTTGATGATATCAATTCATCTTAATAACATCTTGACATTGTGCTGCTTATGCGGTAATGTCTTGGTTTTGAAAGGTCCTCTCCAAATGATAACCCAGGAGCATCAGAACAGTGGGAAATCATGTCACATGTTCACTAGCCATGAAAATAATCACTAGCCAGAAATGTCATTTTTGTATGTAAGTAGGGATATAAAAAAAATGCCCCCATTGCTCCCTCATGTTAGAATTGAATTCATTAGAAGACTTAATTCTAAGAAATAAAAATGAAAAAAGAAAAAGGAGAAAAGAGTAAAGACAACTGTTGAACCTTGGTGTGCCATAGAGGGTTCTACTTAACTCCTCCTCCTCCTCCTCCTCCTCCTCCTCCTCCTCGTTCTCCTCGTCGTCGTCCTCCTCCAAACACTGGCTAACTGCGGTCAGACAAGAGCAACATGCACCTAGATCTGGCTTATTCCCAGGCAGGTTGGACCAGACAAACAGACAGCATCTCAGATTCTCAGATGGAAGTGGTTAATAGGTTAATCTAGAGAGAGAAAAGTCCAGTCAACAGTTACAGCCAGCAGCTACAAAGCACCTTTGCCTAATGAAATATTTAAACACTCATGGAAATGAGTGGCCGGATACACAGGTAAGAATCCTTTAGTCTCCCTCATTACTAGCAGGTTAAATCAGCTCTCTGCCTCCTTCCCTCCCTCCCTCGCTCACTCCCTCCCACCCATCTCTCTCTCTCTCTCTCTCTCTCTCTCTTTCTCCCTCCCCCCCCCCCCCTCTCTCTCTCTCTCCCTCCCCCCCCCCCCCCACACACTTCAGTTTGGATTTAGATAAACGAGGGCGCTGCCTCGGGTTTTACCTGGAAGTCAGAAGTGGTTTGTCTTTGTCTCCAGGAGGCCCTGCACTTACCTGATGACCACCGTGACCACGGAGAAGCACCTTCCCCTGGCCCCACACTGTGTTTGTTTTTAGTAGCAGTGTCAGCTCACCAATGTTTTATCAGCAAATGAAAGCGTCCCTTCTGCCACCAGCACCACTCACTCAAAAAGCACTTCAAAAACCATTCATTTCCTAAAAGCACTTATTGTGGTCCAGGGCTAGAAGCAGAGCATTGTGGGAACAACAGGCTTCTCTAAGGCAGTGGATTTGGTGAAAACCAAGCATCCTGCTGGCATGAACTTAAAGTTTCATTTCCTTTTTTCTTAAAAAAAAAAAAAAAATTAAATTAAAGCTCAAATGTTTTTGTTCAACTCTCATTGCTTATGTATATTATATTAAGGCTTATAAATATACCTGATAAATTAAATTCACCCTGGATTGAATTAACACCTGCTATATGAGTTATTGGCTTTATTTAATCAGTAATCTCAGGGTTTCTCTGCTTTCTCTGGAAACACAATTTAAATATTAAGCTAATCTTTAAACTGCTGCTGCTGCGCCCTGACATTTGGAAACTGGTCAGCCATGCAAAAAAGACAAATATGGGCGTATTAATGAAAAGGTATTTCTTAAAAGCCTTAAAACATGCAACTCAATGAACAAAGAAAACCAACCAAGGCAGCAAGGGAGGAGGTGAGGGGGTGAGGGTGGGGTCAAGTCTGTCTGACTTTCCAGGGAGAAAACAACACTGGTCACCTGCCAAGAACACCTCCACTCCAGGACTGGCTCTTGGGCACTGCCAAGTCCAAGGACCTTTGTCATTGTTTCGTTATATATTGTCACCATTTTCACTCGGCGGGGGGGGGGGGGGGGGGGGGGGGGGGGAAGCTTGGGAAACTCTAAGGGATGTTCATTTTTTTGAGCCAGGGTCTCTTCGTACAACCTAGGGCTGGCCTGGAACTCACAGCACTCCTCCTGCCTCAGCTTTTCTTAGCAGGGATTACAGATGTGAATTAGCATGCAGAGCTCATTTGAGAGACTTATTTATTTATTTATTTTTATTTTTATCTGTAGAGTCTAAATTCAGGGTGGAGTTCCTGGCTGCCTGACTTCAGAGGGGGAGGGGCCCCTCAAGTCCTGCTGAGCCGACAGCCTCTGGAGAGAGCAAAGTTTTCCAAGTGCTGGTCTTGGGTTCTTTCGTTGACGCGTTGCTCCTCTAGAGAATCCACAAGCTCGTTTCTTTGCTCAATCACCTGCATCATCTCCTGCAATATTTCCTGCTCCTCCTTCAGGTCGCTCGCATCCTTCTGGCTTTCTAAAGAAAAGGAGAAAAAACCACCAATCAGTGCTCGGGTAAGACTGGGGCCAGGAGAGTCCTTAGGGCAGGGGTTCACGTGATTCTGGGGTTGTTATGTCCTGTGGTTCCGAGGAAGTGAATTTAACACCAAGGCAAGGCCCCTAAAGCCGCAGAGGAGAAAGGTAGGTGCTTTGTGCAGGAGTCAGCTCGGATTTCACCTTGAGAACGCGTGTGCAGGCGCACGCGTGTGTTTTGTGTGTGTGCATGTACATGTGTATGCAAGTGTGTGTCTGTGGGTGTATGTGTGTGTGTGTAGTGGGGAGGAGGCACAGGAGAAAGCTGCTTTTCTAAGCACATCTGAGCCACAGCAAAGCAAACTGCTGCGTCAGGGGCTCCTATGCCAATGAGAATAACACTTTGGTCATTTGTACATTATGATAAATTGTACCTTTTGTTTTGTGTGTGTGTGTGTGTGTGTGCGCGCGCATGTATATATGTGTGCATGTACATGTGTGTGTATATGTGCGTCCGTGGGTGTATGTGTCTGTGTGTGCATGTGTACGATCTCCTGTATCCCAGGATGGACTCAAACTTGGTATATAAGACTGGTCTTGAACTCTTCATTCTATGGCCTCTGGATCCAAAATACTGGGATTATAGGCCTGCACCACTATGGGATGAGTGTGGCGGTCTAAGGACAACTTTGAGGAGTTGGTGTTTGTTTTCAACCTTATTGTAGGCAAGATCTCTCTTGTTCTTTGCTGCTGGGATTACAGGCATGCACCACTATGGCTGGCTTGTATGCCTTTCTTAATAGTGCTACACAGTGTGGCCTTCTAGGGTTTCTTAGACCTAGTGATGGCTCAGCAGATAAAGGTGTTTGCTGCCACGTCTAACTCAGTTCCTAGGGCCCACACAGTATAAGGAGAGAACTGATTCCCACAAATTGTCCCCTGAACTCTACATATAGGCTGTGACAGGCGTGGTCCCAGCCCACACGCATATACAAATAAAAATGCAGTTTCTTAAATAAAAGAGGAAAAAGAAATGAAATAGTCTGAGCTGGGTATGGTGGTGCATGCCTGTAATCCCAGCACGTGGGAGGCACAGAGAGAGAGAGAGAGAGAGAGAGAGAGAGAGAGAGAGAGAGAGAGGGAGGGAGAGAGGTCGCTAAATCAGAGGCCAGCTCTCACCTTGAGCTCATTATTTCTGTTCACTGAGACTTGGCCTTCACATATTAAAATGGGGATAAAATACTTAACAAAAATTTTTATTTCTAGGCCTGGAGAGATGACTTAGAGGTTAAAAACGCTGGCTGCTCTTCCAAAGGTCCTGAATTCAATTCCCGGCCACCACACGGTGGCTCACAACCATCTAGAATGAGATCTGGTGCCCTCTTCTGGCCTGCAGGTGCACATGCAGGCAGAGCACTACATATAATACCTAAATACATCTTTTAAAAACTGGTATCACATCTCATATGTGATGGGCATGCACACTACCAGGCAACCCACCTAGTAAGGTTGGGATAACGCTGGTTCTAAGAGATCTAGAAGTATCTTTGTTTCTTTAGACCTGTACAATGTCAGCGTAAGGGAGTCCTCACATATCTGGCCCACACACCCACAGGCACACAACAGAGTCTCCTGGCTAGAGCCAATGAATGCATAAAATGCTGGTGGGACAGTTGTTTCATACACGGTGCCATGTTGCTGTCCCAGCCATGACAGCAGCGAATGAATACACACACGCACACACACACACACACACACACACACACACACACACACACATATATATGTATTTTTTTAATATTCTTATTACCATTTCCATTGTCCAGTGGCGCCAGGCTAGCCTTCCTCTGTAGCCTCAACAACTTTTCAGTCACCCCTGATGATGGATCTGGCTATCGGTCTCCCCACTGAGATCACAACTTCCCAGTGAGGAGGGGCTGGTCTTTGCCGTGTGCCAAGCCTAGACTACCTTCTCCAAAGATGTTTGCTAAGTGAATGGATAACTAAGAAAATACATGGACAGTGTGCTTGCGGGGCACGGTGGTGTATGCCTGGCACGCCAGCAGGTGGGAAGCTGAGCTGTATGGTTTTAATAGAAAATGTTCTCCCATAGGCTCGTGTGCTTCAACGCTTGGTTCCTGACCTGGTGGCGTTGTTTTGGAAGGCTTTCTGATCCTTTGGGAGGCGAGGCCTTAGTGGAGGAACCGGGTCACTGTCAGGGGAGAAGTGAGGTCTAAAACCCGGTCCTGCTTCCTGTTCCATATCTGCTAAAAGTAGATATGTGTTGTGTGTTCCTCCTACCACAGACCACCAATCACCAAGCCCTCCAGCTGTGATGGACTGCATCCCCTCAAGCTGTAGGACAAAATAAAACCCTCTTTAGGTATTTGGTCACGGTCATGAGAAAACTAATAAATATATAAAATCAGAAGCACTGGGTGTTCAAAGCCAGATTGGGCTACACAAGGTTATACCATAATATAAATCAATGTAAAAATCAGATAAATTGCTTTATTCCTATCAACACATGGGGTGAAGGAAATGTGGACCTCACAGGTGAATGACGTCAACTGTGGGGGCAAGGGGCTTCAGGGGTGGACAAGGAACAGGCAGGCTCTGTGCTTTCCTCTGAGTCTCAGACTGGTGCCTATGCAAGGTGGGGGTGGGGGTGGGTTCTCCACTCGTATCTGTGGCATGACTTGTTCGAATGTCCTGGGATGCGCGTGTGTTTTCAGCGGGGGAAGGGGGGCCCCCAAATATGCCCCATACTCACCATCCTTGAGCATTTTCTGTCGTAGTTTCTGCTCTAGCCGGCTCTGACGATCTTCTAGTTCTAGTTCTTGGGCCCTGGGTGCAAGAAAATGTTCCAGCCATTAATAGGGACTATATGGAGTCTTGAGAATGGAGGGACCCAGTCCCCCATCAAAGCGGGCATATTTTAATATATCTAAATAGAGGGCACCACTACTGTGGGGACCACTAGAGGTGCCTAGAAAGATGGCTGAGACATGCTGGGTTTGAGAGAAGATGAGCCAAATGGGAGGTGGGGATGTCGAAAGCTACCAAACTGCTCTTTAGGGTCTGCCTCTGCGGGGACCAGAATAGAGGAGAATGGGGCAGAATCCTCTTTGAAAGCCAACTGGAGATGTGACTTTTCAAAGCCTGGGGATGCTCCAGGCATTTCTGGCTGAGTAGCTTTCCAAATACTGGTCCTGGGCATTGTTAGGGGTGGGGGGACTCCCAAATGCCACTCTGGAATTCACCAGAGAAATGAGGGTCCTGACAGATGTGGTGATAGAGTCACATGGTCCTAAAGAAAAGACTGTAGAGAGAGTAAAGTGTTGAGGGGGAAAGCACTGAGTGTCCCCCGAGGGCTCAAAGCACACAGCAGTACATGCGCCCTCACAGAAGCTAAAGGGTGAGAGAGAAGAGGTGGGCAGAGCCACTGTACCTGAGCCACAAAGGCCAAGGGTTGGGAATGGGCAGGGCCCTCCGGCCCTCCCTGTTGGGACTTTCTCTTCCAGATCTAACCTGTATTTGCATGTGCACCTGTGACAGTATTGGGAGTCGGTCTACTCTACCCTGTTGTTTGCCATCGGTTTTCCTATTTTGTTTCTTAGGTTGGTTTTTTTGTTGTTGTTGTTGTTTGTTTGTTTTTTTTTTTGAGATGGGGGTTTCGTGTGGTTCAGGCTGGCCTCAGACTTGTCCTGCCACCAAGGATGACTTTGAACTTCCGCTTTTCCTGCCAACCCCCGCCCCCACCCTTTTATCCCTACATACAATGCTGATATTACAGGGGTGTGCCACTACACCAGTGGTGCTGGGGACTGAAGCGGGGGCTTTGTGTGTGCTAAGCAAGCACTCTATCAGCTAAGCTACGTCCCCAGCCCTCCTGCACTACGTTCACTTCTAAAGTTGTTTGGGCTGAAGTTCTGCCTTATTACTGACACTGACCATCTCTGGGCCCTCTGTAGGAGCTCTGAATGGTGGCAGCTCATGATCGCAGAGAGAACTCTCTGGGAGAGGCTTAGTGACATGGAGGCTGCTGTCAAATCAGCTGCACTGTCATGTTGAAGCCCTGTTGTTCCTGGGTGACTCCTAGCCTCTGGGAGAGATGGGAGAGCTGGCTGACTAGTCCTTCCAAACATGGAAGCTCGGATGGGTTGCCTCAACGCTGATGCTCCTGTGGCTCGGTTGAGATTCGGAGCTACACCACGTCCGGAACTTCTCCTGCCCGAGTCTCCTCTGTTTGTTGTTTTTGTTTTTGTTTTGTTTTGTTTTTACAAAGAATCAGAACTTCAGAAGGGCCCAAGACTCTGCTGCTACCCGTCTCCTTGCTGGTCTTCGCATTCTTCGTAGGTGTCAGCCTTGAGGAATCTCACACACCACTCATCTGTCTGCACTTAGCATCCCAAAGAGTCTTAACGGATATGTCACTCTAAGATACCTCTCCTTGTTCATACAGGTCTTTCTCCAACCAAATCCTACCTTCCAACGTGCCTCTATCCCAGTGGACACACCAGGATTGTCCTATTTGACTTCTTATTGAGGAGGAGGGCCATGGCCAGGATGCTCTCTAGGGAAGCTGCTGGCTCTGGCCTGCAGCCACAGCTGGCCTCCCTCCTCCCCAAGACAGACTCCTGCATCCTTCACGGAGCCCTTGATGGGCTTCCCTGTTGCCACTGTGCCACGTGCTCATTTCTCTGCATGCCCCGCCCCCACCCCACCCCGGCCCACCCCCGCCTCGGCCCCCCCCCCAACCACCAAAGTGCTAGGATTCTAGGCTTGCATCTATTTCTATAGATACTGGCAGCTGAGTTTCCTGTTATAAAGAAGATGTTCTTAATAAGTTTTTGTTGAAAAGACTTTCTAATTCAGACCTACTCCCAGTGCAGACTGCATGGCTGCATATAAGGACTTTGTAGTTAGGTGGATATAGACATATTACTTAATTCCTCTGGGGCTTACTATACTCATCAGCTAAAAAAAAAAAAAAAAAATATAGTTCAGAAGCAAGTGATTGCTAGCGAGGATCTCGCCCCCTTTCTCCATGCCTGGCCTTCCCCTCCATGTATGTGGAGAAAGGTAGAGTGTAACTCCTAGCCTCCTCCTCCAATCTTCCCATCCCCTCTCTGAGGTAGATGAGGCACGTTCACGTCACTCTTCCTTCACTCCCAGGCTTAGCCTGTCTTCAGAAGCATGTGTTCTCAAGTACCCTGAGCTTTGCTGTGGGCCTTGGTAAATTGACACAGTGCTGACACCATCAACCCTCTAGGCTGCTGCTTCCTTGTTGGTGGGAGGAGGGGCTGTCCTGGGAATTACAGGAGGAAAGCTTGGCATCCTCGGCTGGTATATACTAGCCTTTAGTCACAGCCCCATGTGTGACCACCAAACACAACTTCCTGGCCATTGCCGAATGGCCTCTGGGGATAGCACCCCCCCCCCCTCCACTCTTCAGACCTGAGGTCTAGGAAAAAGGCTTTCCCCTGAGGTTCAAGTAGGTCCACTTCCTTTTTTCATTACATAAGATACATCCACCGGGTGTGGTGGTGCAGGCCTTTAATCCCAGCACTTGGGAGGCAGAGGCAGGTGGATCCCTGTGAGTTTGAGGCCAGCCTGGTCTACAAAGTGAGTCCAGGACAGTCAAGGCTATACAGAGAGACCCTGTCTTGAAAAACAAAAACAAAACAAAACAAAGATATCCAATTCTAAGATTTGGCTATTGTAATGGGTTGAAGAGAAAAGACATGTCTACATTCTGAGCCCTGGAAATAGCGAATGTGACATTAAAGGAGGTCTCTTAGACATGGCTAGGGACCTGGAGATGGTCACATCCTAGATTATATCTGTGAGCCAAAAATACAACGTGAAGACTTTCTAAGAGGCAGGCATAGAGGAGACACAGACACACAGAGAAGGTCTTGTGAGACCTCAGAGGCTGGAGTGACCCAAGCATCACCAAAGGAATGCCCGGAGCCACAGAAAGTACAGAGACAAGGAAAGAGTCTCTGTGAACACTTTTGGGGGACATGAGGCTTCTTCGATACCTTCATGTGGACTTTTGAAAGGAAGATGTTTCAATTGCTGTGTGTCATCTACTTGGTAATAATTTGTCAGGGGCCCTAAGAGACGAGTTAGCAAGCCTGCCTGGGGTCTCATCATCAGCCACTGGTCACTATTAATAATGAAGGGAATGTTTGGATAGCTTACCTATTTCTGGTTCAGAACCCCTGGCATGGAAGAGTGGACCCCGTCTAAAGTCCCCCAGATGACCTCTCAGGGTTGGAGTGAAAATGAAACAATGTAAATGAAAACACCCAGCATAATTCTGGAGCTTGGTGGTTTATACCCAATGCTATTCTCTCTCTCTCTCTCTCTCACTCAAATTTTGGTGAGTATGGTGCTCTTTGTCTGCTGTAGAAACACGTGATGAGCCATGCTCCTTCTTTCTGACCAGGCCCCCAGCTGTTTCTCCAAGAAGACACACAGACAGATCCCAGGCACCCAGGGTTCAGCCCTTCTTTTGCTAAAACTACCAGGAAGTGGTCAAACAAATTTCCCATCACTCACACCCAGGGGCCAAGCACAGCTTCTCTACTGACAGTGTGTGATTGGGGGTCGCAAATGGACCAGGCAGCCTTCTAGCTCCTGACCTGCTACTGAAACCTATGTTAGCCACCGAACTCCGCAGAGAGAGCGGACAACTAAAGAGCCTTTCTACTAATGCCAGCATGATATGCAAGACACAAAATACCAATTTGCCTCAATCACTGTTCCGTATGCACAAAGGAGAACAACCCTGGGACTCCAGCCAAGGACGGTGAGCCTTCCCACTCCTGCCACAGGGCTGTTAGCACTCACTGCTATCTGTGTTGCCTTACTTACATGATCTGTAGCTCCGACTCACATCGCGTTAATCTATTCTTCTCCAGAACCGTCTCAAACCATTCCTGCAAAAGCTGGTCTTTGTCCTGTGTCCCTGAATCTGCTTAAGAAATCAAGGACAAATGGGTTAGATTGGCATTTCTCGCCCCATGATCAAACTGCTTTCAAGCCACTTTAGCGGGCCATGTTTGCGGCAAGCAGGGCTCAGCAGGAAAGCAGTTCCTGGCACCCTGTGGATGCCTCAAGGTCATGGGCATCGAAAATGAGACCCACCTGTGCCTGCTCTGGGGGAGTCCTTCTGGGCACGAGGGCCATGGCTACTTCAAATCCAAGGTCACATGCCTGTAATGACTAATGCCCTACTATAAAGGACTCATCTCCTGCCTACTTGTGTGTCCATAAACCTGAGGTATGTTTCTGCGACGGAGAAGCCCTAGCTGCCTGCTGGTGCCCTTTCCTCATCCTCCTCACCCCTCTGCAAATCAACCTCATACAGAGTGCCCAGGTGCTGTGTGGTCCCTACCCAGGCCGGGATGCTCACACCACATTTGATCATAGGCTGGTGATTGGCATTTTGGATTTCTCTCTCCTGACGAAAAGCCAAATGGTGAAAAAAAAAAAAAAAAGTGCAATTAGGATTGAGTCTCAGGGGGAGATAAGCTTGTATTCCTAATTACTACGGCACAGATAGTCCCCTTTATTGAACAGAGGCATAGTCGTGTGCCATGTGCTTGCCTGGTGCTCACAGAGGCCAGAAGAGGACAACAGTGCCTCTGGAACTGGAGTTTCAGACAGCTGTGAGCTGCCATGTGGTGCTGGGAAATCAAACGTGGGTCCTCTGGAAGAGCAGCCAGTGCTCTTAATTACTGAGCCCTCTCTTCAGCCCCTAATTCAAGATTGCAAAGGCATTTTGTTAATTTGGTTTATACCAAAGTCAGGGGTAGGGGGGTATGTTATGTTAGCTATCTCAAGAGAGTGGACACAATTCCCGTGTATCTATCAAACAATCCTGTCTGATACTCTTTGTGATCAGATCAACTCAGACCACAACAAAGTGATCCTCTGGGAAAATAGAGGAGGGCGGAGGACTCTCCCACCTTTGTCCTGTGATCCAGAGTTACAGACAACCTACCTACCTCTCTCTCTCTCTCTCTCTCTTTGGTTTTAGGAGACAGGGTTTCTCTGTGTAGCCCCAGCTGTCCTGGACTCACTTTTGTAGACCAAGCTGGCTTTGAACTCACAGAGATCCACCTGCCGCTGCCTCCCAAGCACAGCCCTGGTCACTGGAGTTCAAATCACTCACAAACCCCAGCTTCCACAGCAGCGATGGTGCAGCAGTGCTCCCTGCTTTGTTTAGGTAGCGAATCCTTCTCCTAACCCAAGTCAAGACTTCATACGCATCTCATTAAATACCATCTTGTTAAGCTGCGTGTGGAGAGGGACGCCCGCCCGATAGCCCAGCACTTGGGAGGCCGAGGCAGGAAAAGCACCAATAATTAATTCAAAGGCAACCTGGGGTACACAGTAAGTTCCAGGCCAGTCTGGACTATGTAGCAAGACCCTGTCTTAAAAACCTAACAATTAACCAATTAACTAACTAAAAGGAATTAAATACCTCCTTGTTTGTTTTTCTGTTAAAGGGAAATCTTTTTGACTATTTTATACAACTGACACTTCTCTTTAAAAAAATTTTTTTTTCTGTGTGGATGAGTATATGTGAGTGCGCTTGGGTCTAGGAGTTTGGATGCTCTGTAGTTGGAGTTGTAAGTAGTTGTAAACTGTCTATTACGGGTGCTGGAAATAAACTCCTGTCTTCTGCAAGAGCAGTGTGGCACCTGTATACACACACACACACACACACACACACACACACACACACTCAACTTTAAAAATAGTAAATTCTTAGCCAGGTGCAGTGGTGCAACACCTGTAACCCCAGCACTCGGGGAGGCAGATCTCTGTGAGTTCAAGGCCACCCAGGTATACAAAGAAAGTCCAGGAACAGCCAAGGCTACACAGAGAAACCCTGTCTCGAAAAATCAAAACCGAGGCCGGGCAGTGATGGCACACACCTTTAATCCCAGCACTTTAGGAGGCAGAGGCAGGTGGATTGCTATGAGTTCGAGGCTGGTGTCTGGTGGTCTACAAAGCGAGTCTAGGACAGTTAAAGCCACATAGAGAAACCCTGTCTCAAAAAAAAAAAAAAAAGAATCTAAACTCACAGAGCTCCCATTTTATCATCTATTCAGAGTCAGTTTCTTCTAGATGTTTGTTTAATGTTTCTATATTAAGAACCGTTTTCCACGATAGAGAAAACAGAAAAGCTGCGAGTTGGAAGTGCTGTTTCTCTTTATCGTCTAACATGGCACCATCTGCCACCAGCCCTGGGCTTCCCCTTCCTTGTCCCCAGTCCAAAAGAAACAGATTTAAAGCACTATTTTGCTGTCTGTAGGGAATCTTTTGCTTTTGTTTTTCAAATTCAGTTGCTCTGCTACACCGACCCACCTGATCTACTTCAGTTTGTGTCCTGGATGCTATGTCCTTGCTCCCATCTTATGTCTTATTATGGTGGGCCTCCCTGCGTGTCACAATGACTCCCCCTGACACATGCAGAGCAAACATGCTCAAGATGAACTGAGCCACTTAATTTTCCTTTATCAATACACTAATTGGGATTTCATGGGCTTTGGTTCAATTTTTTAAAGCCGTCTGTTCTTTTGTACACAAAGTCCCTTCTGTAGGGGAAATCTGTAGATACAGCTTCTTGTTAAGTTTTACAGGTGTTATAGTTTGAACATAAAATGTGCCTCAGAGGCTCATGTAGTTGAACACGTGGTTCTCTACCTGTTTTGAGAGGTTGTGGAACCTCTGGTAGGTCAGGCCTCGATAGAGGAAGCGAGTCACTGGGGACAGGCCTTGAGGCTTTATAGGCTAACTGCACTTCCTGTTCACTCTCTGCTTCCTGGATGCAGATACAAATGGACCAGTCAGGCTTACTCCTGCCACCACGCCTTTGTTGCTCTAGCATCACGCACACGTTCCCCACCACGATGTCCTCAATCCCTCTGACTGTAAACTCTTTTACAGGGTCTCTCTCTGTAGCCTTGACTGTCCTGGACTCGCTTTGTGGACCAGGCTGGCCTTGAACTCACAGCGATCCGCCTGCCTCTGCCTCCCAAGTGCTGGGACTAAAGGCGTGTGCCACCACCGCCCGGCCACTATAAACTCTTAAGTTTATTTTGTCAAGGTATTTTATCACAGAAAAGTAACTGAGATACCAGGGAACCTGCTTTCTCGAAGCATCAGATACAGGGGAATCTTTTCTTTTCTCTCTCTCCCTTCCTCCCTTCCTCTCCCTCCCTCCTACTCCCTCCCTCCCTCTCTTTTTGTTTTTTTGAGACAGTTTTTTTTTTCCTATGTAGCCCTGGTTGTCCTGGAACTCTCCGGAGACCAGGCTGGTCTCAAACACACAGAGATCTGCCTGCCTCTGCCTCCCGAGTGCCGGCATATCTTGCTTTTTTAATTCCAGTAGCTCACTGAAACGTCTGTCCACCATTTTCACTTCCTGACTGTCCTACCACCTTCTGCCCTTGTGGGTCCTGTGAAGTTTAGACAGCACTTCCTCTCCTGTCAGCAAAGTGAAAAGGGCATGGACTTCTGGTTCAATCAGCCCTGTGATATTCTGCGAGTCGCTTCATACCTCTGCTTTGAAGTGAGGATGCTGACAGCGCCACCTCGTACATTGCTTAGGGACGTTAAAAGAGACAGTGCGTGGGAAACGCTCAGCACATGCTCCATACACAGTGATCCTTCTGGGAATTGCCCCTTTGCAAAACTCCCTAGCCATTCTTCCTGCGTCTAGGCGTACGGCTAGCACTGTGTTTTCTATCAACGTGAAACCAGCAGCAGCAGCAACTTACTAATACTTTTTTCCTGCTCATACAATGGAAACGCCCGCAGTGGCATGGATCGCCCACAAAGAAGGGAGTGTGTGTTGCCCACGCAGGCTCTTGGCTTTCCCATGTCGGCCATTGGCTCAGTGGCTGCAGCTGTTACAGTCAATGCCTTTCCTCCACAGGGCTGTGAGTCCTCTCACCTGGGGCTAGGCTGCAGCTAGAGGGATGTGGTCAGAAGGCCAGGAGTAAGACACTTCAATTATCTGGCCCTTCCTCTTATCTTCCACTGGGTCCTGTTGTCAAGTTTCTTTGCTCTGGAACTTCTTAGACACAGTGGAACAGTTCCATTTGCCATAGTGAAGTCAGCATGCAGTGTCTGGATGTGGTGGCATCCCAGTGCTCGGGAGGTGGAACGAGAGGATCAGAAGTTCAAGGCCAGTCTGGGCTACAGATGTTTGTCTCAAAAACCAGCCAACCAATGGACCAAACAAACTAATGCTCAACACAAAGCAACTTGTTCTTCATTGTCATTTATACTGACCCAATTTTGCCTGATTGCTCTCAAAACGCAAAGCAAATTATGACAGTCTCTACTGAAAGTCCTGACTCTCTGGGTTGAGTTCAAGCCACTAAGCCTGGTCTAGCCTCGTCTTTGCTGACCTGGGGCGCTGGCATATAGACCTCAGTTGTTTTTTGTTTTTTTTTTGTTTTTTTGTTTCTGAATGGAGAGATAACAAACAGATGTGTAATCTGTTTAAAGTCGTGCTGGTTTTCTTTTTCTTTTTTTAAAAAAAGTATTTATTTATTGTATATGAGTACTTTATCTGCAGAAGAGGGCACCAGATCACATTATAGATGGTTGTGAGCCACCATGTGGTTGCTGGTAATTGAACTCAGGACCTCTGGAAGAGCAGGTAGCACTCTTACCCACTGAGCCATCTCTCCAGCCCCATGCTGGTTTTCTTTAGGTGCTGCCATTTCCATGACCGTGGATTGGTGTGTGGTTTTTCCAACTCCAGGCTTGTTTGCTGCATGTGATTTTTTTCCCTGCCTCCTTAGAATCTGTGAGGAGTCCCAATTTAATCTCCACTGCAGTTGAGGAGTCCCAATTTAATCTCCACTGCAGTTTCGGTAACACCCTGGCCACACTCGCTGACGCTGGCTGGCCTTAGAGAGGTTGTGACAGAACCTTCCGTGCACTGTGTGGGGCATCGACCTCAGACTGGCTGTGGCTTAGGTCTTTTGAGCTCTGGTGTTTGTTTATTTGGGGTGCTGGGGATTGAAATCGGGGCCTCATACACAGTAGTCAAGTGCTTTACCAATTGTACTACATGTTAACCCATGTCTCCTGATTTCTTATCAGCTCTTGGCTCAGTTCATACTGGCTGCCTTCACAGAAGCCTCTATCAGGCCCAGGCCCTAGAGCCTAGAGTGTAACTGTCTCCCATAGGGCCTTGCATATGACAATGATGTTCCAGAGATGTTTGCTGTAGGATTTTGGGACTAAGTTGTAATGCTGAAAGACTTTTTTTTAAAGTTCTTAGTAGGTACTGAACTTTTTATTACATTTATTTATTTATTATCGTGTGTGTGTGTGTTTGTGTGTGTGTGTGTGTGTGTGTGTGCGCGCACACACACCTGTGAAGGTCACAGGACAATTTGTGGGAGCTAGTTCTCTCTACTATGTGGGTTCTGGGGACTAAACTTAGGTTATCAGAACAAAGTGTGGTGGTGAGTGTCTTAAACCCCTGAGCCAGCTCACTGGGCCATGGGTACTAAGATTTTACAGATGGTCTTTGCTCTCACTATTGAAAACATCACAAGGATTTCCTTAATTTTTAGCCTGGTAGTGTGCCACACACACTTATAATCAACTGAATGATTCATTGAATTATTTTATCTTTTGAACATCTGTCATATCTTTGTCTGCCCTGATCACTTCTCCTGTACATATTTATTTTAAACAATCAACTCAAGAGGGTTGTCTCTAGTCTTTGAACACAGCCTGCCAAAGAGGTCAGTGGCCAACCTTTTGACATTGCGACATTGATGTCGCCATTTACAAAGTTTCTTCCAGAGAACTACACCTGTGAGTTACAGACCCAACAAACACGCAGACAACCTCCCAGTCCCACAGTCTGATTTTATGATTTGTGCTGGGCTGTCCTGGGCGCAAGCAGCCGTGGGTCATACGCTGGATACACCTGTGTCTTCATGGTAGGACAACGGACACGTAACACCTGGCTACTGATCCTTGTAAATAAGGCTGTCTTCTGTGCAATGGGAGCACGTGTGTGTGTGTGTCTTTGCAAGTATGCAAAGCACAAGGCTTAAGCACCTAAGCCCGGGGCCTCTTTTGCGACTCCACAAGGAGAGAGCCGTGCGTAGCTCAGAAGCCCACGCTGCACTGACTGACAGCCCACTCATTTCCTGCTTGGGATAAAGGCTGCTGTACTCGTTATCCTGTGCTCCCTGGCGATGGCACTAGCTTTGATGTGTTATCAGAACCTACTGTGTCACACCCTGTGACCTGGGGACAGGTGTCTTGTACCGCCATGCTGCTGCTCCTGCTGTCTGCTGTGCAACGAATGACAAGCACCCCTTCTTGGGAGTGCTGAACTTCAGCAATGGCTTCTACAGATGTGGGGGAAACTGGGCCAAACTGTTGGCTTGCTTCCATAGCTTTTGGATTTGAATGACTCCTGGAGAACCTCTGTAAGAGTCTGGTTCCTTTCTGACAATGTTCTATTTAAATGCAAGGTTAACTCCAATCTACTGCTTCTGGGAGGCCCAGAAGTCAGCTGTTCGGAGCCAGCCCGGGGTCATTCAAGGCTAAAAGAGTCTACTGACTATGAAAAAATACTGATGCCCCGTTCCAAAGCTAACTTCCTTCTTTCAGCCTCTGCATAACTTCCTTTCAGCTTCTGCAGATGTTGTTTAGCAGGTTAGCTCAGGACTTCCCGAGAGATAGTTAGCTAGATATTCTCGGGCCCCTCCTACTGCTTAGTTCCTGCCTCCACACCACATAAGCTTTTGCTTTTGATTCAATAAACAGAACTTGATAGGAACGCTACTTGGTCTCGCCTCTTCCTTTCTCGTCTCATCATTTCAGGTATGGCTCCCCTCTCGACCCCGTAATTACTGGTCCTGCTGGGCGGGACAGTCAGCCGCGTGGAAGTCAGCTTGCCCTTGGACTCACTGCTTCTCCACTCAGAGAAGCAGAAGTTGTAGAGGTTATCTGAAGGACATCTGTCCCCCAGAGCCCATGCCCAAGTGATGGCTGGCTGTCAAGTGGGCAGCCTTCCCTACCACAGGCTTTGTCTTCTTTACTGAACTGCCCAGGTGCTGCTTTGTCGGCAGTGAGGAGGAAAGTGGACCCTGAGGCTGGCGGGCTGGCTCAGTGGGGAAGAGCACTTGCTGGCTGGCGCCCTGCAACTCACAACTGCCTCTAACGTCAGCTCCAGGGGACCTAATGCTCTCTTTTGGGCCTCCATGAGGAGCTGGACACACACACACACACACACACACACACACACACACACACACACACACACACACTCGCTTTAAAAACAACCCGACAGCTGGTGAGATGTCACTCGTCCTAAGCCTCACAACCTAGGCCTCACAACCTAAGCCTCCATAGGGCAGAAGGAAAGAACCAAGTCCCGCAAGTTGCCCTCTGCGTGCCACGACATGAACGCCCTTATGCACACATGAGATTTATAAGTATGTCCATGTAACACAAATTCTCAATATCTACATTGAAATTATTCCTCCTCTTTCTCCTTTGTGAGTCAGGTTTACCGTGTAGCCCAGGCTGGCCTTGAACTTGTGATCCTCTTGCTGCTTTTGCCTCCTGAGAAGGATTACAAGCCTGAGCCACTAAGTGTAACTCCTTTCAAGATGCTTATAGGGACAAACATGTGAAGCTCATGGACCTTACATGTCTTTGGAAGGCAGCTGAGATTCTGTCTGGAGAAGAGAAAGCTAAATGACTGTGAATGGATGGGTGAGCAATGATTGGCTACCTGACTGGGATTTATAAGGATGGGGGACTCAAAAGGAAAGAGAAGAATTCACCCATTTGATGTTCTAAGACAGGCCAGGTTATCAAGTGCTTCATTAAAATGATCTTGCTTATCCTGTATGTGTGTGTGTGTGTGTGTGTGTATGTGTGTGCGCGTGTGCATGCACACGTGCATTCATGAAGGTCGGAGGTTGACACGAGGCATCTTCCTCAACCTTTTTTTATTTTTTTAATTTTTGGTTTGTTTGTTTTTCAAGACAGGGTTTCTCTGCGTAGCCTTAGCTTACCTGAACTCACTCTGTAGACCAGGTTGGCCTCAAACTCAGATCCTCCTGCCTCTACCTCCCAAGTGCTGAGATTAAAGGCGTGCACCACCACATGCAGTCCCACCTTCTTAAGACAGGGTCTTTCACTGGGATGTAGGGTTCATGGTACTGCCAAACTGACTGGTCAGCCAGCGCCAGGGTCCTCTTGCCCTGGGTTTGGGCTGTTATACCAAGGTTTTTATGAGGATGTGGGGATTGAACTCTGGTCCTCAGGCTTGCTCGGCAAGCACTTTACCAACCGATCCACCCTCCTCCACGACCTTATCATGTACTCTCTGACCTATCTCTATCATCTCTAGAAGGAGGGTTTATTAGTCCCATTTTACAGATGGGAAAGTTTGACAGAGCAGTAACTGCAGAATGCTGGTGATGTCAAGATCCTCTCAAGAACACCTGACTCATCCCTGTGCTCCATCCAGAATCCCTCACTGGCACATGGGGCAGGAAACTGGCATTTCTCGGGTTCCTCAGCAGCAGTCAAGATGAAAACCACAGAGTAGCTGCAGCCAAACTACTTCTCTCTTCCTGTCTAGGCTGGGTCCGAAATCACTCATCATGTATGTGCTGCTGCCCTCTGCTGGCAGCCTCCTGCACCTGCATTGCTCTACCCAATGTAGGCAGGCAGCGGGCTGAAAGGAGCAAGGCGGTGTGGGGAATAAACCGGTCATCCTTTGAAGCCGCTTTTCTTTTGCCATCTTGCCATCAATCTCACCTGTCTCCACATGTGGGAAGAAATCTCAGACTCCACCTGCCTACCTAAATCTGCATGGTAGTCGACTGTAGGGCCATATCATGACATTTGACACTGTCTAGTGTCTCTCTACCTAGGCAAGTCTAAGTAGCTGACAAAGTTGGTGGGGGCTCAGGGAGTCCAGGTCACTGAGGATCCTGCTCCATCAGTGACTTGGGTACAGGAGACCATAGGCGTTCTCTGCTGCCTTTGCCAAGATGCCCACCACAGGCACAGACATCTTGTGTGTCTGGATTTGTCATCTGGGGTGGATGGTTAGCTCTCTGCTTCACTTTGTTTCCTTTTCCTGAACAAATGGGGGCGGGTGACCCCATGCTTGTGGGGGTGCAGGGGGGGCACTCATTTCTGGCTGTTGGGAAAAAAAGAAATTAAAAGAAAGCCAGAATTGTTGTCAGGACAATGAAGAGCTCATTTCACTTAGATGGCAGGGCTCTTGGTCTGCTCCCCTCCACCCTGCACCCCTGCACAGTCCTCCAATTCAATGGGCCCTAATGAATAACTGCAAGGCACAAAAGACCCTTTGAGGCTGCCTCCAGTCATCACAGAGGGCCTAGCTGCCGCAGCCCACTCCTTGTTTGCAGGCCTGCCTCTAAATTTGGTTATTCACAACCTTGATAGCTCAATATTATTGCCTAACTGTGATCATTGTCTAATTATCCTAATAATACCTATTAAATAATTCTCATTAAATCACTTGAATGGGAGCAGCAGAGGCCAGCTCAAATACAACTTAACCCAATAAGCATCGGTCATTCTCCAAGCGGCAGGGCAATCTCTTCAAGGGACTGACTGCACAGACTACTGAACTGCAGTGGAGTGTGGCCATTGCGCCAATGCTACTGTAAGTTAGCATGTCTTCGTTTTGATGGCCAAGCCTCCACTTGGTTTCCTCTGAGGCTGCTCTCTGTGACTGGACTCTTTTTTTTTTTTTTTTTGTCTTTAGCTCTTTGTTGGTTTCCACCTGTCACCATCACAAGGTCACCCAATGAGAAGAAGGCCTATAAACCTAAGAGGTCATTCATTTCCTGAGGATAGAAAGGGGGAAAAACAGAATCCATCTTTCGGCTGGCCTGATTCGCCTGTGATGAAGCTGATAGCGAGCCACCATATTATGGCTCAAAATGGCTTCCTTCTCCTCACATTTTGAAGACTTGGGGGTAGGGGGAAGATGCTCTGAATGAACTTTAAATGTTTGGTGGTGTCTACGACTCAAATTTCCGGCAGATCTAGAGATTGTGGAGACAGGTGTTTCCTTTAAAGTATCTTCTGCAGACAAGAATGTTTTGTAGACTGATGGGTGGTGTTTGTTGGCTGTCTACATGTATGGGAGACTTGGATAGATGCCACTGGTGCTTGAGTTCTCAAAATGACCAGGTACTGTGGGGGTTAGGCCACTTTTCAGGTAAGGAATCTGAGCGGTTGAGTGAGTGATTTTCAAAGGACCATGTCCACCCAACTGAGTAATAGGTTTTTGTTTGTTTGTGGTGCTAGGAATCCCTGGACCTCATCAATTGCTGGGCAAGCAATATGCTGGCTGAGTTCCATCCCTTCACTGCTAACTCTGCATGAAGGGAAACAAATTTAAATACAGAGTCCATGTGTATGTGAGGGCATAAAGGTGCATGCACGTGTGTGTGTATGTGTGTGTGTGTGTGTGTGTGTGTGTGTGTGCATGTGTGCAGGGCAGAGAGGGCAGAGGTCTACGCTGGACCTCATTCCTCAGGTGCTGTCTACCTTGGCTTTAGAGCATGGAGCTCACCAGTTAAGCTCGGCTGCTCAGTGAGCCCCAGAGGTCTGTTTGCCTCCATTTTATAAGGCCTGAGATTACAAGTGTGAGTCATCATACCTGGTGAGTTCTGGGGACCACGCTCATACCTGTGCCATGAGCACCACAGCTGGCCAGCCTCCCTGGCCCATCACAGGCTCTGTGACATGTCTGAGTCATGGTTCCCACTGTGCCTCATATCAGCGATGTGTTGGTAGCAACGCCTAAGACATTCTACCTTTGCTGGCTTAATTCTTTTCACTCCCAGGCTTCTCACTACAACAAGAGGTTCTTAAAGACGAATACTAGAGCCTCCTTAATTGGGAATATTATACAAAGCACCAAACGAGGGCAGCTCACACCACCAGAATTGCCAAGTGTGGCTGGAGAGATATCAGAGACTCTGTCCAAGCAGCAGCAAGAAGCAATCATCATCATAGCAAAGAAAGTCTGTTCCAGGTGATGCAGTGCAGGCTCTCTGCATAAGGACATCCACAGTGTGGTCCAGTAAGAAAAGGAACGCATTGTGCTTGGGATTCTGTGTCATCCCGTATACCCTGTCCAGGGCTCTTTTGAGGAATAGGTGTGTGTGTGTGTGTGTGTGTGTGTGTGTGTGTGTGTGTGTGTGTGTGCCTGTGTGTGTGTGTGTGTGCATGCACACTCATGTATACTCCTGCACTTCACTTGTGTGCTCATGCATATGAAAGCCAGAAGTTTATGGTGTGTCTCTTCCTAGGTCACTTTCCACATTATTTCTGAGTCAAAATCTCTCACTGAACCTGGAGCCATTGTTTTGTTTGTTCCTTTTGGCTAAACTGGTCAGCCAGCAAGTCCCTGGGATCATCCTGTCTCAATCTCCCCAGTACTAGGGTTATAGATATGGGCTGCCGTGCCCAGATTTGTACATGTGGCCTGGGGATTTGAACTCAGGTCCTCATGCTTACACAGCAAGCACTTTACCCATTTGAGCCACTCCCAAAAACTGGGATTTGAACTCGGGGCTTTACTTCATTACAAAAATTGCTTGAACACTCGAATACTCCTCCTGGATTTCTCTTAGCCTCTGAGTTTCAAAGATCATTCATGCAGATAGAAGTCTCCAGAGGATCCCAGGGGGAGTTTCAGAGCGAAGCAGCAGCTTCTTGCTTAACTCATGAGGCATGGGACAGGAGAGTCGACGCATCGATTAAGAGCACTTGCTGCTCTTCCAGAGGACAAGGGTTTGATTCCCACCATCCACAGAGTTGCTAACAACCATCTTTAACTCTGGTTCCAGGGACCCTGAGGCCCTCTTCTGGCCTCTGTGGACATTGCACTCAATGGTGCACAGACATACATGCAGGCAAAACACCCACATACATGAAATAAAAAATAAGTAAATCTTTTTTTCCCCCTAAAGGACAAGGCAGCAGACTTAGCATCATCTGTTTGTGTTGACCTATCCCCTGCAGGTGTTGAGTGTTCTTTGTCCTCCCCCCCATGCAAGGCCAGTGCTCCTCTCAGACTCTAGACCCAGACCTAGGCCTGCAGCTGTGGACCTGCAGCCGTGGACCTGCCGACGGTACCTGCTTCTCCTCTCAGCACCTTCTCCAGCCCCACGGCCTGGGTCTCCAATGTCATCTGCCGCTCTTCCACCTCCTTTAGCTGTCTCTGGATGGCCTGCAAGACCAAGAGCACATGTCATGAAGGGCCTCTGTAGATGTCGAAGCCCAAGAAGGGGATGAACCTGCTACTAGCTGTCACTAGAGTAGTTATTAACCTAATTCACTCGGAAGAGACCGTGGAGCTCCCCAGCTCCGGGCCTTAATGCTTCCATCTTCAGGGTGAGCCACAGAGCACAGCATCTGTTTATGAGCCGTTGATGTCCACAGGAGTCAAAACCGCCCTCTAACAAGGCCCACCACACTGCAGCCCTAAGGGAGAGGCTCCTGGCTGGCTAAGGGATCTTCCTGAGTTCTGGATTGTGGCCATGGGCTTGGTGGTCAGGGCTGTCCCTTCATCACAGGCTAGGGGGCTCAGGTTCTATCTTGTGGGAAGCAGAACCCTGAAAAGGGACCCCTGAGCTCACCCTTTTTGGATCACCCTGAACCCCACCCTAGCTACAAACAGCACCTGTCCTTGCCTTGCACTGCTGGTGAGGCCCAGGACACTGCCACAACAGAAGTGCCCGTGGCTCTGTTATCATCCAGTGATGAAGGCAGAACACCAGGTGCTGAGCCCGTAAGGTTCACAGCTCCACAAACAACACGTTTGGTTTGGGAGGGCGTGTTCACTTTCCCTGCTAGCTGTTACTTCCTCTCTTGGTGTCTCTTAGGAAATAAAGTTGAGCAAGGTCAATTTTTTTTTTTTTTTTTTTTTTTTTTTTTTTTTTTTTTTGGTTAGCTTTGCTCATCTCCATCAGCTCCCTGTGTTTTCAAGCACTGGGCTACCCAGCGGCACAACCTTTGGCAGGACAGACCTAACACACAGCTGAACGGGCACAGTAAAGAAATCATGAACCATCCGGAAGGTGGTGCATCTGTGTGCTTCCCTCTCCCCCAACTCCCATGCTTCTAACTCTCCCCTGGAATCACAGGCGTGACGGTGAAGGCACCCCTAGCACCAATGGACCCAAACAGGGCCTGAGCAGCCACCTCTGGCTCTTCATGCCCCAGCTCTGAGTATTGAAGCCCCAAAAACATAAATTAGAAGGGAATTCTGCTGACAACACCTGATTCATACTCTTCTTTGTTGCTTTTGAAAGAGTATTGTGTCTTGATAAAGGCCCCACCCCAGCCCCCATTCTCCTCCCTCCCCACGACAGGGTTTCTCTATGTAACAGCCCTGACTGTTCTGGACCAGGCTGGCCTCGAACTCACAGAGATCCACCTGCGTCTGCCTCCTGAGTGATGGGATTAAAGGCATGCACCACCACGCCCAGCAAGCCATCTCTTCTTGCTGATAAGAGTAGAGTTGCTAAGGAAGGGATACGGTTTGACTGTCATGCTGTTCTGGAATAAAATGAATTGTCCCTAAATTCATAGGTTGAGACCCTAACTCCCAGGGTGACTATATTAGAGACAAAGTGTTTTAGGAGACCACTGAAGTTACGAAGGGAGGAAGCCCCCGCCCCCTCCTCGTCCTCCCACTTCAAAAAGACCATGTAAGGATGCAGTGGGAAGGTGCTGTCTCCCTGCCAGGCAGAAAGGCATTGGCAAAGCCCCAGCCTGAAGCACCTTCATTTTGATTTTTCAGCCTGCAGAAAAGAAGCATCTGTTGTTTGAGCTACCCAGGGTATGGAAGCCCAAGCAGGCAAACACACTGTTCGTTCTCCAAAAGTCTGCTTTAATTAAAAGTCTTGGTTCCAAGCTGAGGGTGCAACCCAGAGACAGTGAAGCTTCTAGAAGGTGGACTTAGGCCACCAGGAGTGTGCCCTTGAAGGGGATCTGAGGCCCCCCCTCCCTCTCTCAGGCTCTCTGCTTCTGGAGCCATGAGGTAAACAGCTGCTTCCACCCCATATTCCCTGCCACGATGTGCTGTGCCCCTAACAGGCCCAAAGCAAAATGGCACCAGCTGACCATGGACTAATGTGACTGTATAAATGCGAACAAAACTTCCCTCTTCTTCAGTTAATTGTCTTGGGCATTTTGTTACAGTAACAGAAAGCTGACTACTGCACATGAGTTCCTGGCCAGATAAAGGGCACAGTGGGGAAAGATACAGAATGCCGTGAGGATCAGCAGGTGTGATCGGTCTAAATCCTTCCATACTAATGTCCAACTGTTCTTCATGGCTCGGTTTGGAGTCCCTAGGGGAGAGGGGACAGTGCTCACGCCGTCTACTTCATGCTGTTCATCTGTGCCAGAGCCAGTCAGCCCTGCATGGGCAGAAATGCTTGGAGCAAATCACCAGGTTAGGAAGTGCTAGGTGCTTATGCTTTCAGCTAATCCTGAAATCAAGTCAGAGCCCAGGAGCTATCAGTTTATCAGGGACCCAGTAAAGGGGTTGGTGGATGGCTTCTGTCCTCACTGGTGACACAGACCCAGTCAAGGGGTTGGTGGATGGCTTCTGTCCTCACTGAAGACACCACCAAGGCCACTGCTTTAGAGGGACTGGGGGCATGTGATGACAGCCAAGGCCACGTGCCAGCCTCACTTTGCAGGACTCAAACAACAGATGGGAATAGGTCAGCCCCTGAGCTCCTCACCTCGGAGCCCTGCTGGGGATTGAGCCAGGACCTTCTTAGAAAAGGGAAGCGCACTTTCCTCTGGCCCATCCCCCCAAGTGCAGACAGACTCCCGACAGACTTTCCCACCCTCACCCATCCTTCTGTTTGCTGCGTCCTGACCTGAGCCTTATGGAGTCTCTTCAATTCTTCTTGCTTAGCCAGCTGTTTCTCCAGCCTCCTCCTTCTTCTGAGTACCTTTTCCTATACAAACCAATGGAGAAGGGGGGAAAACAAGCTAAGAAGAAGGGCTTAAAGTTTACAAACCCTCACCATAGCCCTCTGCCCTCTCCAGGCATAGCCCCAAGTCACTGCTGAGCGTCTAGCACAATGGCATCTAATAGAACTTTCTGCAATGATGACAGTGACCCGTCTCTGTACTGTGTGAAATATGTCACTGTCCACACGTGGCATTAGAATTAAGCTGGGAATAAAAAAATTGAAGTCAGGGATGGGATAACCATTGAGATGTAACAAGAATAAATTAATAATAAAAAATTAAAAATAAATTGAAGTCAACATTCCACTTGACTTTTGTGTCGTCAACACCATCACCATCATCACCAGAAGCAGCAGTAGCATTAGCCTTATTATTTTAAGACAAGGTCTCACAATGTAGCCCTGGCTAGCTTGGAACTTGCCACATAGACCAGGCTATCTTTGAACTCACAGAGATCTACTTGTCTTTGCCTCCCAAGTGCTCCATCTCAGGGGTGGACTTTGTTCTTCTAGAATTTTGAGAATCCTTAAGATCTTTGGGAGGAAATCTTGGCTTTTAGGTCACAGCATGCTCCCACCTTTGTCTCTGGGATAACCTCCAGGCAGAAGCTCAGGTTCTGGACTTCAGCTTGGAGGCCCCTCTATTAATCAGTGAGGATGTTGGAGAAAGTCGAGGCCAGGGTGAGAGGTGCTGGGTATCACTGGTGCTTTCCGCCCCGAGCTGATCTCACTCCGCCCACACAGACACACCCGATTTGTTTATTTACAAACACCTCAGGTGCACATGACCCCACACTGTAAATCCTAGCATTTGTACAGTGTTGTGTGTCAGACAATGAACTTTATGGTGTCTCCTTTATCCCTCACAATATACATCTCCACAAATGATGCACATCAGCTGGGCGTGGTGGCACACGTCTTTAATCCCAGCACTCGGGCGGCAGAGGCAGGCAGATCTCTGTGAGTTCGAGGCCAGCCTGGTCTACAAAGAGAGTCCAGGACAGCCAAGGCTACACAGAGAAACCATGTCTCCAAAAACCAAAAAACCAAACCAACCAATCAAACAACCCAAATTTACCAACCAACCAAATAAATAAATAAATAAATAAAAACCAAACCAACCAAACAAACAAAAGCAAACATGGACGTCAAAATTCAAAAGGACAACCTCCCTAAATCGACACAATTAGAAATGGGCAGAGCTAGGAACTGAGCCCAGGTGAGTATTTTCCAGGAGGTAATCCTGCCTTTCCTTATGCCAGGTCCGAGGCAGTAAAGGGCCCCTGCTCTGTGGTAGGGCCCATAGGAGAAGCACCTGATTGCACATTCTGGTGTTCTGGTTAGTCTTTTGTCAACTTGACACAAGCTGAGTCATCTGAAGGAAACTCAATTGAGAAAATGCCTCCAACAGAGGGCCTGTAGGTAAGTCTGGAGGGCATTTTCTTGATTGATGATTGACATGGGACAGGGCCCAGTTCACTGTGGGCAGTGCCACTCCTGGGTAGTTGGTACTGGACTGTATGAGAAAACAGGCTGCTCAAGGCATGGAGAGCAAGCTGGTAAGCAGCATTCCTCCACAGCCTCTTCTTTGGTTCCTGCCTGCAGGCTTCCGCCTTTAGCTCTTGTCCTGACTTCCCCTCATGACAGACTGTAAGCTGTAACCCTTTCCTCACCAAGCTGTTTTTGGCCATTGTGTTCATCACAGCAAAAGAACGCAAACTAGGACATCTGGAGAGGGGTAGACCACAGTCGTGCATGAAGCCTTCCAGAAGCATCCCCTCCCCAGAGTGGGGAGTGTAGCTAGGTGGCAGCATGCTTGCTGAGCATGTGTGAGGTCCTGGGTTTGATCTTCATTGATCCTCAATGTGAGCACGCTCACACACTCGCGCGCGCGCGCGCGCGCACACACACACACTCTTTTAAGAGTCAGCAGAGCAAAACGCAAGGTTAAGGATAGAAAGCAATTCCTTACATTCAATTTAAAGCACATTCTAGCAAGCACTCAGACCCTTACACGTGGGTTCTTTATTATGTTCACAGCAGCAGTGGTGGTGTAGAGTCAAGGAGAGAGGCCAAGGGCTGGGCAAGAAGACAGCAGTCCCGGAAGAGGAAGGAAGAAGCAAGGGTCAGCTGCCACAAGTCTCCTGTCTCAGGCATCCTGCCTCCAGCTTCCTGTGCCTTGGTTCAGCTGAGCAGCCTCTGTTGTGCTGGGGCCCCACCTGAATGCAGCCAAAGAAACCGAGACCTAGAGGCCAAACCCTCCCCACCTGCTTGAAGGCTTCCTGGAAGGGCGGGGCCTATTAGATGGAGGTGGCATGGGCATGGGCGTGCTTTTCCCACCTGGCACTCTGAAGTGACAAAGGCCATGCGCTAGGGCAGCAAGATGGCAAGGAGCTGTTTGGGAGGCTATCTGGGGGATATGTCAGTTCTGCTACTTCCACATGCCAGTGCTAACCTGTGCTTCCTCCATGAGGGTGAAGAAAATGGAGGCTGTGATCTGTCTCATTTGAATGTAGAATTAACTCGGAGGTCATTTGAGGGGATGAGGGGCCCGTGAGGAACCCTCAGAAATCAGCATAACATAATTCGCATACAATTCATTTCTGGTGAGGATTGAATTAACTCAAGAAGCCTACATGAAAGAAAGAAAGAAAGAAAGAAAGAAAGAAAGAAAGAAAGAAAGAAAGAAAGAAAAGAAAGGAAAGAAAGAAAAGAAAGAAAAAGAAAGAAAAGAAAGAAAGAAAGAAAGAAAGAAAGATCCCTGCCCCTCCCCCGTGTGTGTGTGAGCAAGCACCCACTTGCTCACATGCACCTTAGGGAGTTGGAGCCTCACCCCGACCCCCTCATGACAAACTGAAGCCAGAGCTTCTCTTGCTAGATATGGGAAAGGTGAGTGTGAGTGAGTAAGTTTGGTTCTCCCCTTCCCTCACCAGGCGCTCGCTGCTCTAAAAACAAACAGTGCCATAGCAGTGGACTGCTCCGCTGCCCACCCCAGAAGCATGCGAGGACCTGCCATGTAGTGCTCCACTCCTCCTAGTCCTAGGGACAAGCTCTAGTCCCATACTGCCGGGGTAGGGGGGGGGGGGTGGGGTGGGGGTGGGGGAACAGCACTGGGCTTCCGAGGCCAGTGTGTGTGTGTGTGTGTGTGTGTGTGTGTGTGTGTGTGTGTGTGTTAGACATATAGACACATCTACAGAGCTGTGGCATTTATGTTTTCTCTGCATTGGTTTGGGAAAGTGCTCTCTAGACATCTTCACATCCAGTCAGCGAAGCGGGTGGCTGCGTTCCCAGGGGCACGCAGTCTGTGCCTTCCACAGTAGGAGCCTTGGTGCATCCCTGTCTCTGTGCAACTGCATGCTTCGGTTCATAGCTCCGATTAGAATAAACATAACATTTTCCATGCAGTCTGCCTCCAGCGCTTCTTAAATGAAGTCGTGCTTCCCTTGGGGAGCTACACATCTGCTTGTTGAAATTTTCAATGGTTTGCTTATTGGACCACATATTAAACCCACTTTAAGCATTGCACTCGCCAAATGGTTTCAAGTCAATATGTCTTCTTTTTTCCTTCCTCTATTTGAGACTCTGAGGGTTTCTTTCTTTCATTCTTCCTCTTTCTTTCTTTTTCTTTCTTTCTCTCTCTTTCAGAAAAGTCTTGGAGGGTTCCAGATAAAAAGAAAGGTGGTTGTCAGATGCGAAGTGGCCTGATCCCCATGGAGCGCCCTGCCTGCATCTGGAGCCCACATTGGCTCTGAAACCTGGATGGGAACTGAGCCCTCAACACCTAGGACACTATATGGTGTTGCAAGTAATATTACCTTTATCCTGGAGGAGAGCTGGGACTCAAGGTCTTCCTCAGCAGAGGAGGAGGCAGTAGAAGAGGAAGAAGAGGTGGCCTCTGTCACTGGAGCTTCAGGGCCTGAAATAAGAACCAGAGAACTCACCAAACTGCTGGCTCCCCCCCCCCCCCCCCCTCCCCCGCTCCGTGCCTCACAGCTGCCTCTCCCCCTCCCTCAGCCGTTTGCTTCTTCCTGCCCACCCCTCGTTGCACCTGCCAGGAGCTTGGGAAAGCAGGACCTCAGGGCCACTGAAAAGTTGGCCCTCCACGTTAATTACATTTCTGGATTCCTGCCAAAAGCTCTGCAGTTCTCTTCTCACATTCAAAACAAAACAAAACAAAACAAGGTATTATGCAGAAATCAAGGAACTCCTTAAACACCCTTTACAGGGCGGGATCCTTGCTTACAAGGTTTTTGGATCCAAAATCTATTATGAAAATGCATATATCTGAAGTTAGCTGAGTTACCTAAATGCTCCAGTAAGGTTGTTCTACAGAGTAATTGAATGCAAAAAAAAAAAAAAAAAGTCAGCGCCAGCTCTTAAACAAATCGCCCTTCTGCGGCTTGCAGCATCTGGCACCTATTTTTACTACACGACATCTGCTCAGTGTAAAAGAGCTGGCGTCAGAATGTCTGGTCATAGAAAAAAAAAATCCCAAATGTAATCAGAAGCAAAAGGGCTCTAAGCCTAAGGATTTTATCACATAGCCTCATGCAACATAAATATTTCATTAATTATGGCTAAACAAATGCCACTTTTATTTTCCCAACTTGCAGATATTATCACATCATGGAAGGGATGATTCAAATGCCAGGAAAAAGCAGTTTAAGATAGGGATGGCCCAACAAAGCAGGGCCCGTTGGGGAAGCTAAAGCTCTGGGGCCATGCCCAATTCCAAACATGAACTGGACGGCTGAGGACAGCAATGTGCCCACGTTGACCAAACACTTTTCTGTGATCTGGCTGGGGACCAGGTGTGATGGGGCGTCCAGGTACCACAAGAGACTTTCATTTTTCCCCAGCAAGAACATATGCCCCTGCACATACACCTGATGGAGCCTATGCCAATACCAGCATTAACCCGTGCCGGTCACGGCACAGCAGAACCAGCTTGCATGTCGTGCTGGGAAAGGGTCTCTCTATGGTGGCAGCTTGTGTCTGCATAGAACTATGGAGTGGGTGGGGAGAAGGGAGGGAAGCAATTCCAAGTCAGCTAACATCCTCTCCAGCCTCCCTATAATTTTCAACTATTCACCCCAGTGGGAGCAGCCAAGTGTTACAAAATAAGGGTAATTTTAACCTACAGCAACACATTTACATAACGCTGTTATTCTGAGCAAAATAATACAAAACATGCATGTAGCAACCCTGCCTCTCAGGGGAGGGAGTTTGCTGTTTTCCACTTTAATTTGCCAGATGGGAAAGCTCAGGTAAAGATAGAATCAGAGAGTGGCATCATCTCAGGAGGAGGCTGCTGCGCTCTCTCTGGGCGGAGATTGCATCCTGTTCCAGCCACTAAATCACCACTGTTTGCTCAGTGTAGCACTGAGTGTAAGGTGCTCGAGGAACCGACTGACTTTACACCCTTGAGTTCTACCGCCATGATCCCTACATGCTGCGGAAAAGCAAAGAGAACTAATCAAAGCTCCAATGGTACCCAGTGGATGGGAACATTTAGAATGCTTTATTCACTACTTCTCTCATTGCTGTGACCAATATTTGATGTTAGAACGACTTAAGGGCTGGAGGCACAGCTCAGCTGATAGAGCACATGTTTAGCATGCACAAAAGACTCCACATCAGATCCCAGCACTGCCCTTTGGGAGCGGAGGGCAGGGCCAGACGTTCAAGGTCATCTTTGGCTACGTAGAGGCTTTGAGGTCAGCCCAAGCTGAGACTGTCTCAAAAAGAAGCAGTTTGGGAGAAGGAGGATTTATTCATGGTGAGGATATAGTTTATGATGGTGGGGAAAGCATGGTGGTGGAAGGCTACCTGCTTACCCCTAGCGAGCAGAGATGAGGGCTGCCCCGCGTCCCTCTTTAGAGCCCTTACTATTCTGTCCACGAGTGCAGCTCATTCGATGGTGCTGTCCACACTCAGGACAGGTCTTTCCTCCCCACAGAATCTTCTCTAGAAGCATTCTTGCAGGTGACCCGAAGGTGTGTCCCCCAGGTGGTTGCACAGCCAGCCAATTGACAATGGATACTTAGCATCGCAATTGTCTTCAGCATCTTCATTGTTATCACTGACCCAATTAACAACACTTTTATGTTACTAAAACTGCCCTCTTGACCTTTCCTCATCGGAGAAATATGAATGGGAAGTTGAAACATTTTCCTAGTTTCAAAAGGCAAACTTGTATGCGAGTAAAATGGCTTCTAAGCGTGGTGTATCTCCTCGGCCTTCCGTAAGAAGGGCACCTCGCAGTTTCAGGCCACTGAGTCTCCTCTAGTCTTTCTGAAGTTGACTTTTCATTTGCAACTTTCAAACATTTTGCCAAATTGCTACCCTCCAGCTACGTTAGAGGGACTGACTTTGGAACTGACTTCCCACCAGAAAGCAGTAGAATTCAGGACAAAATATATGAAGCATTATTTCCCAGATATTAGCAGGCAGTGCAGAAGCAGCAAAAGAGCAGACACCCACACAGGAAATCCCACGGCCACACATGCTTTCTGCCTTGAGGTTCTCTCCTGACCACAGGCAGTTCAGCTTGGCCCAGCAGAGGCAGCAGCAATGTGTAGGATGGAGCCCTGGAGAGGAGGGAGGGAATGCTGGGAAAAAAGAACTTTAGAAATCAGCATAAAAGTCCCCATGCATTTACTCCTTAAGGGGAACCCAAAGATGCATAAGAAGAAACATTCGACGGGCGTGGTGGTGCACGCCTTTAATCCCAGCACTAGGGAGGCAGAAGCTGGCAGATCACTGTGAGTTTGAGCCCAGCCTGGTCTACAAAGTGAGTCCAGGACAGTCAAGGGTACACAGAGAAACCCTGTCTCACAAAACAAGAAGAGGAAGAGAGGAGGAGGAAGAGGAAGAGGAGGGGAGAGAGGAGGAGGCGGAGGAGGGGGGTGAGGAGAGGAGGAGGAGGAGAGGAGGAGGCGGGGAGGAGAGAGGAGGAGAGAGGCGAAGAAGAAGAAGAAGAAGAGAGAGAGAAGAAGAAGAAGAAGAAGAGAAAGAAGGAAGAGAAGAAGAAGAAGAAGAAGAAGAAGAAGAAGAAGAAGAAGAAGAAGAAGAAGAAGAAGAAGAAGAAGAAGAAACATCCTGGTGTGCATATAACTGCAGAGAAGGTGCAGGCTTAACAGGCTCTGGACCAGAGGACCTCAACCTCCCTAATGCTGCCACCCTTTAATACAGTTCACGCTGTGGTGACCCCCAACCATAAAATTATTTTTGTTTCTACTCCACAACTGAACATTTTTTGGTGTTATGAGTCATAAATGTACATATTGTTTTTGGAGGTAGAGGGTTGCAAAAGGGATCGCAACCCACAGTTTGAGAACCTCTAACTCTTTCACAGGGCAGATAGTGCTTAGATTATCCCTGGTCAAAGGAGCACAGATACCTGGGGGCATGTGCCGAGATCACAGGGAACTTTCACTTTATTAACAGGGAATAGATTTGTGCTAGAGTAATGCTTATCATAGACACACCTAACAAGTGTGAAGACAAGGCTTGGAGACAACAGGGTGATCTCAGTGTTGTTCTACTGCTTGTAAATGTTCTTGTTTGTTTATTTGTTTGTTTGTTTGTTTTTAGATCAAGGTTTCTCTGTGTAGCCTTAGCTGTCCTGGACTTGCTTTGTAGACCAGGCTGGCCTCAAACTCACAGAGATCCACTTGCCTCTGCCTCCCTGAGTGCTGGAATCATAGGCGTGCTCCACTGTGCTCAGCTGTTGTTGGACATTCTTTATTCCCTGTTTAACATTTAAAAATAAGATCCAAATACTTTTCAACATAATATTCATAAAGTCTATCTCTCTCTTGGTGTCTGATAAGTGAGAAAAATTCAGTTAAAAACAAAAATGACGGATACAATGAAATTAACAGGCAAGTATTTAAAATTATTATAAACGTGCTCAAGAAGCTAAAAAGTCTGTTACCAGTTGGGTTTAGTGGCCTTTAACCCCAGCACTCAGGGAGGCAGAGGCAGGTGGATCTCTGTGAGCTTGAGGTCAGCCTGGTCTACAAAGGGAGTCCAGGATGGCCAAGGCTACACAGAGAAACTCTGTCTCAAAAAACAAAAAACAACAAGAAAAAGTATGCTACCAAAACGACTTTGAGAACTAGTAAATTTAGTAAAGGTAGTAGTGTTATATGGTGAACGTCTTTTCTCCCTTCTTCCTTTCATTTCTTTCTCTCTCCTCCTCCTCCTCCCTCTCTCCCTCCTGCCCCTCCTTCCTTCCTTTGGCTTGGTGTTGAGACATACGTGCTCCCACTGTGAGATGGGAGGCAGAGACAAGAGAGCCTGTGGAGGCTTGAAGGCCTGCGAGCCTGGTGTACTCAGTGGTGAGGAGCAACTAGGAAACACCTCTGTTTCCTGCTCTTCCAGAGGATGTGAGTTCAGGTCCCAACACCCACACGCGAGCTCACAACTACAGTTGTCACGCGAGACATGACAGTCTAAAACTCAACTTCCAGAGGATCTGACACCCTTTTGGGGCACTGCATATACTTGCTCTACAGACATACATGCAAGGAAAGCACCCACCCACACACATACAATTAAAATCTCAAAAATGTGACTCTGTCTTAAACAAGATAGGAGATGAGGCCCAACCCCCATTGGTGTCCTTTGATCCCCATCTGTGTGCCATGGCACGTGAAGGCCCACATTTACACACTTACTCATGTATATCACACATACATGCACCTGCCCTCCAACACACAGAGAGACAGAGACAAAGAGGAAAGATGAATAGTTGGCAAAGATTTTCCCAGTTCTTTGGCCTTTTTACTCCGTTGACATGGTTTTTTGTTTTTCAGCTATGCAGAAGATTTCTAATCAGATGGATAAGTTCATGTTTATAAAAATAGATCAAGTTCCCAGCTATGTTTTTTTGTTTTGTTTTGTTTTTTTAAGATAAAGTCTCACTATGTAGCCCTGGCTGGCCTCAAACTCACACCTTTTTTTTTTTTTTGCTTCGGACATGTGAGTATTGGGATTACAGGCATGCACTGCTACATCCAGCTATATGCCCTTTCGTTTTAACGCAGATAAATCTATTAAAAATATTTCACATGGGGCTTGAGAGATGGTCCAGCTAAGAACATTTGTTGCTCTTGCAGAGGGTCCAGGTTTGACTCCCAGCACCCACACAGTGGCTCACAACCATCTGTAGCTCCAGTCCCAGGGGACCAGACAGTCTCCTCTGGCCTCTATTGGCACCAGGTATGCACATAGTACACAGATATACATGTAGACAGAGCATGCATATGCATAAAGTAAAAATGAATACATTAAAAATTATATATATATATATATATATATATACACACACACACACACACACACACACACACACAACAAATGAAATTGTATGGGTGTGTGGCTTTAAAAGAACCATTATATCTCAAGTTGCCTATGCTTATTCCAAACTCAGCTGCAGATAAGTTCTCTCATTAATTCATGCAAAGAAGTGTGCAAAGAAGATAGTTAATCACTTGAAAACTGATTTTCCCCTAAGAGTTAAAATATTTTAAAAGGTTGAAAAAAAAAAACCATGGTTTTTGAAAACTGAAAATAGTAGGATCACAATTTGTTTAAAGCAATCAAATGAACATTCAGTAACAAAAGAAATCTTTGTCTTAGGAGACAGCTCAGAGGGTAAGAATGCTGCTTGCTGTGCAGATATAAGGACCTGGGTTAATCCTTACGTAAAAAAGCTGCACAGGGCTGCTGCCTCCACTCTTGTACTCCTGGCATTATAGGGGAGTGGACAGGAGGACTGTTGGGCCTTGCTCACTACCAGCCTAGTTCCAACTTCAGTGAGAAACCTTATCTTAGTCAGGGGATAATTGGCCAGGACACTCAGCAACCTCTAGAGTGTGCCTAGAGTGCACGTGCATGCACACATCTGCATACATACACGTGCACCATGCACTCACACACCCACATTATTTGTTTGATTGTTTTTTGGGGTTTTTTGTTTTCTTTTTCTTTTCTTTTTTTAATTATTTATTTATTACATACACAGTGTTCTGCCTGCACATACACCTGCACACCAGAAGAGGGCACCAGGTCTCATTATCGATGGTTGTGAGCCACCATGTGGTTGCTGGGAATTGAACTCAGGATCCCTGGAAGAGCAGACAGTGCTCTTAACCTCTGAGCCATCTCTCCAGCCCCCCACATACTCACATTAAAAAAAAAAAAAAAAAGGACATCGTGTATGTGTTTAAACTACCCCTAAAGAAATATACTAAATTTTGGCAAGGTGCAGAAACAATAACACATTCTGGGTTTTGTTATATATTTCCGTACTGTTTGATTACTCTAAGTCTTTGATATATTGATTAAATAATTAGCAACAACCAGATTGAAATATAAAAGTCTCTATTTTCATTGGTAATCAAACATACAGAAAAGTGGTAAGTAATTCAAAGGAAACAAAAAGGTACATGTGTACAAATGTCCAACCAGCACCATCCATATGGTATAAATACATTCATCTACAAATATATTTGTATATGTATATATAAATATATATTACAATATACTTATAAGTTAAACAATCAAGTAATGGCTCATTAAATAGAACATTCTTTTAAATGACACTTATGAGACTTGTGGTAATTTGTATAATACCTAGAATATAAAGTTGATTTTTAAAAAACACACAATTGTATGTATATCTCAGTAAAAATGTTCATATAGTCACATAGAAGGAAACTGGTAGGATTATTGTTAATTTGTGTAACATAATTTACTTTTTTTTTTTTTTTCAGATTTCTCATACAAAATTTTCAAGTTTCCTTAAACCTTTTTTTTTTTTATTCTCAGTTACATCCATTTCTTTGTGTACTGGGGGAGGGAGGCACATGTGTGGCAGTCACAGAACAACTTGGGGGAGTCTGTTCCCTCTTTCCATCATGTGGGTTCTGAGGATGGAACTCGGGTCATCAGGCCTGGTACGAGAGCCTTTAAGGCCAGCCGAGCCATCTCACCAGTCCCATCTTTTCCCACTTCTGTCAGAATGAATTGGAGAAGCAAATCAAAGTGCAGTGTCTGGCTGTTAATCCAGCGAGACCACTAGCTGCCCAGCATGAACTTGACTAGACCACTAGGAAAGCCACTTACGTGCATCTTGCCCTGTGGAGGAAGGATGTGCCACCTGCCCCACGGAGCCGCTGCCAAAAGACTGTACTAGCTTCTCCAAGGATGGGACTCTGTTCCCAGGTGACCCCCTGTGGCTATTAAAGAAGTCTCTGATGTCCTCTCTTTGTTTGCATTCCTGGACAAAGGATTTATCTTTGTGGCCGGGGGATGAAATACTGGGGGCTCCTTTCTTTGGAGCGTGAGTGGCATCCTGCAAACTCACTTTCTCCAGGAGCGTGGGGACGTCTTCAATCTTGTTGCGGGGCGGAGGGGACGTGGTTACAAAGAACATCTTGCTTGGACGAGAGGACAAACTCCGGGTGCGGAGGATGGAGTCAGAAAGGCTATGGTCTGAGGCCTGGGCAGCCTTGGATGTTGGAGAAGTCAGAGAGAAGGCAGAAGCCTTTTTGGCCATGTGTCTCCCTGGAGACGGCTGGTCTCCATCTTTATTGGAACCGGGTTTCCGGAAGCTAAAGGAACGAGTGAAAGCATGCTGCTGACCGCGAGGCAAAGTTTTTGACTCTGGTTTGGGGCAGGACTTCTTTCCACCTTCAGAATTGGGGAGCCAGGATCTTAGGATGGCATTTGCCATGGCCTTCAGGGGGGACTTGGGCGGACGCACTTCTCTCTTGACAGCTGGGGTTTGCATTTCCCCTTGGGTCCTCATCTGGGATAGCAGCTTCTCTTTCACTGCCTGAGAGAGGGTGGGGGAGCAGATGGGTTTCAGGCTGTGGCCTCTGCCATCCTCAGCACTTTCCTGGGAGAACTGCTCCGCCGCCTTGTGCGCAGGGGTAGAGCCGTTCCAGTCTAGCAGCTCGGTCTTCTGCTCTTGGGTGAGGACCAATTTCTTCAAGCCCAGCTTCCTTTCTCTGGACGTCTCCGGGCCACATGTCTGTTCCCTCAGGGGACTCTCACTCACTCCTGGGTTTTGACTGGGCAAATTCTGGCCCTTCCCTGCAATGGGGTGGGACTCTTTGGGTGTGGTTTTGGTGCTCCCAAGAGCCTGTGCTTCCTGGCAGCCCTCTGGGCTTCTGAGGTCTTCACCAGGGCTCACCGGAGAGTATTTTGTGTTCTCCAACATGGGGCCATGAGGCAGATAGAGGGGAATTTCCTTTGCAATCCCTTGAGCCCGGGCACGTCTGAGGTAGATTGGAGTGGGGCTGAGATCACCTCTGGAGACTTGCGGGGAGTGGAGGTTGTAAGCTGGCACCTGTGGGGGGATGGGCAGAAATACCAGTTACTTAAAGCTCCTAGCGTTTATTCTAGGAGAAGGTAAGTGTCAACTGTACACGCCACTTCCTTCTCTTCTCCTGCTCTTAGATACCCAGTCAGAAGGAAGTCCCAGAAAGGCCACTCTTTGTTCTAAGTGGTTGTCTGGAACTTGCTGGCATCTATCTACAGTCTGTAAATACACTCTAAAATAGTGGTTCTCAACCTGGGGCTCATGACCCCTTGGGAGGTGGACTGGCCCTTTCACAGGAGTAGCCTAAGATGGCTTTCCCATCTCCTGTGCAGGGCCCTAGAGGGCACTTACCCGAGGAAGGGAGGGATTATCTGTGGTGTGCCCAGGTACACTGGCTGAAGAAAATGAACATGGCGGCTGGGAAGATGAGGATGGCAAAGATGGAGGAAGAGGAGGAGGGTGAGGAGGAGGAGGAGGAGGCTCCTCTGGAGGCGATGGTGTTCTTTGCTTCATGGATGTCGAATCTATCAGGGAAAGAACATATTCCATTACTGCCTTGTTGTTGCATAAAGAGAGGAGATGGTGGCGGATCCTCAGTTTTAGGAAGGAAGATGCTGGGATGGACTCAGAAGTTCATGGTGGCCACAGCTTGGGACTGGGCAGCAGGGCCCTGGAGGAGAAGTCACACAAGTCAGCGACTCAGACTTCTGTAAGATTGTTCCATGGCAGACCACACCCGACAGAGCGCTTCTTGCAGACAGGCATTTACTGAAGCCGAGGTGGTCAGGAGCTGGGGTTGCACTAAATCTCTCCGTCAATAAATCATCTGAGGTTTCTTCCCACAAGATGTCAGACCATTAGCTGTGGGCACGGACAGGCTAGATGCTTGGTCCTAATGAAGTGTGCTCTTTCTCTCACTCGTGTGCCCCGGAGGGACTCTCAGACAAAGGTGGTTAGCTTAAGATTTTATGGGAACCCAAGGGAGGGGGGTTACACCCATATCAATGGTTCGAATCACACAGAATTGATGGGTCCTTGCCAAACTAATGTGGCTCAGGGAAGGGACAGGAAGCTCTGTGTCTGTTCAGAGATGCATGAGAAAGGAGCGTGCCTGACCTCTGGGGAGGAGCCCAGTTCTCCTCTGTGGGCAGCTGAAATCTTGTCTTGCAAAATCAGTATTCTACACCGTAGCCCGGGCGGTCATTCAGGCTCGCATATGCAGGCACTTCCTGTGCCTTTATACTGCCCCGGCAACTTAGTAACCCTAAATCTGAGATATCAACTATTTTATCTCCAGGATGGAGCATTTCAGATAATGTGTACTCAGGTAGATTCAGAAAAATCACACAGCCTTTCATGGGCATACTCTGTCCTTCAGCCTCAGGCAGTGGTCACAAGCCACTGGACCCGTGGCCACCTTCTTTACCACATCCTGGCACTGTATGTCTCCGTAGTTTATTCTCTCACCTAGTACCCCAACTTTCTGCTTTGATTGGCTCAGGTAGCCCACTCAAGACTTCCGGTTGGTGTTCTAGCTTCCTTCTTAGATCAACACGATTCCCAGGCCTCAGTTTACCCAAAGTGATAGGCCCCTGCTCAGGCACTCAAACTATGCTTTTTTTTTTACTCTGAGCAAATTCAAGGAACTTAATGATATGGAGTCAAGGATCTCTGTGTCGGAAAGAAAAGCCAAGCCTGACTTACTACCACCCAAAAAGAGCCCCACACATCTTTTGGGGGACACTGGTAGACTTTCAGTATGTTTCTTGCCCTCTTCACACAAAGGCTAACATGTTTGGCAGTGCATACCAGGCGTGGGCTCTAAAAAGATGGCTGCTGTACACAGGGGGGTCTGTGAGTTCTCATAGGGTACCCCACCCCTGCCCCAGGATGTCTCTAAGGGAAACAGTAGCTGGGGGAACACAGGTGCCATAAAGGTGGGCAACAGAGAGATCCTGGGAGAAAGGCCATTAGCTTCCAGGAGCTGACAAAGGGGAGGCACTGGCCTCCAGCCCACCACCCGCACCCCATCTCAGCCCACAACATAATGGCTCCAGCCTAAAAAGGCGATGCTTGTGAGTCAGCTGTTGTCCTGCCCCCAGTTACTAAATTCCTGCCAAATTCCTTCTCCCCCTCTTCCTCGCCCCCTCACTCTCTTCTCCCTGCCATCCGCTGAATCAGGCTCCGTAAGTAGCCTCAAAAGTCCCCTCAGCTTCACAGATTGTCCCTTTGTTCCTCTGAGGAGTCACAGGGGACCTGGCAACACAGGGCCAGGGACACCTTGAGACACAAACTTAAGACAGCAAGGGCTTGGGAGTTATAAGATTGTGACTCAGAAGCTGCTGCCCTCTGCTCTCTTGCCAGGCCTGGCTATGGAGTCTCCAGTCACGGCATCCTTATCCAGCATCTTAAAGCCAGAACTTGTGGAGGGCCTGAGAAAGGGAAGCAGGGAGGCCCAGACTCTTCCCTGTCTTTGTCCTTGGGCCAAGTCATTGCCCAAAGGCCAAGCACGACTCCAGGAGGGGAAAAAAGGGCCAGTGAGGAGCTGAGAGATGGGACATTGCTCCTGTGAGACTGATGGTGCCTTTAAGCTCCTCTAAAGGATGGTACAGGGGACCCCCAGGACCCCAATCTGTTCACGTTTACAGCTGACATGAGCAAATTACCTACCTCCAGGGTCCTTATCCAAAAGGTACATACCACCATGCAGACAAATGCTCGCTTAGCATGATTCACACCCATTTCCCTCCCCTTGCACACAAACTACCCAGCAAAGATACCACTAGCCCCTCGATCTGCCTCACAGGGAGTGGGATACCCACCCCAGCCAGGGTTTCTCTAGCTCTGGGCTTTGGAGCTCATTCTTAGTCTACCTCAATCCTGTTTTCCTATGCTTGCAGGGGGAACTCTGGGACGACCCAGTCATGCTACTTTGTCCTCTGTGGGGCATAGGGTCTGGATGCTGAAGGCTGTGTGTGTGTGTGTGTGTGTGTGTGTGTGTGTGTGTGTGTGTGTGTGTGTGTATGTGTGCAAAGGGTTGAGAAGCAGGCCTGGGACAGGATGACAGCCTCTGTGTCGCCTGGAGCAGTTCCTTCTGCTGCCTCCTCTTTGCTCGTTTGGTAGTGGTAGCCTTTTCCCCGGCGGATGGTGGAGGTCACTCTAAGCATGCTCAGCTTGGAGTGGGTGCCTATGTTCTATATCCTGTTTACTGATAAACCTCTGGGGCAAAGGGTCCGTGACTTTGGGGATTGTCAGGATGACATAGATTGCAGGTGCCACTGCTTTCTAGCCATGAAGGACTCAGCCTTCTCAAAGACTTGGAGCGCCCTCTAGGGGCGGCGGCTCGCAAACTCGAACCCATATGCTGTTTCATTGCGCCTAATCCAACCAGCTTCCAAACTTCCTCCCTCTCACACACAAACAAAATCTTCTTTGGACCAGACCTTGAAGACCTCGCGAGGCCATAGAAATGACAGGCTCAATCCCTGTCCACACCCGGCGTTTCTCTGGGCTTAAGACCAGAAGTCTATATTCATTAATAACTGAACATTGACGTCTCCAGGTCAGTCTGTACGGCACCAAACCCTAACTTTGAGGGGTGGAATTCTGTCTCGTTTTTCTAGAACCTCTGTCCCTGCTGTTTGCACTCTATCTCAGCCCATGCTGGGAGCTTGCTAAGGGCTGACTAGGCCCCTGACACTGGTGATACTCAGAAATGTTGGCATGGCCTGAGCACCCAGGAGGACTGGCTCGACAGCAGGACCATAATGCTTCTGAGGTGGGAAGACTCTAGGAAACCTTAGCTCCCTCTGTCCTCTCACATTTGGCCCCTGGGGGAGCTCAGATGATTTAGGCTTGTCATCTTAGCTTGCTCCCAGGTGCCCAGGCATGGTCTAGCTCCAGAGCTGGCTCTTGTCCCAGGTAGACAGTGAGAGGTGGTGAGTCTGGGGGTTGGTAGGAAATGACTCACTGACCAGGAATCATACTGACTCAGAAGGGGGGAGAGTTAGGGATGCTGCCCGAGGCCATCCTGGGTCAGCCTTGGGCAGAGTGAGGCAGAAGAAATGTAGGTACAAGGCAGAAGGGAAGAAGAGAGGGAGAGGCCCAAAGCACGATGGAGTCTCAGCTTCTCTCTCAAGAATTCTGGAAGATTTCTGTTTGCTGTGTGACTGTGTGTGCACCGTCTCTATGCCACTTGTGGGAGCTCTGAAACTCACCCAGGAGACAGGACAAGATCTGTTCTGAAGAAACAAACTGTGTGTGTGTGCGTGTGTGTGCACACGCACACACACAGACATACACACACATGCATGCCTACAGGTGCAAATGCATTTACACTCATATTTCTAGTTCATATTCTAGTGTAAGCGGCTACCTTTATGCCTTGGTCACAATAACATGGAACCAAAGGGGGGGGGGATTCTAGTCCTTTTCCTGGGACAGAACCAGCACCTGGCTCTCAGCTCTCTCTTTCTCATTTCAAGCTTGGAGCTCATGACTGCTAGGGCTCTAGTCTGCTGAAAAGATAGAATCTTACGGCCCTGGGATGCCAGAAGAGAGGGAGCGGCATGGGGAGGCCCCAAATTCCTTGGCGATACTTCTAGTCAGCGGTAGAAATCAAGTCAAGCTAATAGTTTTTCTTGCCCTCCTATCCCAGGCTATGGCAGAGAGACACCATGTAAGGAGTGAGAACCACTGCCCAGCCCCCCTTCCTTCCCCCCTTCCTCCCCCTCCTCCCCCCACCTCATGACTCACTGGACTGGAACTCTCTTCTCCAGCTCTGGTATTTGCTTGGGGCTGGGGACTGGAGGCTGTGGGCCCGTTGCAGAGCTGTGGTGGAGAACAGAAAGGGGTCGGGAAGATGGGGGTTAGCTGTCTGTTCATTGTGCAGGGGAGGAATTTATCACCTATGACTTACTCACCAAAAGTTAGAAGGCAAACCCTGAGGATGGACTGAGACGCTTCCTCTTATCACAGTGAACTTTGCTGAGCCCCATCCCACTTCCTTCTCTCTCTCTCTCTCTCTCTCTCTCTCTCTCTCTCTCTCTCTCTCTCTCTCTTCTCTCTCTTCTCTCTCCCTTCCTCCCTTCTTCCCTCCCTCCTTCTTCATAAAATAGTTATACAGGGGTCTGGGGAGATGGTACAGCAGCTAGCCTGAGTTTGGTCCCTGAAACCCAAATAGCTGGGAGCGGGAAAGGTGTCCTCCCCAGGGAAGAGCACATCAAGTGGCTCTCCAGTGCTAAACGGTCAAGTAACATCATACAAATGCAGCAGGCTATATTTAGGAATATATGTATAAATACCTATATGCATACAATAACAATGAAAAAAGGGCCATGAGTTCAAAGAATATCTGGGTTGGATATATAGGAGGGTTTGAAGGGAGGAAAGGAAAAGAGCAAGTGTTGTAATTAAATTATAATCTCAAACCCAAAACCAGAACGAAACCAAAAACCAAACAAAAAACCCCAAACAAAAAACAAATTCTGGTTGTAGAGGCACATGTATGTAATTGCAGGGGGCACAATTTTACCCGTAATGTGCTGTTTCCAACGCCACACTAGTCACTTTGCCTTGTGGGTGCAACTGCTCACTTGCACTCCTACGGTGAGGGGGGTGGTGGTGGATGGGAGAGTCGTGGGAGGCTCACAGCCCACCTGGCCTGGAGTGCACTGTATAGCCCTGCTCAGGAGAGTAGGAGGTGAGGACTGACTCCGGAAGGTTGGGGTCCAATGGAAGCAGGCCTGCAGCATCCTGGGTGCTTCCCCTCTGCCTGGCTAACCCTTGAGCACAGGCACTGGACAGTCTGAGCCTGAGAACAGGTGTGGGATCCTGTGCTGCTGTCATAGTCAGAGGAGGGAGGGGCAGGAGGTAGAACTGGGAGGTACGGGGGTAAAAGATACCCTTGGGAGGGGTCTGGGTGTGGGAGTATGGACAGGGGAGGTTTGAACACAGAACTCTCTGAATCCAAGACCTCTCCAGTGAAGGCTCCCTCACCTCACCCCCTGGCCCTGTGAGCTGACCATGCCAGCCACTACCTTGGGTTTCCTTTCTCAGGACAAGGTTCTTGGGCTCCTTGGGGTCCTGGCTTTAAACTCTGTGGGATAGTGGACCCGATGGCTCAGATGCACCAGCGGTGACAACAGGGCACCCAGGCACAAGTTTACCATGGCAAGGACAATAGTGAGGTCATAATACAACTGGTGTCCTAGGTCAGAGGCCTGACTCCACGGCTGGTGGCCTGATTGAGAAATAACCTCATAGGCTCAGGTGTCTCAGGTATTTGAACACATGGTCCCTAGTTAGTGGCCTTGCTGGCGGAAGTGTATCACTGAGGGGGATGGGCTTTGTGAATACATAGCCCCACCCTACTTTCAGTTCACTTTCTGCTTTGTGTTTGCCACTGAAGGTGTGAGCTCCCGGCTTCTTGCTCTGGCTGCTGGCTGCTAGGCTGGACTCTTCAGCCATCTAGAGCCCAAAGCCCAAATAAACCCTTCCTCCTCTAAATTCCCTGGCCATGGTGGGTCACCCCAGACACGTTCCCACATGTCAAGCTTGTCCCGGAGAAAATGAGTGGGAGTCATGGTTGAAAATGCAGGGAAGAGTTTTAAGCAACATCCCTATGGGGGCAGAAAGCAAGGCTTTGAGCCCATCTTCGGAACACTGATGTGAGCTCCGGTTTAACAGGCAAAGATCTGGGTCAGGTGGCAAGAGGTCAAAGTCAAAGTGTGGTCTGGCTAATCGGTGCTCTGTCTGACTCAGCAGAGTGACTGGAAGCAGTCTTAGAGGACAAGCCACACCCACTTGATGGTCACAGTTGCCTGGGGATAGGCCATGTGTGACCTCACCACCGGTGATCCCCGTTCCCCTCTGCTGCTCTGGAATCGAAAAGGTGACTGTAGGGTTAGGACAATGACCAGGAACTGGCAGGCTTCCTTTTGGACTCCAAACAGGACATGATAAAGGCTAAAAGTAAAGCCAGGGTCACTCTCATCCTCAGGCCTTTTGCCTGAAGTGGTCAACATGCAGGGATCTGGCCCAAAGCTTGGACAAAGATGCATGCAAATTCAAGCATAAAGGCCAGATGTTTATCTTGCTCTATAGTAGCCTGTGGGCCCAAGTGAGGAGTAGCAGTGTTTCTTTTAATTTTGAAATTATAATTATGTCAGTCCTCTCTTCCCTTTCTTTCTCGGGACCTTTCCATATACCTCTCCTTGCTCTCTTCAAATTCATGGCCTCTTGCTTTTTTCATTAACTGTTGTTACATGCACAAATAATATATATGCACATATACATATAGATTCCTAAATATAATCTGTTCTGCCTGTATAATACACGTATGCGTATTATACAGGTCTCAGGGTTGACCATTTGATACTGGGCAATCATGTTCTTCCCAGGGGAAGACTATTCACCCACTCTCAGTGTCCCTCAGTTGACTCTAGTTCTTTGTGTAGGGGTGAGGCCACATGCTCTTTCTCCGCTCCACTTTGGCATGTCAATTGTTGATGTCCTCGCTCAGCTTGTCATGTTGGTGAGACTTATAAGTATATCATCTAACATGACTAGGAGAAAGGATCTCACAGCAAACTCCTTGGCCCCCTGGCTCTTTCAGTCTTTCTGCCCCCTTGGGGACATCACTTCTTAGCAAAAGAAACAGCGACTCTCTCTCTCTCTTTCTCTCTCTCTCTCTCTCTCTCTCTCTCTCTCTCTCTCTCTCTCTCTCCGTATGTCTCTTGTCTCTGTCTCTCTGTCTCTGTCTCTGTCTCCCTCCCCTTTCAAGTCCTTTGTGTTTTCTGAGGTCTCACTATGTAGCCCTGGCTGGCCTGGGTCTGGCTGTGCAGAGCAGGATGACCTCAGGCTAGCAGCAGCCCTCCTCTCTCTGCTTACTGCTGGGATTACAGGTGTGCATACCCACATTTGGCAAAATAAAAACGTTTCTAAGTAGCGTTTATAGCAATTATTTATTGAGCTCTCTCAACAGCTCAGCTGACTCTCTTTTTTCCAGCTAGTGCTCTGTGTGTATTGATTAACTCTGTGTGTGGGTTTTTTCATGTTTTGTGTGGTTTTTTTTAAATGTGTATAAGTATTTGCCTGTATGCATGTCTGTGTACCATGTGCATGCCTGGTACCATCGGAGGCCAAAAGAGTGTGTCATATTCCTTGGAGTTGGCATTACAGGCAGTCGTGAGGCACGATGTGGGTGTTGGGAACTGATCCTGGATCCTCTGCAAAAGCAGCAAGCGCTCTCTCAGGCCCCACTTTGCATTGATTTTAAGGGAGTGCTTTAGGAGCTCACAGTGCACAGCCTGCTTTGGGAAAAGGAGTAAAGGGCAGGCATTGAGCCAGATGCCTTTGATCTGATTCTTTCGGGCACACACTAGCAGTGCTCTCCCTGATCTTTAGCTGCTGTCACATGACAGCAGGAAGCAGCCGTACTGTGATGCTCAAAGCACAGGTATTCTTCCGACCTGCATCATTGAAGCAGTTGGGATTCTTCTGTCAAATGCAGATACTCAGTATTGCCCTAGACTCACAGAGCCTGGCTCTGCAGTGGTGGGGATCTGGGATTCTCTTTTTTCACAGATTTATATGCACCACTACACTGGGTTCTTAGGCTTTGAATTTTAAGTGTCCCCCAAAGGGCTACTGTGTTAATAGCTGGGGTGCCGGGAGAGGAGGTGGATGCTTTGGAGGTTTGGGTCTAGTGGAAGGAAGTTAGGTCACTGGGATGGTGGCCTTGAAGGGACACGAGAACCCTTGCTCCTTCCTTGTTTTCTTTTCACCTCTGAGATGCTACCAGGCGAGCAGTGTTTCTTCCCCCACCATGATATACTGGCCACCACAGACCCAAAGGCAACTGGGCCAAGAAGCCAGGGACTGACACTTGGCCAAAGCAAGCCAGAGTCTTGCCTGCTTCTAAGTTGTATGTCTCAGGCATTTCCCCCTCCCCCCAACAACAATGGAAAACTGATCAAGACACAGATAGTTTAAGAGAGTGTTTTCTGGAGTTACCATAACACAGAGGTTTAAATCGCTTTACACCCTCACCTCAGGAAGGGTCGATATTGAAGAGCCTGGAAGGTATGGAAGGCTCCTGGCCATGCCCAGGCGATCGTGGTGATCTCTTGCTGAGAGATGGTAAACTGTACTAACAGGAAAAGGACCATCGAGGCCACTAACTTTCTACATTTCACTCGTGTATTATAAAAGGGCAAGCCTGGAGACAACCAAATAAAAAGGCCCAGAGAGATGGAGAGATGGAGAGATGGAGAGGGCTTTGGCTCCTCTTGGGGGCTGTTACGGATAACACCACTGTGGTCATGGCTGTACAGACCAGGTGTCTTGAAAGCAATATCTGGCTCTTACCCAGGCTGCTCTGAATCCACCAAGAAGCAGCAATGTCTGTGAGCATCTTGGCTGGTGAAGCTCCATGAGATCCACTAGGGGGGTTTGCCTTGTGCTATTTGGAAAGTGATGGGCTTATTACACCACTGTAGTGCACAGCACTGCAAAGCAACTGAAGGAGGAAAGATTTCCTGGGCATCAGGGCTTTGGAGGGTTCACTCTGTAGCTGGCTGGGTCTATGGAGGGTTCACTCTGTAGCCATCTGGGTCTATTGCTACTGGGCTGTGGTAAGGCAGAGCATCACACAGTGGGGTGAGCTTTCCCAGGGCGAGCACAAGGAACATCAGCCATTTGATGTAAACCAGAAGCTTTCTGTAGTTAAGCGTTGTGCAGGTTAGGTTTTTGCAAGCTTGACAGAAACAGACATATCTGGGAAGAGGAAATCCCCTCCCTCAGCTTGGCCTATGAGCATGTCTATGGGGTATTTTCTCAACGGCAAGTTGGTGTAGGAGGGCCCCAGCGTACTGTGGGTGGTGCCGTCGTTAGCTGGGCCTCCGCTGTCTATGAACGGTAGCTGTGAAGACTGAGGATGCAGGCCAGTAAGCAGTGCTCCTCCATGGCTTCTGCCCTAGTTCCTGTCTCCAGGTTCCTGTCTTGAGTCTTTGCATTGGCTTCCCTCAGTTACATACAGTCCATAACCCACCTGTAAGCCCATTAAGCCCTTTCCTCCCCGTGCTGTTTTTGGTCAGTGTTTTTATCACGGCAGCAGAGACACAAATTCAGACAAGCATGGAGAACAATTGTGTCAGTGCACACCTACAAACCAAAGTGTTTTTTGTTTTTTTTTCCCCCTTCTTCCTTCATGCCACTGGCTGTTTGGAACTATGGCCTGCCTCTCTGGAGTCTTTATCTCCTAAATAGACTTTGTTATTCTTAATCTAGAAGCTTTGTTTTTTCATACAAACAAATACATAATTCTGATTTACAGCTTCTGGGTAAGGTGCTTAAGCTTCCACTGAGGAGAGAGGAGCAGTGAAGAGAAGGCTGAAGGGTAGCCAGACTTCCTGTCTCCTCAGGCTCAGGCTCAGGTTCACACCCAGGCTCATGCTCAGGCTCAGGCACAGGCACAGGCACAGGCTCAGGCTCAGGCTCAGGCTCAGGCTCAGGCTCAGGCACAGGCTCAGGCTCAGGCACAGGCTCAGGCTCAGGCTCAGGCTCAGGCACAGGCACAGGCACAGCCTCAGGCTCAGGCACAGGCTCAGGCTCAGGCTCAGGCTCAGGCTCAGGCACAGCCTCAGGCTCAGGCACAGGCTCAGGCTCAGGCTCAGGCACAGGCTCAGGCTCAGGCTCAGGCACAGGCTTAGATTTTTGTTTTGTTTTTTGAGACAGAGTCTTTCCCTGGAGCCCAGGTTGGTCTGGCTTAAAACTTGTAGCAATCCTGCTAACTCAGGCCGCATACCGTGCCATCTACTTCCTACTTATTAAAGGCTCACACTGAAGGTTAAACTCAGAGTTTCCAAGGCTCAGAAAAGTCTATACATGATTCTGTGTTTGTTTTGCCCAGGTCTCCCCAGGCGGGGTCTTCTAGGAAACCCCGACCCTGGTGAGAGGATGAGCCTGAGATTCTGCTTTTGGCCACCAGAGGGCACTGCAGCACAGGCTGAGCACCAGCTCTTACAGGCTATTTAAGGTGGCAGATTTCTTTTATCCTTTTTTCTCCGCGGGGGGGGGGGTCCCCAGGAAGTTGAGGGACGAATGATTTGCTCACACGTTGCTGAGTCAAGAGCTTGGCCACTAAAGGCATGTTCCTAGCTGGCTTGAGCTTAGGGAGTGGAATCACCAGCCCTGGCCACACTGGTCACTGGCTGGAGATCATAGCATATCCCACAGAATGAGCTACACACTACTCACGTCTCAGGTCAGCCTTGAGATGGGAAGGGGTCATTTGCGGAAAAGGTCCAGGTATAGAAAGTACTCTCATTACAGTGTAGGTCAAGATTGGGCGCACTTCATCTAACTCCCTCACACACCGGTAATGTTTCCTGGGGCACCCTGGGAGGTGCATGTTCAGGTGGGCCTAGGAGACTGAGTTACCTAGGCTCACATAGCACCCAGACCCATGTTTCTTCTCTTGGAGATTATGGAATGCTGGAGGGCCCCAGAGACACAAGGAGGCTGTCACGGGGCAAAGGAGACTTGGGTTTCCTTATGTGCGACAGCCAGCGACCCCCAATAGCTGCCCAGAACTACTAGACATCATCCTGTTGTGAGTCTGAAGCTTCCGGAGATAGAGTCTGATCTTGACCCCGCCCTCGCCCCACCCCCTGCCCTGACCCCCCCCCCCCCATGGGCTTCCTTCAGCAGGGATTCCATCCCCTGGGATTTGAGAGTCCCTGCTCCCTCTCTGTGTCCTTGATTGAAGCCTGGTGGAGCCTATGACTCACCAGACATAGCTTGTGGTTCCCTGTGGTGTAGTAGGGAGACTGGCCGGGTCAGGGGCTCCTGCAGGGAGGTGCGCCGGGCTAGGGTCTTTGACGGAGGTGGGCATTCTGGAAGCTGGGGTCTTTCCTCACCAGCCTCTTCACAGGGGCCCGTGACGCTGTCATCGTCGGATTCTGTATCAGAGCTGGAAGAAGGAAGAGGAAGGTAGACAGGAAGTCCTAGTCATCCCCCCTCCCACCTGCATGGCATCACCTTCTCTGACAGCCCTCGGGGCTGGAACAAGGGTGTCAGCTCAGGGACCTCTGTGTCTGGGCGAAGACTTAGCTCTGTCATGTCCTTAATTATGTCCCCTTAGATTCCTATGCTAAGAGGGCAGCCCCCTCCCAATACCTCAGCCCATGACTGCTCTTAGAGAGGACCATTAAAGAGGTGATTAAGTTAAAATGAGGTCAATATGGTGGGCCCTAACCCTATGACTGGTGCCCTTATAAGAAGAAACAGGGACATAAAATGTACATAGAAGATGGCTGCCGTTGCAAACAGGAAGATGCCATTTACAGGCCATAGAGAGGCTTGGGACAGACCCTTCCCTGAGAGCCCCTAGTAGAATTCTCCTCTGCCCCTCTTTCATCTCACACTTGTATGAGTTTACTCCACTATTGAGCTATTCCATCCTGCAAGGAAACTCCCTAAGCAGGAAGGTTACAAGTCAAAATAGCTTCAGGAAGTCCCTGAATCTGACCAGACTCACAAGACCCCGCCCCACCAGAGTAAGCAACAAAAGCCAAGAGTCTCCCTCAGACGAGAGAGCGAGCTGAGCAGCCAAGGAGACTCAGGAAGGAAGGCTCAGTGGCCAGACCACCTGAATGGAACAGAAACCAGCTGAGGAGAGGCTTAGACCAACGAGGCACCTGGAAAGAACACTCTCCAACCTTTTGAGCTGGCTGCAGGCTGTGCACTGTGCCCCAGCTTCTCAGATTTGTGAGATGTCACCCACCCTGGGGTGGGCATTGGTGACGCAACTGTCTTTGTCATTTCTGCTCCTGAAGTAACACCTCACCCATATTCCTGTAGGCAGCTCCAATAAAACCCAAGGTTCACCAAGTTAAACTTTGGTGGTATCTGACCTTCAGTCTGTCATGGCTCCTATCTGGGGTGAGTAGACATGTGTTGCATCTCCCCAGAAGAAGTCTTGTCATACAGCATTCCCCGGCCCCCAAAATGTGAGAAGACTTTCCATGAGGCTCCCAGTCTGGGGCACTTTGCCCTGATGGTCCAAGAAGGCTGCAGTCTTAGACAGAACGGGGGGAGGGTTCCAGACCAGGCCTCCTGAACTACTACTTCTCTCTCTCTCTCTCTCTCTCTCTCTCTCTCTCTCTCTCTCTCTCTCTCTCTCTCTCTCTCTCTTTCTCTCTCTCACTTTCCTGCCTCCCATGCCATGGCTCTATGGCTACGGGTATAGGTAAGTTGGTGGAGTACCTGCCTCGCATGCACAAAGCCCTGGTTTCAGTCCCCCAGCACTTTGTAAACTAGGTGTGGATACACACACCTGTAACCCTAACACTTTGGAGGGGCATCAAGATTTTAAGACCAGCCTCAGCTGTATAGTGAGTTCAAGGCTACTCTGGGCCACATGAGACTCTGCCCGAAACCAAACCAAACCAAACCCACAAATGTCAACGAAGATCAGTAAGACTTCGGCTGCTGGGCGGGTGTGGTGATGCACCCATTTAATCCCAGCACTCGGGAGGCAAAGGCAGAGGCAGAAGCAGGCACATCTCTGTGAGTTTGAGGCCTGGTCTACAAAGAGAGTGTCAGGACAGCCAGGGCTGTTAGGTAGAGAAACCCTGTCTCAAAATACCAAAACAAACAAACAAACAAACAAACAACAAAACAAACAAAACAAACAAACAAAAATGCAGCTGCTTAGCTCTTGAGGCCAAACATCTTATCCCTAGGGAGGCACAGAACAGGCAGGCAGCTTTCCCCCACCAGCATGGCTGTGTCGATGCGTGTGTAGGAAAGAAAACTGCAGGGGTTCAAGTGGCAGAGAAAGATGCTCCTCAGAAGCTGTGGACTTAATGCAGACTCAGTGTCCGCAGAGACGCACCCCCATCTAGCCCAATGGGTCCGGCACTGAGCACTCGGCTTTCCCACAACTTGTATGCTCCTGACCCCCAGCCATCCCTAGAGATGTCTGGACCATCCATTCAGTAATTTAGGTGAAGACTGAGGAGGTGTCCTGCTGCTCCCTCTCCTGCTCATGTTTAAACTATCAGCAAATTCATCATCATGGCTCTGACCTGTGTCCCCCCAATCCCCAGGAGCCACAGGCTCCTACCAGGTCTCCTTCACTGTCACCCATCCTGTCTTCTCTGCTCTCCACACCAAAGCCTGTAGATATCTAAAATTGTTAATGATGAGTCATCTAGAATTTAACTCTTTCAATTATTCCCAGAATAAAATATAAATTCATTAACCTCTTCATAACTAATCTACCAACCTCCCTCCCTCCCCCTCCCTCCCTCCCTCCCACCCTCCTTCCCTCTCCCACCCTCCCTCCCTCTATTCTTCTTTCCTTCCGGGGCTGGGGATTGAACCAAGGCCTTGTACATGCTAGGTAAGTATTCTATGACTGAACTATACCCCAGCTTCCTAGTATAATCCATCCTTTACCCCCTTATTGGCTTCTGGCCACACTGACCTTCCATTCTGTTCATATGCCATTCCCGCTGATCTAGATGACACCCAGCTAGATCCTGAAGCCATCTGGGTGAGCCTAGCATGACCAGCACAGTCTCACAGAGGCCCCTTAGCTCAGGCCCACACGTGATGAAAGACCGTAACCCACTCACTCTGGAGATGCTTTGGCACTCACCATGGGACTCGGTAACTGATACCTTTCCTGGCTATCCAGTCTAGGGTAGCCATCCCAACCCCGTTTATAACACAACTCCGTGCTATATTTCTCTGCCTGACACATGGGTAGTGTTTTTCCTGTTAAATGCTTCCTTGTTTTCCCTAGCTGCCCACCCAGGTAGTGAAAGTGTCTCATAGCAAGGACCTCACCTGGTATATGAGTCACAGTTACACACTCAGAGTGTAGGCATTAATAAGCAGTTGATACTATTGGTTGTGCACTCAGTGTGCGTGGAGGCTGGAGAGGCTGCTCTCCTCCTAACCACGATTGGTGTGGATCAAATGCTAGGTGCTTAAGAACTGCATTCTTTACCCGTCTTAGCATGGGAGGGCCCAGGAGCCTCCCTGGGACAGGTGTCACTCATTTGCAGCCCTTCCTTAGTGTGCCTGCATGACAGTGGCCCCTTAGTGTGCCTGCATGACGGTGGCCCCTTAATATGCTTGCATGACAGTGGCCCCTTAGTGTGCCTGCATCACGGTGACTCCTCCGGAAGACAGTAGAGCCATGGCGGCCTTTCCCTGCTCTAAGAAAATAATGACTACATAGTCTTATTGGATTTACTATGCACCAAGCAGTACTTGGCATGTGTCGATTCTTTGAGTCTTATGCTCCGTCAGAGGCAAGCCACTGTCACAGTCCCCATTAACAGACGAGGAATCAGGCCCAGAGAGTCTCTTCTGCCAGGAGTTCCCAGGGAAGAGAAGAGAGATCCCAAATGCAGCCTTCCCACCCATCCCTTCAGCAATCTGGGCATACCTGCTGTCCTCACTGGTGACGAGGACACGTACAGCCAGCACATCCTGCCCGACTGTATCCTCCTCCTCAGGGCTGATCCTCACTGAAGTCCATTCAGAGGGTCGGGGAGAGGTGGCTTCAACTTCCATGACTCTGGGTGTGGGCTCAGGGACACTCTTTGGCTTCTTGGGAGAGGTGGGCTCATCTGCCAAGAGAGTAGGGCCTATACAGATAGCAGAACAAATGGTCTCTTTCAGGGTGCCGGCTCTTCTGGGTGTCTGGGTAGGACGCTGGAAAGGGAGCCTCTGGTCCATCCAGATGCTCAAGGACAGGCCTCCCCATCCTCTGCGCCATTGCCAAGGGCCACCTCTCAGCCCAGCAGATGCCCTGATGCTTAGGGCACTCCTGATGTGTGTAATGCATGAATGCAGGCACCATCCCATTTAACCTGGAGGGAGGGGCCGAGATGGATCCATGGCGGGCTCACGAGCCTCTGACTGCTTTGTTCAAACTAACTCTACCAACGTGTTGTTTAAAAAAATGTTTCCACCAAGCATAGTAGCGCATGTCTTTGGGACTTGGGAGGCAGAGGCAGGAGGATCTCTGTGAATTTATGAGGCCATCCTGCTCTACACAGTGAATTCTAGGCTAGCCAGAGCTGCACAGTGAGACCCTGCCTCAAAACAAAAACAAAGGCAAATCCCACCCCTGAAATGTTTCCATTTTCGCGCGTGTGTGTGTGTGTGCGCGTGCGTGCGTGTGTAAACACATGCATGGATGGATGGCCTTACGTGTGTGGGAGCAGATGTGTGTGGGTGTGTATGTATGTGTGTATATTTGCAATATGGAGGCCTGAGGTTGACATATCTAGACTCATCCTTGACTGTTCTTGGGCTTTATTCATTAAGACAGGATCTTACCATTAAATCTTGGCTAGTAATCTTCCAAGGCTGTGATTACAGGGGAGACCACTCCTACCTGGTGTTTCCGTGGATTTCTGGGGATCTGAACCACTGAGTCATCCCTGCAGCCCTTCAGCCCTCATCTCTTTGACCTGTAACCTAGCTGCCAAGTTCTTCCAGAAAAGTCTCCTCTGGGCTCCCAGACTCTGTCCAGTGTCTTCCTGGACAGGGAGGACTCCCAGCTTTGCATCAGCAGCCTAGATGATCCCCCTGCATCTGGATGTGGGTCTCTTGTTGTCTATTTGATGACTCCATGCCTGTGTCTAGCAGATGCGTCATGTGCAACAAGTCCATCCTCACTTTCCCCAACACCTGCTCCACCATCATTACCCCAAGTTAAGTCATTGGCAACTGGAGCCTCCTGGACCTAAGGTGGCATGGCATCTTTGACACCACCCAGATCCCCCACAGAGCCCTCTACAAGTATGGAGTCTAGGTGGCTTAGGTTGGCACTCTAATGGCATCCTTGCTAACCACCCTTTATTTCACCCTTCACGAAGCCCTCTACAAGCGCCAATGACTCTTCCTTCAAATGCACCAGGAATGATGCCCTGCCATGTCCCACAGCCTGGCCCCATCACATCTTGTCTAAATTATTTTTTTTAAAAAGTCTCTACCTGGGCCCCAACCCTTTTCTGCTGAGCTCCACCCCTTTAACCTTTCAGAAGAATTAACCATAAATATGCAAGTTGGAGAATGCCACCCCTGCTCAAAAATCCCCCAAGAGGTTTCCCACAGCTCTGTGGCCTCTGTTCCCTTACCTCCTCACATTGTCCCTTGGCTTGCTCTGCTCCTACTGTGTTACCACTGTGCTGTGCCCTCAGGACTTTAGGCAAACGCCACCTCAGGCCTCTCACGGTGCCCTGGAGTCTGCTGTTTAGTGCTGTCCCTGGATACTCCCTTCACTGGTGGAAAGCTTTGAAGCTTCGGTCAAGTGTCACCTCAGTGTTGAATTGTCCTGCTCAATGTGGCTACACACTCAGCGCTCTGCTCTCTTTATTATTTTTCATAGTGAATCTCACCTTCTAATGAGCTGTTTAATTTCCTTTTTACTTTCTTTGTCATCTCTTTACAGGACTAGGATGTGGGTGGTGCTTTGTCTGGTTCGTTTGCTGCTGGACTCATGTCTCATGAAGCCGGTGCTCGTGAGATGCCTGCGGAGCACGAGCCCACCTCCAGCCTGGCCAGTCGCTGGGTGGTGAGCCTTCTCTGGACACAGGGAGGCAGCTGTCCAGTTTCCTCTCTAGAATTAAACCTCAGCTGGACTCAGCTCCCCTCACTTCTCACCCCCAATACGGCTCGCTGTCTTCTCTTTCCAGTGGTCTTGACTTTGCCTACTGGATCAGTCCCATTTGTTTTTAATATACAGGAGGTGCCACCTCCAGCCCACTCACTCGTCTCGCATTTCCAGCCAATCCTGGAAGAGTTGGACAAGCTTTCTTTTTCCCTTTATCAGTCTCCTACAATCCTGATGAGACTTTTACCTGTCTACCCTCTTACTCCTAGAAAATTCCCTGAAGGCTATTTGTTGCTGAACCCAGTACACAGAAGTTGGTTGTTTTGGTTTGGTTTTTTTGTTTTGTTTTGTTTTGTTTTTTGTTTTTTGAGGTTCCCTTTTGGCCCTGGATTCTCACTCTTCTTTACTTTGAGAGACACGTTCTTTCCCTGTTTCCTCATTGTTGCACCTCAGCCCTTAAACACTGTGTTCTTCATGTTTCCACTCAAATCCCTCTTTTCGCTCCACACACACATTCTCTCTCTGGAAGAGTTATCTGCTTCTTAGCTGCATTTCCTGCCTGTAAAGACAATTCAAGAAGTTCTAAGCTTTCTGTAAGTTGTAAAATACTACAAGGTCAAATCAAAGGTGAGTACAGGCCAACTCAACTAGCGGACTATTAGTCTCCTGGTGTACATGCAAACCTACTTGTGTAAGGCTGCCTATGCTTTTATACTAGCCCAACTGGGAAGTGAGGTGTCTGGGGAATATTACTGGCTGCTTTGCTAACGATGATGGTGATGGTGGTCGTGGCGGTAGTGATGGTTGGGGTGATGGGGATGGTAGTTGTAGTTTTGCTGATAGGGGTGACAAAAGTGGTTGTGGGTTAGATGATAGTGATGGTAGCTATGGTAACAGTAGTTGTGGTTTGGGTGGTGGTTATGGTGATGGCGGTAGGTATGGTGGGGTGCTGATGGTGGTGGCTTTGGATTTGATCGTGTTTATAGTGATGGTTGTAATATGAACAGTGGCAGCTTACTTTTACTAGGCCCCAATATATGCCAGGAATAGCTTGAGCACTGCCTTGTACTAATTCTGTTACACTTCATGCAAAGCATTTTGTGGTTCCCATTTTATTGCTGCAATTACGGAAGCATTGAAGAGGTTAAGCCACCCACAGATGGTCACACGTTGTCAGTCTGTACATCTGTGACCACGGCGGAACCATTTGGTTGGTTGGACAGTGACACTCTGTTCTTGACTTTGTAGCCCTTCCAAGAGTTGGCAGAACATACCCCTGCCCCAGTCATATGACACTTGTCTCCCTCAGACTAGTGAATATTTGTGACCCAAGAGTCTGAGTGGCCTTGCTGAGTTGTCACTCATGTCTCCGCTGAAAAAAGCTTGTTTCTGATGGCTGCTGCCCTGTCAGCCGGATCCTTGGCAGAGGGTACACAGAGGGACAGACCTGGATCCCATCCTTAGACATTCAGTTTACAGTCACCCAGCAAGTCCCAGACACACGAAGGAGGAAGAAGAGGAGGCTGCACACACCACTGAGATTTGAGAGACATGTTCAAGGTCCTGGCTACCAGAGTTACTTCTGGTTTGGGGCTTGAAGAAATTCCCTTTGGTACCTTCACCCTGATGGACAAAAGTTGAAAATAAAACATGTGTGGAGGGAACTAAAAACATCAGGATCCAAAGGAGAATATGCAAGCCCAGCCAAAGAGCTCAGCAGAGGAAGGGCAAGGCAGGCCAGGAGACATGGCGACGCTAGATGGGCCAAAATGAAGGGCCAAGCCTTACCAGACCCCAGAAGCCAAGGCCACTGCCATAATATTAGGGGTATGAGTGTCAGGAGTAATAATACCCTGGCTCCTCTCTTGATCAGACCCCACCCTTCCACCAGTGCACCCTGGTCTCAAACCCAACAGGGAGCTAGTTCAAGGCACCCTGGACAATGTAGCTGGTAGGGGCTACACCTCTGTAACAGTGCGGAGCAGGGAAGGCAGGCACGCAGGCCAGCGCAGACAGGCAGATGTCTGTGATGCTACGCACAGAGTGCCCCTCCCTAGCCTCCTGTAAGGTGGGCTCTGATCAGTGAGGGGAGATGAGGCATTGGCAGGATGACAGAGGGCACGGGCAGGCAGTACTTCCACACGGTACCAGGGGAGTTAGAGCTGCTCTGGGAGGAAGATGCGACCCTGGCAATGCCAAGGTCCTTAGCTTCTGAGAGTGATGACTCCTCACAGTGTCCTATGGAAGTAGAGAATGTGGGGATGTTCAGTGGTGACTGAGGTAGCTCTGAGCATCTGCGTCTGCCCTCCACCCAGAAGCCTGATCTTTCTGCCTTGCTATGCTTTTCTCAGGTGTTATAGACCCAGTGTGTGTGTGTGTGCGTGTGTGTGTGTGTGTGTGTGTGTGTTGTGAATGTGTGAGAGTATATATGTGTGTGTGTGAAAGTGTATGTATGTGTGTGAGTGTGAGTGCATGTTTGAGTATGTGTATGTATATGTTAGTGCTTGTGTGCTTTAGTGTGTGTGTATACACGTGAGTGTATATGTGAGTATATGTATGCGTGATTGTATGTGTATGTGAGTGTGTGTGATTATGTATGTGAGTGTGTGTGCATGCCTGTGTGTATGTGTGTGTGATTTTGTGTGTATGTGTCTGAGTGTGTGTATATATGTAAGTGTGTGATTGTGTATGTGCATTTCTGTGTGTGTATGTGACTGGATATGTGTGTGGTGTGCATGTCTGTGTGTGTCTGTGTATATGTGTATATATGTGTGTGTATACACAGCTCCACCCTCTGCTGAATAAAACCAAGACAGATAGTGTTACTTTAGAGGGCCCTGGCTGGCCCCAGCAAGAGCCTAAGCAAGGAGACACATTCATTTAACAGATGGACATGGAAGAGAAGCCGTGCTCTCCCGGATGGAGGGCACACCTCTGCCCAGAGAGAAAGGGAACTATGCCGAACTTTATCCTGTGGGCCTCAGCGGAGTTTACTTATTCTCATTTCAGACCCTTCATCCTAACCCTTGAGCCAGACACGAGGGACATGCCAGCCTCGTATGCATCCTGAGATCAGACACCAGCCGCCAGAGCAGGTTCCTATCAGATCCCCTTCACTAGGATGAGGGGTGGGGTGCAATGTCTTTCTTACAGCTTTGTGTGCTCCTCAGCAGCAAGCAGGGTGGGCAGTTGTGTACTGGCTGCAGGGGGGCGGGGCATAGTCTTGGACTATGGCTCTCCTTTTCCACCTCCGCCCTGTCACTAACAGGCACTGTGCCTAGTCAGTTCAGCCTCCAGCTTTGTGCTGCCAGGACCAATGCTCTCGTTTCTTTGAGAGTCATTGTCATGTCCTGGCAGACATGAAGACAGTCTAAAAGAGACACATGTGCCCTCCCCTTCGGCTACGCTATTGAGACAAGGGATCTCAAGACACTGGGCTCTCCCTAGAGTCCAACGCTTGGGTAAGGAAAACCTGGTGGTTTTCTCATGGAAAGAGACTCCATACAGTGCTGACACTTTGCAGGTCACCATGGCAGAGAGACAGAAGCCAAGACACGGATAGGTGGGGCCACACCTCTGCCAGTATTGCTTAGTCTTCCATACCACTTGGCCTCTATAAACACAGATCTCCATTAAGACCTCAAAGATGGATGGTAGTGTGTGTTGGGGGCACTGGGCTGGGAGGAGGGGTAGAGAAGTGGATGGGGTGAGGGGTGAGGTGGATGGTGGTGGTTCACTAGATGTGTTTTTTTTTCCTAATGTAGTCATATTGAATACATCTTTCTCTCTCTGTTACTTGCCTATTTAATTGGCCTACTGAGGAAAAATGGCTAAGCCTGTCTTGTTAGGACTCCTAGGGTATGGATAGGTAGCCCTGAGCATCTGGGTTTGGCCTCCACCTGGAAGACTGATCTTTCTGCCTTCCTGTGCTTTTCCCAGGTGTCATAGACCCAGTGTGTTTGCACGCGTGTTTACGGGTGAGAGTATACGTGTGTGCGAGTGTGAATGCATGTCTGAGTGCGTGTAAGTGCACGTGTGTGTATTATGTGTATGTCCCTAATAACTCTGTTAACAAGATGGGGAAGGATGACCTGGGGTCTCTGCAGGGTAGCTCCCCACCTCCGCAGGCATCTGTCAGGAAGGGATGCAGCCTTGGAGCTGTGTTTATCTTCCATCTCAGGCTGGTGCTAGGCAAAGCTGAATCTCCTCCTAGCACCCTCGGGGCAGAGGGTGTGGTAGGCATTGTCACAGATCCACAATGGAGTCTACACCTGGGTAGGCCTGGTGTGGGTTGATGAGACAGGACTGATAGCACTTCTGGCCTCCCGCACGGTTGAGAGTCTGCCCGTTTTAATTGGGTGGGCCCTTCGCTTTAGCCACACGTGCGCTCAATGGATCAAAGATAGCAGTCAATGCCTTTGGCCCACCCAGAGCCCGGATTATAATGGCGGGACATCCCCTATGCGACCCTATTGTCTCCAAGTGTCACCTGGACTCCTATGTTAGACAGTGAGAGAGGAGAGAGGATGTGTGTGGCCTGGTGGCCTTGTGACACCTTGGTGTTAAAGTTACCATGGGAACAGCTACCAATTCACGTGTATCTGGGCTTGGCAGGGGTGGGGTGGGGTTGTGGGGGGGCACCCGAACCTGCCTGCTGCTATATGGACACTACTGCATGTTGAGGGTGACAGCCCTCAGGAGGCAAGGAGAGGATGACGTGGAAGTGTTGTGTAGGGATGGCGTGACACGCAGTATATACATGCAGTTCCTACAGAGCTCTGTCATTAGCTGTGGCTGGACCCCAGCAAGACCTTTCCAGCCCAAAGAAACTTTTCTGTCCTCAGGGAAGATTCTAAGTGGACTAGGTGTGGGTCCAGGATAAGGCAAACTCAAGCATGGCTCCCGGCTTTTGAGAGGGGAACGAGGAGAGACTGCTCTTTGCTGTGAGGGAGACAGTTAACAGGGGAGACTGGTTTGTAAAAACATTGATATTGGAGGTGGATCAGAGATGGAGATGCCTAAGGATGTGCAGGCAGTCATGGGGGGTGGGGGAGAGACAGGTAACATCACAGCCAGGGCCTGTGTTTCCTCTTAGCTGAGGTCCGGGCATTCCCCACGCAAAGCTTTGACGGGTGACAGGAGGCAGAACTCTAGAGCTGAGTCCTCTGTCTGAGGGGAAATAGCTGGTAGTCTTGAAGAGGCTGGGGATGACAGTACACGAGAGGAAAGATGGTGCCTCCCAGCATGCTCTGGGGGGGCCTCTGTCTAGTGTCTATCCACCTTATAGGGGATCCAGATTAACTACACTGTCAAAATGAAGCCTTCCCAGAAGCAATCCCAGAGCTCAGCAGAGCACCCCGACTGCAGAGTCCCAGGCACTGACCTGGGCTGACTTATCCATTCCACCTTTCCAAATCCCAGCGCAAGAGGCTTTCTTAGCTTCTGGTGCACGGTGGGGGCTCACGCGGGACACGGCGGCGGGAGCAAAGTTCCAGGGGGCAAAGCTAGGATTCCAGCCACGTCCTTGCATCCTTACCACACAGGGTCTTGGCCTAACTTGGGCCATGGTGCTCTCTGCTCCCTCACAGTGGCGGAAACCACTGTAAATCACTGTCTAGCACCAGTGATCTTTCCTAGAAATCCTCTTTCCTTTCTTCATGGACCTCATGGTGCTACAAGGAGGAAGTGGAAGCTTGACCCAGGGATGGGCCCAGGAAAGTGCTGGGCAGATAGCAGCTGACCCAGGGCAGTGAAGGAGGCAGAAGCTCTTTGACTTAAAGATTTTCAGGGTGGTGATGGTGTAAAACTGTGAAAAACCAAGCAGTCCACACCAATAAGGAGCAGCCACCTCCTCTGAGGCTGAGCTCACTCTTCTTACCACTCAAGGGACACGGAGATTTCTTCCTTCCTGGTCCAAAGGACAGAGTCTTTGTTTGAAGGGCAATCTTGGTTGCTATGTTGCCTTTCAGGAAAGAGACTGTCTCTGCTGTCCGCCTAAGCTGGTATTTTCCCTCACCATCACTGCTTCCTCTGTTTCGCTTCTGACTAGGTGGGGTCACAGAGTCATTTACATTCTTTTGAACTCCAAGAGAGGACATTTACTCAAATGCTTTCCTCGCCCCCCCCCCCTTCAGTGTTTACTTTCTGAATTTGCCTAATTGGGAACTATTTGCTCACAGCCTTTACTCACTCTTGGGTCATGGCTCAGTAAAGATTAACTTCACCAGGGTCACTGTGGGAGGTGCCTAGAAACAGCAGCTTTAAGTGAACCAGTTAAATACCTGGCAATGAGCTTCCGCGTTACTGTATTTAATTCAGATTTTTTTCCCTCCAGTCTGACTGCCTAGTTAATATTTTATTTTTTACAATTATATGATTGGTTTGCTTGTGTTATTTGTTTGTTTATTTATTTGCATTTTGAGACAGGGTCTCCCTGGCTGTCTTAGAACTCACTGTGTAGACCAGAGTGGCCTTGAGCTCAGAGAGATCTGCCTGTCTTTGTCTCCTGACTGCTGTGATTAAAGATGTGTGCCACCATGCCTGGTTTTTATTCTGTTTTTAAAATGTAGAGGGTTGAGACTGGAGAGGTAGCCCAGTGGTTAACAATACCTATTTCTCTTCCAGAGGACCAGAGTTTGGTTCCAGCATCCACATCTGGCATCTCACAACCACCTTTAGCTGCAACTCCAGGGAACCCAATAGTCTCTTCTGGTACCCAAGACACTGTATTTATGTGTACAAACCCACACTTTGACACACACACACACACACACACACACACTTAAAAACATTTAACATGTAAATGGTCAAAATCGTTTCATGTTTTTCCTATATGAATTTTTTGCATGATCTAACAAATATTCAATTGTATTTAATACATGTATAACACAAATTTGCCCTGTTAGGAACTTCTTGGGTGGGTGAGGGCAGTTATTTTCTTGAGATAGGATCTCATGTAGCCCAAGTTTTTCTTGAACTTGCTATGTAGCCAAGGATGACCTTGAATTCCTGATTCCCCTGTCCCTACTTCTCAAGTGAAGGCATTGCAGGCGTGGCCTCCTTGCCTGAGTAGTGCAGGGACTAATATTTAATTTTATTAGACTACCTTAAAAACGTTCAGTCTTAGGGTTGGGAGGGAGCTCATTGGTAGAATGCTTGCCTACCAAACTCTTAGATTTGCTCTCCCCACCGCAAGCATTTAAGTCTTCATGGTTTGTTTTTTAATCAAGAAATATTCTATCAAATACCAATTATGTAGGATATCATAGTCAAACCCAATCAAACTAAGATACTCTCCAAGCAGGTCTGAGAACGCCAAATCAAACAGTTCAATTAAGCTTATTTATCAGAGGACTCTATCAGAGACTTAACACGAGCCTTCAGGATTTAATAGAGACTGGCACCATATTCATTAGCACACAGTAGCTGCTCGGGAAAACTAGGGAAGATGAGCAGGAGCGTAGATAAGATGAATCAGAATTAAAACACCAATCGAAGATGATGCGTCCTTCTTAAACACCAAGGATGCACAAGGGCCTTTTTGCTACATTCTTGGACCTGGGATAATTGCCTGGGACAATAATAACTGTTGCCTAGGGAAAGGGTTAGTCATTTGTTCTTCCCTCCCTGCGTCCCTGATTTCTAGGCCCTAATAGCTTTCCTTGAATGGAAGAGAAGGAGGTAGGGACCTTGGGCCACAACCTGTGGTGGCACTGAAAGCAGATTTGGGCACCAGCAGCTGAGCCGGAGACTGGAATCCCAGAAATGCTCTCTGGGAGATGCCCAGGCCCTCAGAGGCCACAGCAGTTTTGTTTTGTTTTTGTTTTTGTTTTTTTATGCTAGTACTAGAAGCTCAGCCACATCTGGTCTAGCAGGGGCAGAAGCTGCTGCAAAGGGAGTCCTCGCAGAGATCTGGCACCACCTGGACGAGTCAAGGGAGAACAGCCCCCCACCCCCGCCCCAAGTCCTTCCCCTAAACAGAGTGGAGTTGGACAGAGCCCGCTGGGCACTGTGCTCAGCCGCCAGGTGGGTAGGACCTTATAGTACAAGGCTGGTGAGCACAATTGTTGGTTCACTGCCTCCAAGGGACTGATGCCCACCTCTTCCTCCTTACTTTGTGTTCATTACTTGGGCGAACCAGTGCGAACCATGGAAAGACTCATTTTTTCTTTTTTCTCTGTAAGAACCAAAACATGCGAGGCTTTTGGTAAAGCCCTCATATAAAGCCATGACTTGCAAGTGTCAGGAAAATGGGCCCGGACAGCTGTCAGCATAGCCTGGTCCTAAGAGCTGAAGTCACATGGCCTTCTCCTCCTCTGCCCAGCATCTAGAACAGCAAAGTATCAGACATTTCAGGAAAAGACCCCAAAGCCTGACACCGGAGTATTGGTGACATTTTTCCAAATATTACCTTTGGGTAATATTTCAGATTGCCCTGGCATAGCCCCATAGAGTCCCGGGTCACCACCACAAGTGCAAGCCCCTGCCAGCAGTTTAGAGGAGGATGGCTCCCCTAAACCGGTCCCTGTGTTTGAGGTTTTAGAAGCTTCCACGGCAAAGAAGAGAGGAAACGGTGAGTTTTATAAAGAACCATATTTATTTTCATTTACAGCATTAAAGATCATAAATAAACCTAAACATCGTTTGCTGTGTGTAAAATACAGGGTTCCATATGGCACTGTAAATGAATTCTCTAGGGTCACCGACATGCCTTGCCATGAGATGGGGAGCCTGAGGAGGCTGCGAGTGGGGGTGGGGAGTGGGTTGGGGGCTCTCTTTGGTTGACATTTTAGAGAGGGGAATGCTGGAAGAGAAGAAAAGAGGAGAGGAGAGGAGAGGAATTTGTACTGGCTGGGCTCTGTGCCAATGCAGCAAGCAAGTGCAGCATGCAGGGCAGGGTAGCTCTAGCTACATGGGAGATAGACTCTGACTGCAGTCTGAAGATGTGTGCGGGACCCATATCTGCTGTCTTCCCTTCCTGCGACTGCTTCTTGTAGTAGCACATGACTATCCTGCTGCTCCAGGTAAAGGAGCGCAGAAGAGAGAGAGAGAGAGAGAGACAGAGAGAGAGAGAGAGAGAGAGACCGTGCAGGCTAGATAGATGTACAGGAGCATTGACAGTGGCTGGCCTGAGTTATTTCTGAAATCCAGCCCTGCTCCCTGTGTGTGACCATGGCTGCTCTTATTAAAGCCTGTGAAACAGTAGGGACCTAAGAGCCAGAGGCACGTGAAAGGCACAGCAAGCCCCTAGCACTAACTATGCTGAACCAGAGGAAAGCCTTGGTAGCTTCACTGTACTCACAGCACAGAGCATGGGTCAAGCTGGCCACAGAGTCTGGGAACAATTATACTTTTAAAGCAGCAGCAAACCGTGTCACTTACGGTTCCAATCAAAGGCATTGGTGATCTTTGTGTGAGAACTGACTGAAGAAGATACTCCTAGACGTGTCCTTTTTTTAAAAGAGGTCACTGAGGGGAAACGTTTCCAAAGGTGACAGAGCCCTCCTTTTACAATACTGTCTCACACGGAACCCTCTCAAGAAGACAAAAGGCTCTGAAAGTGCAGCTGAGAAAGCATGCAGAGGCTGGCTAGCCCAGGGTGCAGGCTGGGTGGCGGGGGGTGGGGGGGTGGGGGGGCATGCACTTGTTGTGGGCCCAGGCTGCTGGCTGGGCTCCATAAGAGGGGGAGGCAGAACGCAGACGTCAAGCTGACCCCCCCCCCCATGCTATCAGCCACTCATGCCTCTAGGCAGTCCGTTAGTAATGCAAGACGCTCAGAGTTAGTGCAACCAGTACCACCGACGCAGAGGATGGGGTGCGGAAAGCGGGTTAGGGGGTTAGTACCTCTCTCTGAAAATTGCCAAGAAAATCAGTCACCTTAGAGAGCAGAGAAGTGTCAGCCAAGGAGTGGGTGTAGGACCGGAAGGCTGAAACGTACTGGCGGCCGCAGTGTGAGGTTGGAAAGAGAAAAACAGAGAGAAGGCCTTAGCGAGGGGGTAAAACAAATCCAACTGACAACAGGAAAAGGCACTGGAGGTGAGAAACAGAGCAGCCACTGTCCACCACAGAGGACTGTTGCCTTAGGGAGAGACGATCCTTCCTGGTGGTGGCCAGCTATTCGTTTCCGAGTGTGGAGGCTCAGGGTGCATATTAACAGAACGCCCACTCTAGTCCACAAATGTTCCCAGGACCCTCTGCCCCCCAGTAGCCCCTCTGTCTCCATTTTACTCTGGGGGTCTCAAACTCATCCTCGAGGCTAATTCATCTCTAGAGTGTCTGTCTCCCAGGACCTGCCCTTGCTCTCGCTCACCAGGAAGGTTCAAGGTCTCAGAACACACAGCGGTCTCAGCCTTGTGGCAGACACACCCTGTCTACCAGAAATAATTCAAACCAGCCTCCATATGGCTATAAATGACTTTTTTTTTTTTTAAAGAGAGTTCACTCTGGCTTCCCAGAGCATTCCACAAAGTGTCCCAGCCCACCCAGAGCTGGAGAAAAATCAGTATAACATGACCTCAAGAATTCATGTGACACAATGAAACATAATAGGACTCAAGGGCTCCTTCCATCACGCGTGACCATTAGAACCCCAGCTGTAAGCGGGGCAGATACAATGTACGTCACCACACTGGCAACAATTACAACAAGGTCAGAGGTGCTGGTTCCCACGGACTTGGTCACAGCCATGCCCTGTCTTTCCCATGACTTCAGGGTGGAGTCTCTAGGAAATGCACCCCCTCTTTCCCCACCCTATAGAAACTTATATCAAAGCTTTCAAGATGCCTTGAAACCAGATCTTCCTAATCTCTAAAGGGTGAGCCAGTGGTAGCAGCTCTCCATAGCTGTCATGTACCCAGTGTCTGCAGACACCTGGAGTACCTAGAAGGCCCTTATCAGCCGTCCAGTTGCTCAACCTGCTGCTGCAGCTGAGCATCACAGAGTGGGGTGGGGCTCTTTCCAGAGTCAAAAACACCGTGAGCTTGAAGCCACCCAAAGACCAGCCACTCTTCTTTTTCTGGGGCACTGGAAGAAGAGTTTCTGACCATGTCAATGAAATACACACGGCAGCCACGTGACTGGGCATCCAGGATGCCAACGGCAAGGTTCACAGACCAGGACCATGCTTTCTAGAGGCAGCCGGACCATAACGGGCACGAGTGGCTTTGGCTCAGCCTGCAGCCTGGGCTGGGGGGACTTGATGAGGGTGAAAACAACACCATCTGAAATAGTTTGTCCTGAGCATTGCATCAGCCTGGCAGAGCTACTCAGGGTCGATAGGCTTTCACTGCAGTGCCCATTAGCGGGGAGGAAAATGTATGTCTGCAACCTGGTAACCACGTGACTCTATGCCATTGGCTGCGATTTGGTGGGCATGAGGCAAAGTTACTTTTTGATTTTAAAAGATATGAGCAAAATTCCTCTCCCCTATCCCGAGGACAGATAGCATTGGCACATCGCTGTGTGCGTTAGTAAATTTTGGGTTATTCCACTCTCCTACTTATTTCTTTTAACTTTACTGTGTCCCCTCCACCCCACATATGTGTTTTTTGAAACAAACAAACTCAGCACCCACTGTGAACGGGAAGCATCAGGATGCCGAAAAGTGGAAGGTACTGGTCACGTGACGGCAGCCTTTCTTTTGTGTCTCTAGTCTCTGCTCACCAGCTTTGCTGGCGGCAATAAATCTCAACCCACTGCCAAGTTCAAGGACCTTGTAAAACTGGCAATAGAAGTTGAAACAGTTAGAAATATTGATACTTGTAGAAAAATAGTGCTTTCTTTTTGGCAGGTCATAGAAAAGTTAAAAATTGAAATGTAAACCCAGAAATATGGCTCACTTTGGTATAAAAAAAAATAAAAAAGAATATAAAGTTGTTTAAAAAAAAACAAACAAGAAAATCCTTCATGTTGTCCCTGGCCCCTAGCACCGTGAATAGATGCTTAATCCTGCCAAAGTCAGGCGGAGGTGGCCAGTGTGGGACTCTTTGGCTTGGAGCTAATGGGTTAAAGATGCTGGGCAGAGTCTGAGCAAACTACAAAAATCGCAGTCTACACTTGGAAATGTTAAGGCACCGTGGGGCAGCGCATCTCACTTCAGCTTTGCTGGGATGAAACTGAGCAGCCAGCTGCGGATGCTCTCCAGGGACTCCTCAGACTCCCTGTACATGGCAGCCAAGACCTCGGAGAAGGCCCACGACAGCAGCAGCCCCAGGCTCAGGAGCTCAGCTGTGAAGCGGTAGTTCTGAGAATTGTCCCTGACATGGTGGCCAGCAGCCTGGAGGAGTCCCTGCATCCACCTCAGCAGGCTCTGAGGCAGGTCGAGCAGGCCTCTTGTCAGCCTGAGAGGCCAGCTCAGTGCCTTCCTAAAGAAGGAGGTGGAGATACCTGGGGGGCTGCCTTCTGGGGTGCTGATGGCCGCCACTGCACAAGAGCTCTCCGTGGGAGTGTCTCTCCGAGGTGCTTCCTGCTCCTGCCACGTCCCTTCCTCCTGAGGAAGACAGTAAAGCAAGGGCCCTTAGTGCGTGAGTCTCAGAGCAGCAGAGCAGACACAGCTCCTTTTCTTGGTATTGAATGTGGCTAGGGGCAAACTCGCAATGCCATTTACCAGCCTTCAAAATATCTAGGCCCTTCGCCTTGCATGCCTACTTGTATCAATATATACTACATGAAAAATAGAAATAGGGATTAAGATTTGTATGCAAATATATTCATTGTAAAAAATAAATCTTTCCAAGATAGAAGTATGAAATGGTGTAAAAGCCTACCAGGATGGAACTACTGAAATAGATTACTGACTATGGGTAAAACACAATCTTTTAATAGCACTATAAACTATACTCCTAGCTCATAGCATTCAGGAGGCAGAGGCAGGTAGATCTCTGTGTCTCTGAAGCCAGACTGGGCTAACTAACTAACTGTTGAGTTCTAGGCCAGTCAGGTTTACATAGTGAGATCCTGTCTCAATTAAAAAAAAAAAAAAGTTTGATTCCTGTAATGTCAGCTCTCCCCTGCTTCTCTTCTCTTCCTTTCCCCACCTTCTCCTCACCGCCCTGCCCCCCCACCCCCCACTCCCGCGACCCTTCTGTTGCATTAGAGTGTGGCTAAGTTGTTTAGACAGGTCTTGAACTTTATCTGTAGACCGGGCTGGCCTCAAATCTAAACCTTCCTGCTTCAATCTCCCAAGTGCTGGGAGTATATAGGAGCCAGAGAGATGGCTCAGTGGTTAAAAACACTGGCTGCTTTTTCAGAGGACCTGACATCCTCTTCGGGCCTCCATAGGCACTGGGCACACATGTGGTACGCAGACATATATGTAGAAAAACCACCCATGCACATAGAATAAAATGAAAAAAAAAAAAAAAAAAAAGAATCCCAATGTCATGGAGAATGGTTCTTGATATACTGTTGGTGAAGAAGAAGCCTAGAAAGCTGCAGAGGTGGGATCTGCTCACATAGGGAGCATCTGGGAGGAGATGGAGTCCCATGTCAACTCCCCCAATGTCAGTAGTCTTGAACAACTGCCATACATTAACTGGAGTTATTTTCCCATAGTGAACCTACGACTGTGTCATTGTGGGTTTCAGGTGGCGCTAGGTGAGTCTTCAAACTGGAGAGAAAGTATTTCCCAAGAGCTGCCAGATGGGGGCGCTACCACAAACCATCAAGAAAGTCAGTGACTGCCTTAAAAGCCTTGGAAGGGACCTGGAAACCTGGCCTCCATCTTGCAAGCTGTGCCCTGTGGCTCCTGGGCACAGTAGGACCACACGGCTTTTGCATAATTCAGCATACAGCCCGGTCTTGACCCAAGAGCAAGCACTTAACTTCTCAGAGGAAGCCAGCCGCCTCTCCGGGAGCTGGTGTCTGAAACAGGGCCCGCTGCCAGAGGCTGCCGAACATACTAAGACAAATGAACATGCTAGAACGCAAGTAGGGGGCTCTATCCTTCTGGAGCTGTCTAACTCTGCAGTTGCCCTTAGAGACCTCATCAAGGTGGAGGGAACTTCTCTGCTCTCCCAGCATTGCGGGGGGGTGGGGGGGGCAACATACCTCTCTTTGCTGCTTTAGCTCCGCCCGCCTCTTGCGTTGTTTGCTGCTGGTTTTACAATGAATGAAATGGGGCTTGCAGTAAAATTTGCCTGGGAGAAAAGACACAGTTTTTCTCTATAGACCGTACCACTGGAACAAGCATCAATCACTGTCCAGTCAGAATTCAACAGCCATGGAGATAAGGCAAGCACTGTTCAGAAATAAGCAGGGATGTATTTGCCTGCCCTAAAGTGGCTCCGAGATAAGGCAGCTACATTCTGCTGCCTCCCTCAGAGACAATGCCAGCAATGGGGGACTCCCCGAGTGGTGCTAAGACCCCCAGGTGACTCCCAACCCAAACAGAAGTCAGATTTCTTCATAAGGCCTATTGTCAGGGGAAAACCAGGTAGTTCTGTGAGTATCAGCCTCTCAGTCCTTTCTGGAATCTTGAGGGTGGGGACAGCTGGCCTGAGATGAGAGAAAAGATGCAGGCAGAGTAAAAGATGCATGCTGGGTAAAATGGCACTGCCCAGAACCACTGGGTAGCTTCTAGAATAGCGCTGCTTCCTACTTCTACAACAATAAAAATGGTGATGGTGATGATAACACTGAATAAATACTTCATATAACTTAACTCATCAAGTCTCACATCTTTCTGAACTGAGAACTGTTATTTCTGTGTTTTGCTCTTCTGAGGCAGAGACTCTATATGGAGGCCAAGCTAGTCTGGAACTCAGGGTCTTACTGTTGTTGCCTCTAGAGAGCTGGGATCGTTGGTGTACAACGTCCACACAGGTCCTATCATTTCCTCCCTCTGCAGATGAGGAAGTTGAGAGATGGAGGCTTTAAGTAACAGCCCCATGGTTATGTGGTGAGTGGTTGCTACTGCCCCAATTTGCCCTAGATAAGATAGTTTTAAGGCACATAATTATAAGCACTGTGTCATAGCGTCCCACATTCTATATGACAGTATAAAACCAAAGGCTGGTTATTTGAAAGTGATTTCTTAGTTGGGCACGGTGGTGCATGCTTGTAATCCCAGCATTTGTGTGTGTGTGTGTGTGTGTGTGTTGGGGGGTGGACAGAGACAGGTGGCTCACTGTGAGTTCGAGGTCAGCCTGGTCTACAAAGCAAGTCCAGGACTCACATAAACTAAGCAAAGTTACACAGAGAAACCCTGTCTTGGAGGGGGGTGGGGTGGGGAGGAAGAAAAGAAAAGGAAGTGATCTCTTTGCACAGTAAATGTAACTCTTTGCTGATGAGCTCTGGTAGGCCACTTACTCAAAGAAGTGCTAATATCAACGCCAGTTTTATAATTCATACTTTGTGTGTGTGTGTAAGCAGGTCAGTACGTGTGTGTGTGTAGTTGTGTGTAGGTGTTGGGGGGTATAGTTCTTCAGGTACCATTTACCTCGGCTTTCTGCTTCTGTTTTGGGACAGGGTCTCTCACTGGAGCGCACCGAGTAGGCTAGGGTGGCCAGCCAGAGAGCCCTAAGGATCTGCCTGTGTGGTTTCCTCAGTGTTGGGATTATAAACGCACCAGAACACATTGCTTCTCTTTTCTTTCTTTTCTATTTACTTATTTTGAGATAGAATCTCACTATGTAGTCAGGCTGGCCTGCAGCTCGCTGTGTGTAGACCAGGGTGGCCTCAAACCGCAGAGACCAACTGACTTTGCCTCTCTAGTGCTGGGATTCAAGGTGTGTGCTACCATACCTGGCCCCACTTAAGCAAAACAGTATAGGGGTGCTTGGGATTGGACTCAAGTCCTCATGGCTGCAAGAGAATCAAGTAACTTCCTGAGCAATCTCCTCAGCCCCACATACTTTATTAGTATACCAGCATTATTTAAGTTCTTACTACATGCTAGGCATGTCACACAGTTTGATTGGCTTTGGTTATTTTGGCCTCACAGGCATCATGGAAAGTGGTGGGGTTGAGTGAGATAGGTGAGAGCCCTCAGCAGACAGTAGGTGTCACGGTGCCTGGTGCCGCTGTGTCAGTGGCTTCTGCTCTCTACAGTCACATCTCCCAGTTTCCCGAAGTAGCATTCCAGATGATACCCTACTCCCTATTGGTAAGGATTGGGTATCCTGGAACCTCCAGAGGACTGGAACCCCAGAGCAAGGTCACATCTGAGACTGAGGCCAGAGGCCCGTGCTGTCCTGGGCCCCAGGGTTACCTTCATCGCAGTCGAAGGCATAGGCAGCCAGGCGCAGGGTGGTGGCGCAGACGCTGCACCGGAAGCATTCACGGTGGAAGAAGTGGCCCTCAGCGCTCAGTCGCTCCATCACATACACGCGCTTCTTACAAAAGTAGCAGGTGTCGCTGCCACCCAGGCTCCGGGGAAATGTCTTTCGCACGGATTCCTGGGGCCAGGAGGAAAAAGCAAAATGCTAGGGCTGAATAAGTCTCCAAAGGCCAGGCCTCGGTTTGTTGCCATTCTTAATCAAATCACAAGGACTTGTGTGCTCCTGGCTGTTGCTTATGTCACCCTCCACATAGCCTCCAGTCCTGCACGGACTCTCCCAGGCTGAGTAAAATGAGTGGACGGACATCTTGCCCAAATGTGTCTACCTAGTGGTGCTTTCCTGTAGTCTGTCCTAGAGGGTAAATGTCACTGGGCACTACAGTGATGATGAGCGATGGCCAGTGCTAGTTGTCAACATGATAGAATCTAGTGTCACCTGGGAGATAGGCCTGTCCATATGCCTATGGTGGATTACCTTGATTAGTTTACCTGGGGTGGGAAGCCTCCCACCCCATGCCCCTCCCCCCATGAGTGGGTACCATTCCCGGGCTGGGAGCTTGCACTGTATAGATGGAACAGCAGCAAGCTTGCATTTATCCTCTCCACTTTCTGATTGTGGACTCAGCGTGTCCAGCTGCCTCAGGCTCCTGCTTGACTTCTTGCCAGCATGGGCTGTGAGCTTGAACTGTGAGCTAAACTCCCCTAAAGCTGTGTTTGTCAGGGCAGCTCCTCACAGCAACAGGAAGAGAAACCAAGACAGGGTGGGCTACATGTCCCTGCCCTCCTGTAGTGATGGGGATCAAGTGAGGGTTGAGTGTAACCTCAAATCTATTTGAGAGTGTGCAGAGAAGGGGTGCTTGAGTCTTCCCCGCCCCACTCGCAGTGGGAGGAGGGAAGGCCTGGAGCAACAGTCAGTGGCCAGGGTTGCTAATGGCAACATGCCACCTAGAGTGAGGAGGGAGAGAGCCAGAGAGAAGAAGATGTCTCAGTTCCCAGGTCTGCTCAACTTGAACACTAAATGCTGAAAGCAGGGAACTTGTCCGACAGACAGACCGGCAGAGCCTGATGCCGAACAGATCTGGAAAGGCACAGACAGCAGGGTGCATGCCTCGCTCGGACAATGAGCCACAAGGTCCCAAGTGAAGTTAGTCTTTGAGGTAATGCGGCTTCCCCCAGTCTCTGCTGGATCCAACCTACCTCCAGCACCCCCCTTGTTCCCTGAGATGGGGTACCTCGATCCTCCCATACTCTGGGCAAATATCTTCAGGCGGAAGCTGACAGTGCATTTCCTTACCAGGTCTGGAGAGGTGGCCTGTGTCTTAGGTCTGTGATCATTCAAGTACAGATTGACCAGGACTTCAGCTGCGGCCCCTATTCCGCTGGACACTTTCCCTACTGTCAGCTAGCCAAGAGCAGAGGTGAGGAAACAGACAAAAGGAAAGGCAGTTAGCACCCAGCAGGAACACAGGGCAAGGTGGAAGAAGGTTCCAGCACATAGGAAAGTAGAGTCTCCGGAGGTAAACCGGACCACCAGGAAGTGGAGGCCAGACTTATAGAAATGGACAGAAGGAAAGAACCCCAAAGCTGGTTGTAGCAAAAGGAAAAAAAAAATGCTTATTTCTACTCCTATGAGTTATGGAGGGTTGTCAAATCACAGAGCTATCGTGGGGGCACAGCGACACATGCGTGGCATCCCAACACTCAGGAAGCTGAGGCAGTAGGATTGCTATGAATCTGAGGCCAGCCTGAATGATATAGTGAAATCTATGACATAGTGAGGTTAGCCTGGACTGTAGAACGAGGTCCTGCCCCCAACTCAGAAAAACAAAAAACAAACAAACAAACAAAGCACCACCATCACAGACAATGCAATTACAGCCAGGGGTTGGGGGATAGAGTATGTTCTTAACAGATCTGGGGTTTGTTTCCCAAGATGCAACAATCCATATTTTCTTAAATACGTAAAGCAAGCCCAGAAGCTCATTGCATTGTGTCATGCCTTGGAACCAGTCTAGAGTAGAGCTGGGTCTTTTAGCCCTGCTCTGTAACCTGCTCAGCAGCCAAGCCAGCATCCGGGAAGACAGCGCTCTGGAGGGATGGCTACAGACCAGCATCACTGAACAGTTCAAACAGGTGACGGAATAATCACACATCCAGGCCGAGCCCCGCTGATGCCCTTCCTTCCAGCAGTGCTGACAGACCACCCAGGGGAGGCTTTGCCTACTCTGATGGGAGGTGCAATAAAGCATAGCCCAAGAACCAGAAGTCCTGTTTATGGTCCCCAGGCTCTTCAGAGAGGCTCCAAGACCTTGCTGCCTTCCAAATTCAACCTCTGAGAGGAGTGGCCAGACCTAGCAGCTGTTTAGGCTGCCGGGACTCTCTGGAAAAAGTTGCCTCAAGTAACACTGAGTCTTAAGTGATAAAACAATGACTTCCATCCTGACCCAAGACTGCTCTTGGGAGCCATGTCTGATCTGGTTGTTCCCAGAGTTGAGAACAAAGCAGGGGGCCCAGGGAACTGCAAGCGAGCATGGACCCCCAGCTCCTGGAGCAGAGGTACCCTAACCAAGAGCATCTGAGGCTAACTCTTCAGATCCCAGACAAAGCAGATATCATAGGGTGAACAGAGAGGAAGCTGGCAGTCAGGAGAGAAGGCCACAGAGACCCTCATACCACTGGTCATTCTGGAAGCTGTACCGCTGAGAGCAGTTTAGGATAGTGACTCCATGTGAAGAGGGTTTGGGGGGACTACAAAGAACATGGCTGCAAACTGCTGGGGGGGCGGGGCAGGGTTCTGATCTCTCTGGTGTAGGTTGGGGCTTCTCAGGCACTGCAGAGCCTCCATGTCTTGACTTGCAAGCAGCAGCTAACAGGCCAGGCACCCCTCCCCTCCCCCACCCCCAGGTCTAGCTTGTGAAAGACTAGATTTCTGCTTTGACATAGTCTCTTCCTACTTTTAGGATCCCGTGCAAGCCAAGAAATCTGGCTCCTTCTTCCAGGAAGGTTCAGGTGTGTTCGCTCAGGACAATAAACCATTGTCTGATGTTCCATCCCCTGGTGGGGTGCCCCCAACTCTGTTCCTCAGATAGAAGGGCAAAATACAAGGTTTGCTTGAAAATAGGGAGGGGAGGGAGGCTAGCCCTGCTCAGCCTCCTATGATGCGAACTGGCTCCACATCACTCTCCCAGAAAAGATGCAAGGGGTGCCATAACACCCACGCCTGGTACCTGCCTCCTGACGGAGCCAAGATCAGCCTGTATTGTGTCTAATGAGACCTTACTAACTACTTAGCTAATAAGCACTTTATGACACTGAGCTTCTAAGCAATCCTGTCTTAGGGAGAAATCACTGAAGCTCGCAGAGGGCTGTGAGGGTGCTGGGGGTGTTCCCCAGACACCCTGGGATAGTCACAGCTTGTTCTGTTGTTCTAATCAGCTGTGCAAGTCACGGGCAGCTGGGTGGGGAGTTGGGAGACAGTCATACCCAAGATGAAGACCACACCCAGTCTTTTCATGATGAGCCAATTAAGTCAGCAGTGGGTCTTCCATCTGCCCTTCCCACCTGCACGGAACCTTCCCAGATCCCTGAGCCATTAATGGGATTTACACAAGTCATAAGGAACTCAAAGGATGGAGACTTGCCTCAAGGGATGACAGAGCTCTTGAAGCCTACACGGGACCAGCATGAAAGCAAGCATCACCTTGAGAATTGGGGGTTATCTTCCTTCCAAAATATTATCTTAGATTTATTTATTTTTATTATATGTATATGAGGGTTTGCCTGCGTGTAGGTATGTGCACCATGTGGATGCCTGGTGCCCTCTCAGAGGCCAGAAGAGAGCGTCAGATCCCCTGGAACTGGAGCTGCAGATTGTGAGCCACTGAATCTAGGTCCTTTGCTCTTAACTGAGCCGCCTCTCTAGCTCATTCTATTTCTTGACAGGAGGATGACTATAAGCTGGTCTCTGCCTGGAGGCCACATTTTCACCAGCTGGGGAGTTACCAGGTGGCCTGTCTTCTGAGGATCGCTGAAATGCATAGCTTGTGAAGAGAATTGTGAAGAGACTTTGGGAGAATTCATCCTGGGGGTGACCACAGCATAAAAGCCACACTCTGTGAGCAAGAAGATTCACATACACTGAATAGCAAGCTACACATGTTTGGGGGGTTGGGGGCTGGATGAGGGCAGCACTGGTGATTGTCTAGGAAGAATTTATTTAAATGAGAAATAGGACAATCTGATGATTTAACAACAACAACAACAAAAAAAAAACCCAATAAAAATTAGCAATTTAGACTCTGTTGGGCCTGTTTTTAGAGCGCTTACATACCTTGCAATAATCATAATTTTCAAGAATTTGAATATTTTTCACTATTTGCTCCTTTGATATATTATTCCTTTTGAATTTAAACTATTTTTCAGTGGATTCACTGGAATGAGTTACAGAAGGTTGGGGCAGGGCATCATCTCACATGACCTTGACTAAACTCACATATATTATTTCTCTTCTGTGAACCTTTGTTTCCCCACCTGTGAAATAGGGAGATACTCTCAAGCCTTCAGGGTTGTGGACGCATTCTAAAAGACCCTGGGTAGGGGCTGGAGAGGTGACTCTGAGGTTGAGCGCTCCTTGCTCTTTCAGAGTTTAGCTCCCAGTACCCACATCAGAAGTCTTACAACCACCTGTGAGTCCAGCTCCAGGGAATCCACTGCTTTCTTCTGCAGGCATCCACAGACAGCACACATTGTTGAGGCCTGCCTTAACTTTTTACAGAACTACTGCCCCTCTGTTGAAACCCACTTTAGTTTTTAGCATGACTGTATCCCCCCGTTGACGCCTGCTTTCATCTTTAGCATAACTGAAGCCATTTTGTCTTTAGTCTTCATCTTGATCATAAGGTGAAATTGAGTTCAGTTCTCAGGCTCTGCTTACCTGACATGAGAATAGCCTTTTACTTACAATTTAATACTTGTTGAGTGTTCTACTTGAATTGATGATGAATGTACATTCTACTTAAACAAAACCACAATGTCCTGCTATGTTCCATTCTCCCAGAATGGTGAACAGTCCCCATGCTTCCTATATCCCAGCCAATCAGTTTAAAATGCTTTGTCTAGCTATGTATACACAATGTACCTGCAATAGAATTGATTATTCTTCCTTGGCTAGACACTATGTCCTTGGAATAGAATTGATTATTCCTAATTGGTTATGGTCTTTTTAAGAACTCACCCTGAGAACTGCTCAGCACCACAGTCTTAGTTCACAAATCCAGAACATGTGCCTGACTGGTCAGACTTTTCTAAGCATTCAAAAAACTTCCATTTATCTGAGTCTGGTGTCTAAGTGGTCAGTGTATGTAGCTAAATATAGACACACACAGACACTAACACACTAAAAACAAAAGCCCTTGGGTAGAGCCTCACATAGTGCTGGACACTCAGAGGTCCTCAGCAGGTAGCCAGTGAGACAGGAACACTATCATACATGTAGGTCTGAGTTCTGATTTTTAGACACCCTTCCTTCCTCTCCCTCTCCTCTGCACAAATGAGAGTGGCATGGCTTTGTCCTCCCTGAGACAGTCTTGATTCAAACATGGTGATATAGTCACAAGCATCCATGCCAGAGGCCATACAGGTGGCTGACCTCCCACCAAGAGACAGTCTTCACACAGCATTGTAACACCCTCCACTCAGGTCTCTATCTAGGTGTGGGAGTCTTTGTCACAGTGGACCAGGCTATCTCCCTGGTGTCAGTTGTCCCCTCTTAGCCATCTCTCCACCTCTGGCACAGCAGACACAGTGCTCTCCATGGAGGAGGACACAGGGACCTCTGTGTCAAAATAGTGGGATTGTCACACTTTGGGCCCAGAACTCAGTCCACACAGCAGGGGCCCAGGCAGCACTTCTCTGCAGGCGAGCAGTCTGCAGCCAGACAGCATGTTCTAAGTGTCAAGCAAGCCCACGCAAGGCAGTGAGAGAGCAAGAGTCAGGTTGTTTCCAGGTGTTTGGAGCTGAGGGCTTGTGAGAAGGGGGAGATTTGATCAGCAGAGCCAGAACAGCCTTTTGGGCTCCGGGGACAAGGAATCCCCCGACAAGGAGCTTCTAGACAAGAAAACCACAGAGAAAAAGCTACTGGATTTGGCTTCTCGTCCTTCTGTCCAAAGCAAGGAAAGCGCAAGTTACCAACACTGCCTTATTTGAGGATATTAGAAATGACATGCTCAGAAGCTGAGATGAGGTAAGCCTTGAGGGCTGTGAGCTCCCAGGGGGACTTTACTCCTGGTGACAGGCACACAAAGTAGATTGTACGTATCTAGCACTCATAGCTCTTCAGGTGGTTCTCAAATCCCTTAGGACTCTAAATTACCCAGGACGGCATTTGTTCTTAAGTGGCTAGGGTAGAAAATGGGAACCTTTAACATGATTGCTATTTTAGAGAGATGCATTTTAGGTAAGTGAGCTTTCTTTTAGACATCTCTTCTATTGGGAAAAGGAACATTTACTCAATACTTCAGGCATTTTGTGTATGTTGGATTACTGAAGTGTTTTAAACACCCAGAGTAGTAGCTGCTACATCTCCAGCTTATAGGCCAAGAAACTAAATCTCACAGAGGCCCATTACCTTGTCTAAGGTCACACAGAGAGCCAGCAGTACTTTAAATTCGAGTCTGATTCTAAGATCAGATTTTCCTACTTAGTAAACATCCTATTTCCCTAACACACCCCAGCACTGGCATATAGAGTCAAATCCCCCTAGACTGGGATGTACATTAGAGGCCCTCACAGTGGTGCATAGCCTCATCCCTGGGACAAAGGGAAGATGCTAAGGTTGGAGGAGGAGGCCTTGAGATCTGCCCTAGCGCCAGATAACACAAGACAGGTTGCCCAGCCAAAGCATGCCCACTGATGGCATCTCTTTCTAATATGAAAATCCCAGGCTAAATCCTGCAAATCTGGTTTTAACACAAGCTCCCTGAGGGAGTAGAGGAGCTCGACTTGTGGGGCTCATTGCTCTTCTGACCCTATCAGCTGGCTAAGCCATAGTGAAGCAATCCTTGGTCCAGCTATGCAATCATTCACTGCCATCTTGTTCTTATAAGAGCTTAACGACCTTGGCAAATGTCAGCAGCCAAACTAAGGGACAAATTGATGTGGTTTTCCACCTTTCAAACAAACAAACAAACAAATGAATGGGTAATAGGGGTTTGATGAGATAAATGAGAAAATGATGCTGGTTATAAGACTGGGCATGGTACCCAGAGTCCAAGGTTTTGATGCTGGGCAGTACAAAAGATGGTCTCAAAACTCTGTGATTATTCAGATAAACCCCACAGGACCTATCTGAACCTCAAAGCAAAGCATCATTTGAGAAGGCAGGCATAGACTGAAGGCAGAGTCCTGGTCACATCTCTTGGAAGATGGTGAGTCATGTTTGTGTCCCTCTGGGTAATGTGTGATCCTCAGAGTAAGGTCTGGCCAAATCTGCTCCCCCAACAAAATGACCCATCCTGGACTCTCAGAGTTGGGGTGCAAGGCTCCAAAACAGGATCCGAGTACACTGCCTGATAGGAAGCCAAGCACAATTTCCAGGTACTTTTTTTTCTTCCCTGAGCTTCTGTGACTAGTAGCAGCCTCACATTAGGCAATCAGAGCACTTCCGATGGGAAGAAGCTTCCGATGGGAAGAAGCTTCCGATGAGAAGAAGCACCCACGTCCAGGTTTTCTTCTCGGGAGAGATACCCCGAGCTCCCTCAGGATAGAATGAAGCTGTCTATCAACAAGTCAACATCTGATGTAAGGGGCATCTAGGTCTGTCCTCAGAGGAGGCCAGGAGGATGGTAGACAACGCACATGCAAATCCACATGCTGAATTAAGGATGGGGGGCTGAGAGGGAGGGAATAGTTGGGTGGGGGCAAGGCAGGCAAGATCCTACCCAAGAGGCTTGCAATGGAGCTCCCATAACTCCAACCTCAACTGCCTACCATGGACTCAGTGAGGACCGCAGGGGCCTATGAGTGTGGATGCTGAGGGAAACCGAAGCCCAGAGATTCTGTCAGGTACCCACCATGCCAGGGTGGCTCCTTTTATGAGCTCCTGGATTGTTCCCAGCCACATTTGAAAGACACATAGGCCTGTGGTCAACAAGCTGGAAACTTAAAATGTCCCAGCCACAGACCCATCTTGTGACCGAGGTTGGCCTGGGAGATGGAAAGGCAGAGGATCAAGCCCACTGAAAAAAGGAGCAAGGCTCCAGAGGGAGGGCAATGTCAAAGTCAGTTTCATTCACCCTCTCCGCAGGTATGGAGTTTTCCATGAACACAGGTTGCGGGCTGGTGTCTCTGACGGGGCTCCATACATCTGGTTGAGAGAGATCATCAGACTGTGGATTGAGAGCCATGGGCCCCAGGGTTCTCCTTAAACCTTTCTTGTCTTATCTGCCTCTGCCTCTGCTCAGTTCTCACAGCCACAGGATAGCCCTTCTTGCTCATTCCACTTTACATTGCTCCATGCCCCCAGCACCCAAGGCTAATGCTCTAAACCTCCCACGGCAATTATCTTCTTATCTTGTGACATACATGACGTAGTTATATATCACATTAATATTTTTTCCTCCTACTATTACACAGCGTCCTCAGTACAGGGACGGACTCATCGGTGCATATACCAAGAACCTGAAATATCCAAACTGAGTTTAATAAATACTTGTTGAGTGAAGAAGGCTCACTAACTACCTTAGTGAGAGACCTTGGTTGAAACCTGCCCAAAAGCCTGATGACAAAGGCCTTGGAAGGGGCCCTGGGATAGCGTGACAGGGAAAAGCCTACAATTGACAAGAGCCTGTGAGACTCAGGGTCTGCCTCCTGCTATCACTTAGAAGAGAGAGAGAACTTGTTGAGGGGAGAAGAAAATCAGGGACAAAGAGAGGAAGGGCCCAGGAAGTGGAAGAAGGCCTGGGCAGTAAGTAAGGTGGCCCTGGCTGACATTTGGAGTCAATGCCTGGCCTGTGACCAGGGTGCTTGGCCCCTGTTCCTATCATTCTGCCAAGATCAAGGGTGGAAGTGATGTTTTCCACAGCAGGAAATAGCTCCCTTGATAGAAAGTCTGTCCTGAGACGTCTCTCACAGTGGTGACAAAAACTGACACTTCTCATATAGCTCGCCATGATGTGATCCAGGACCCCCTTCCTTTACACTGGGGCTGAGGGGAGAACAGAGGCTCTGAGAGGCCAGGAGACTTGAAGGCAAACAGCTGACTAATGCACTGACACTGACCAGGACTCAACTGTGTTGATATCTTAAATGAAGTGTTTATGTCCCCTTGTGTCACCTCCTTGTGGTCTTTGGGGGAGCCTCAAGGCCATGTGAGAAACCCAGGAGGGGGCTAGGTAATAAGATTTCATCTTTCTTTGGAGATTATTTCTATGCATTTCTCCCTCTATATGTTAGGGGTGTCAATTCAATGGAAACAGAACGCTCAATTGCAGAGCAAGGCACAACTCAGAACTCTGGGCTAAGACAGCAGCATGAAGCTAGAAACACACCACCTCAGCAACCCAGAAGCTAACCAGGTGACTTTCAGACAGGGAACATCCAGCCCTGTGCGCTGACCCCTGTAGAAGACAAGCCGACAGATTGTGAGTTCAGTGGAACAGTTTGGCTCATCCCGGAGGTTAAAAATGTGCCCCAGATCCAAACTCTTATTCACAGAACGTTTCCACTATCCACTAAATCACAGCTAGCTCCCCATCTCTCTCCCACCGAGCCAGCTTCTGAATGGCTACTCAGGCTGTATCCTTCAGGAACTCACTATAGCCCGGTGGAGAGGATGAAATGCCGTAACACGTTGACAGTGCTGTGTGTTGCCCTCGCTCTCTGCACACCCTTACACACCGTCACCCCAAAGTTGGTGACATCATTCTGCCCTCTCAATTTCCTGTCAGTCCTGTCTGACCATCTTTATACACACTAGGCTCTTCCTACCACACCCGAGGCCTACACCTCTGTCTAGAAAACTATTCCTGTGGGACCCTCCACACACGTCTCCATCACAGCCTCTGAACCCTCCCCAGGCGTTCAGTTTACTGTGTGGAATTGTCATTTGCCTAGGTCAGGTATGTCAAATATCTGCAGCTCCGCATTAGCAAATGTGTGGCTGTTCTTATGATTGGGTGGTTGTTTCTGTCCAAATTATAGTAAGGAGCTCAAAGGCTTCCCGCTATTTTCTCAGTATTGGGCAGGGCTTGGCATTCTGGTCCTTGGCGAATGCTTTTTGCATGAGAGTGACGCTGACGATGCAGGCTGGAGCTGTTCTGCTAGATGCATGCGCTAACATAAAACCGAAACCGGATCTAGGGCCGTGTACAATATCTAACAAACTTTGGTCCCAGCCAAGCCTAGCTCCAGATGTTTGCTGCGCCAGCCAAATGGAGCCTGGGAACAGCTCAGAACATGCAGGGGCTGGGGCAGGCGATGATTCAGGGTGACTACCTTTCTGGCAGGAGAAACAGAGTCGGCAGCCGGCGGAGAGGGAGAAGCAGCTGGATCAGGAGACGACGGAAGGCAAGAGGGAGGAGACGGAGGGCGAGTGTGAGGCAGCCGTTTAGACAGGAGTTTATCCTGAGTGGAACAGAGACAGAGCAAAGACAGCAGGATTACAGCTGTGGCAGGGGCAAGCGATCCTGCCTTTGACATACCCTTGGAGGAGGAGGAGGAGGAGGAGGAGGAGGAGGAGGAGGAGGAGGAGGAGGAGGAGGAGGAGGAGGAGGCGGCGGCACTGAGGTCTTGTCTCAGGATGACACGGAAACGTGTCTTTGGAGCCAAGTGGGATTATGTGGCTCCTGGCTAGCCTGCATTCTTCTTCCCAAGGAGACCCATTCTGCCCCTGCCTAGAGCTGTCCCCGACTGTAGTGCTCACAGGAAGTCCTCATAGAGGAGTTTAATATGAGGGAGCAGCTATAGACTTAGGACGGGGAGAAGTCTGAGCCAACCGGGGCGGACCACCGCAGCTGGGGCTTCTGCCGTGGCTGGAGGTACACACTTGCTGGCCTCCTGGAGGCTGCCAGAACCCTGGTATGAGCTCAAGGCAGGACATCCCTCCTCTGTGCATGACTCCACGGATGGCTGGAGGCACAGGAGGAGGCTGAGTGAAGGCGGCAGAGATGTGCTCTCTTGAGAGACAGCTTGCTGAAGGAGGAGGATTTCACAAGTATACCCGACTCCACCTCCAGAGCTCTCACACTTCCTGCTCTGTGAACATCTTTCTTTTTCTACCAGTTCCTAAATAAGTAGGTGGCCTGGTGGAAGTGGTACTTGCCAGGCTAAGGCCATGGTTCTTGCAATAGCTTAGCATTGCTGCTCGGAGAGACGGAACTGAGGTCGAGGCACAGCTTTGGGGTGTGGTTCAGTGCCTCCCTGATTGGTGGAACGGCTGGAACAGCACAAGCAATTGGCTTGCTTTCACCTTTAAGATACCTGGATCACTGCAATTGACCAGCACTCTCTCTTTGTAGCTACTCTTAGAAACCTCTACGCCTGCTTAGAAAGTATTTTAGTGCACATGTATCCAAGATGTGGTCCACAGGCCACATGCATGCCAGGATAACTGTAAACATGACCAGGATTTGTTTATGTCAGCGTCATGTCCCAAGGTCAAAAGATTGGACACCCTTGACTAGGGCTGTTTTGTTTGATTTGACTTTACTTAGTTTTGACTAAGGTTTCATTGTGTAGCCCTGGCTGACCTGGAACTCACTGTATAGACCAGGCTGGCCTCAAACTCACAGGGATCCACCTGCCTCTGCCGCCTGAGTGCTAGGACTAAAGGTGTGCGCCACCACCACACTCAGCCCAAGGAGGAGACAGGTCTTAAAGCCAATGTTTATGCTGGACAATGGTTTCTTTTGTCTCGGGCTTACTTTCCTGTTTCATTTTTTCTTTGTCATAATGTATCTACCATCTACCATTTGAGGCCCCTTGATGGAAGCTTAAATTTATCAATGGCTTAAAAAGTGAATTCCTTCTTGTACTATAGACAAGGAAAAAGGGAACTGACTGAGCTTCTGGGGCTGCCCCATGGCTACCTGGCTATACATCCAGCCCTGGTTCCAGAAGATTCCAGAAGCCCCTGGTTTACCTGTGGCAAGTCCCCGTGTCCAAACATGGAGGCCAGGTGAGCTGCCTTCTCTTTAATGTTCTTTTTGTGAAATTCCCTGTTAGCCAAGTTCTGGGCCCTCTTCTGCAGTCAAGGTGAGAAAGGAGAAAGGTGGTGGCGACAGCAGCTGTGAGGGTTGCCTCCAAGGGAGAAGGAAAGCAGTGACCAGGCTTGTCACTTCACACACAGACAGACAGAAGATGGGGAGGGAATGGACCAGAGGGGAAGGGACCCACTCTGGGTGGGATGAGGAGCAGGAAGGACAGGACATGGGCACAGCTAGGCAGAGAGGAAGGTCACCTGAAGAACCTTTTCTTCTACTTGCTGCAGCCGCCGCAGCACCCCGGACAGAGCCTGTGCCCCCTGGCTGGTGCGAGGCAGGGTGGCAAGATTTTCGGCCCCACCCAGTTGCAGGTCTGACTTGGCCCTGGCTCTCCAGGGTCTGCTTGGACACTCGCCACTAGTAGGTACTTGATTGAGTTCTCTGAGCACCTGCCCTGTCACCACCATGGAAGAGAACTGGGAGAGAGGGGGAAGTCAGCTTCCTTCCCTTTATAGGCTCCACCCCATGAGGAACCCTCATGAGGACTAGAGACGGAGGGCACAGCAGCAGGTGCCACCTTGAGAAAGGTCACAGATCAGCCTGGCTGGAGGGGTAGCTTCTGCAGCTGTATTTGTATCCCCAAACACCCCCATCAACAGTACTCAACCCCGGGTCTCATCTAAGAGGCCCCAGTCAAACCTCTATAGCCCTGGTTCCTATGCGTCTCCGCATTCTGAGGTTGCCTAGGATGCCTTAAGGAAGGTCCGACCTATCCCATTAGGGCCTGCGACTGATCTGAGTATGCACGAGACATTGGTGTCCCTTAAACACCTCCTCATGAGATTTGGCACGCACACTCACAGTTGCTGCATTAGCCCTGTACCTACTGCTGTCCACCCCTAGCATGAGAGCTGCATACAACACCCAGTGCTGACCAGATGGCCCTTGAGTTTCTGGCCACTCATCCTGACTCTGCTCGGATTCCAAAGCCTGAGATGGGATAAGTCAGAGTCTATCCATGCACGCTCTGGCTGCTCAGATATGCGGAAAGGCTTTTACCGTGTCTCAGCCTCCCCTCTTAGGTGGCCGTAGCCGTGAGGGCTTCGGATACCATTCTTCTCTTACTTTTTCAAGACCTTGGAGATCAGCTTGTCCACTGACTCCTTGGTACTAAAGGACAGCATGGGAATTCCCCCAAAGTGCCCACCTGGAGCTGTTTACTTTTCCCTCGAGCAACAGTATCAAGAGTGACTGTGATTGGGCAGGTAACACCTGTGGTGGCCTGAGGGACCAGTGGCATATACTTCAGGTGCTGCCTATGTGGTGGTTCTTGTCCCTTAGGACAGCCACCTTGCAGGAATTCTACACTCAGCTATACTTGGGGCTGGAGGGAGCCATGGATCCCACCCCTTAGTCCAAAGTCTCCTTCCTCTGGCTTTACCAGAATAATATCCACTGGAAAGAGCCCTACCTGCCTTTTCAGAGGAGGTGGAAGCCTGGGGGTGGACTCCTCCAGCTTGGGGCAGCGAGAGGTAACGGGAGGGCGAGAGGCAGAGCACAGGACAGGCTTACCTATGCCTGAGACGCGGCAGCAGTCCTGGGAGGAGAAAGGCAAGTCCACAGAAGCAGCCCCGGGAGACAGGAAAGAAAAGGCGAGTGAGATTCAGGCACGTGGAGGGAGGAGAGGAGAATGGAGGAGCAGGAGATACAGTGTAGAGGAGCAGAGATGGGGCTGGCTAGGTTCTCGCAAGCCCCGCCCAACTGGGAAACTGGATCCCTGGCTCTGCGAGCCTGTGGATGGACAAATCCTGCAGTCCCCTGCTCCGGGGTGACGTGTGAATCCCACAGGCCTTACTTTTGGCTCAAACACAGGGCTCTGGGCCATCAGTGCCAGCCTACACCAGGCTAGATGGGCCAGTACAGTCATCCTGGAAACAGCGAGCTTCTTGCGCACTCCAGGACCGGGATGTCCAGGCCAAATGGACAGAGCCCTCCCTAACACGGGGCTTGTAGGAAGCCAGGCCTCCAGAGAGGACTGCTGAAACTATCTTTAGACAAAGACAGGACTTAAGGAGACACTCCTTTTGTAGCAAAGCCACTTCTTGGGGAGGTTAGTTATTCAGGAGAGGTGTGGCTCACTCCAAGACCCCGGAGACAGTCATCTTTGCCTCTAAAGTTAAATAGTAAGGAGACTGTCCCCACAAAAAGGAACCAAATTCTATCATGGGACTGGTGTCCTCCACAGACAAAGGGAATCTGACCCCAGGTTTTTGTATTGTGACAACATGTGTCCAAAGGCGGGTGAAAAGAGTAACCAAGCTACGGCCACAGACCTCAAGTGAGTAATCAGAGAAGACTGCAGCCTGAACCACAGCAGCCAGCCTGCCCTGGTCAGACACAGCAAGCCTTCAGGGCCTGCTGGGCCTGGGGAGAGGAGACACCAGGGAACACTGAGGAGGTTGGTTATGTTCTTGCCATCTTGGTCAGTGGCTCTGTTTGCGGTGCCTTGTTTCGCTGTGGACTTGGGCAGTGTTCTCCCACACAGGCTCTCAACTTGTCCCATCTCACACTGGCCACAGAAATCATGGTTTGAGTGCAAAACCAAATTAGGAAATGGATTTAATCACCCCAGGATGGGCACCAGCCAACTATGGCTCACAGACCTAACCCAGGGGCCTGTTTGTATAAGTAGGTTTTGCTGGAATGCCATCACACTTGCTCATTGAGATATCCAAAGGTTCTCACAGGGCAATATGACTCCCAGGTAGAAACGAGCTGCTGTCTGGCCCCATGGGAAAGCCTGCCACTTCATATCCAGGAGGCTAAAGCCACCAGAAGGAGAGGCCCAGTGACCATGTGATTGCCTCACCTGTTTCAGGGCTGAAGGGTTCCGTGTGTTTTCCTCAAACTTGGCAAGCAGCTGGTTGGCCATGGACTTGACTTTGTTCTGATTGGCGCCTTCTTTACTGCACTCTTGAGTGGAGCCCAGGCTACGGCTGGAGAAGGCTGACAGCTGCAATGGTTGAAACAGCCCATTGGAATCCAGGTATAAGTGGGACACAGGGCCCCTCTGTGGGCTGAGGAGGTGAGTCCAGGCAACAGGGATGCCTCCTAGAACTGATGCTCACACACAGCACAACACATGGGTCTAAAGGACAGACATAGGTGGCTTGGGGACTCAGCAGTTAAAAGTTGGGATTCTGCCTCTCCCTTCCAGGCCCAGGACCTTGGCACTTTACATCTCTGAATTTGCCTCACCTACAAAATGGGAGGAATGTCCCACTTCAAGAGGTTATTGCAAACAAACAAACAAACAAACAACAACAACAACAACTACAACAACAACCAAACAAACCCAGTCAGTTCTAATAGAAAAGTGTTATATAAAATATTTTCCAAAATACATCATTCTGGCTGAGAAGTGAAGAAGTCAGTCAGGCTATCATGAGCACAGGCGTTAGGAGCTTTTCTCTTCTCTGTACTCCCTTTCCCAACTTCACCTACAACTCCAATCTTTAAAGAAAAAATAATTCAGAAATAACTTTAGTTTACATAGAAGGTACAGAGAAGTACAGCTTGCTCTTGAGTGCCCTTCCCCTAGCTGCCTTTGATGTAGCTTCAGAAATAACCACAGCACCGTTATCAAAGCTGGGGAACGGGCGCTGACATAAGGCTGCGAGCTGGACCAGGGGCTCTGTTTGGATTGCATCGGTTTTTCCATTCCCACCCATCTTCTGTTCCAGGATCCAATCCAGAATCCCACACATTTAGTCATCTTGTTTCCTTAGTCTCCTCCGATCTCTGGCAATTTCTCTATCTTCCTTGGCTCTGACACTTCTGAAGGGCATTTGGTAGCTATTTTATAATAATCCTCAACATGCCCTGGTCTGATGTGCTCTCCCAGTTAGCCTGGGCTAGAGGGTCTGTGGGTTCACGGCACAGGGGTGAAGGGATCTTCATGCCCATCCTATTGGGATGCTCATGGCCCTTCACAACCCATCCTATTGGGATCCATAATGGTAGCAAGACTGTGAGGAACGATCAAGACCTTGGTTATAATGGTTTATAAAACTGAGTTCTTTCTCACTCATTTGCTAATGAATGAACTGAATTTTTCTACTATTTCCTAGTGTCTTTTCCTGTTCCATGGGACTTTCTCCCGTATACCCTAGGGCATAGAGAGAGGTACTGTGCCAAGTGGGCAGTCAGCCCTCTCAAGACGACAATGAGTCTTCTCCACAGGAACAGCATTCTTGAGATGGTAAAGATGCATTCATTCAGAAGAGATGTGTGGGAAGATGCAAGCTAAAGATGACTGTTTTTGAAATAAGATTCCAAAGAGAAGGAGCTTGGGGAGGGGGTTGTGTATGCCCAGTACGGTCAAGTGCTGGACAGACAAAATGGAGAGCCACTCCCTGCTTTAGCGTATAAAATGTGGCTTGCCCACGAATGCAGGCTCAAAGGGGAGGATGGGGTTTACTGAGTGAACACTGTACAAAATCAAAGTCAGCCAGCACAGTGGCCACACAGTCACCAAAGCACAGTGGCCACACAGTCACCAAAGCACCACTATTATTTGCTCCATTTTCAAAACCAGATTTGATTCATTGAGTCAGGGCTCCAGGGTCTGCATATCTCTTTCATTTTCGTGTGTGTGTGTGTGTGTGTGTGTGTGTGTGTGTGTGTGTGTGTGTGTGTAAGACAGAGAGACAGAGAGACAGAGACATGGGTGCCTATGGAGGCGAGGAGAAGGCATTGGATCTCCTGGGGCTGCAGTTATAGACAGTTGAAATCTACCCAATGTGGATGCTGGGAACTGACCTTGAGAGCAGTAAGCTCTATTAACGGCTCAGCCATTTCTCCAGCCCCTGAAGCCACAGTTCTTGATGCCTCAACCCGGCCCCCCCCCCCAGTAACTCTGGGAACACTTCAGATGAGGGTAGCGAGCATGTTCACATTTTGTAGGATGTGACGTGAACTCCAGATTTCTTATTATCAGAAGGCAAGGGAAATAATGGGCAGCTTCTGGCTTGATGGGCAGGTCACTGCTGGGAGGTGGAACAAGTCTGAGGCACAAACACAAATGGTTTACAAAATACAGCACTAAAGCCTCTTCAACCACACAGGAGAGTCGGGTCTCTTATAATGTCTGTGAATCGAGCATCGGGGTAGCTTTATCCCATGTGCCCCTGAGCCATCTTTGACACCAGCCAGTAGGCTAGCTAAAGCCGGCGCCCACACCTCCCTGGCATAGGCATGCTTTCTTTTGCAGAATTAGGACGGCTTTGAAAAGTGAAGTACAGGGCTTGAAAGATGGTTTGTTGGTAAAGTGAATGGAACACAAACACGAAGACTCAGGTCCCCCAACGCCCACATCAAAAAGCTAAGTGCAGTGGCGCATGTCCATAGCCGTGGCACTGGGAAGTGGAGGCAGGTGGATCCCTGGGGTTCATTGGCTGGCTGGAGGAGATATCATTTCATTGTGAGGCCCTGTCTCAAAAAAATAGGATGGAGAGCAACAAGGAAGATACTTGACATTAACCTCTGAAATGCACACAGGTGTGTGATGTGTGATTATTCTCCAGCACAGATACACACACACACACACACACACACACACACACACAGAGAGAGAGAGAGAGAGAGAGAGAGAGAGAGAGAGAGAGAGAGAGAGAGAGAGAGGGAGAGAATGTGTCTCTTTAATTTTTTTTGTAAAGTAGAATTCATACTCTCTGCTCACATTTTTAGAAACAAGTTCTAGACTTTGACATAGTCTCCTACAATTTTCTCCTTTCACCAGATGGTGGCACTCGCAGGCACCCAACATTTGTCTTAAAGACAAGCTCAGAAGAAGAAAGGCAGTAAAAAGTACAGAGAGGCCTGCTGTTGTCTCTTTCCTACTTCCTACAATTAGTCATTCAATACTAATTAACTACGCTATATAGATCCTCTTTTTTTTTTTTTTTTAAGATTTATTCATTAATACATATACAGAAAGAAGAGGGCATTAGATCTCATTATAGATGGTTGTGAGCCACCATGTGGTTGCTGGGAATTGAACACAGGACCTCTGGAAGAGCAGACAGTGCTCTTAACCTCTGAGCCATCTCTCCAGCCCTATAGATCCTCTTTTAAATCTGAAAAGTTTCAAACATTTGACAGCCAAGGCCTTCATCCCAGGGACGTTTCCTCCTACAGGGTTTCACAGCGAGGAAGAAACAAAGCGAGGATCAGAACCCTGCCTGCTCTTCCAGCAAACAGGGCCTGAATCCCAGTGGCTCATGGGAGAAACATCAACAACAATATACAACAACAACACAACACAAAGCAAAAAAAAGGGGGCCAGGGCTAGTGACGTAGCTAAGCACACCCAAAGCAACTGACTCTCAGGACACGGGCGTCTGTATCAGTGGAGCCCCACACATACCTCCTCCAGGTTGTTAAAGCCCTGCCGTCTTCTCTTGTTCATGTCGTTTTCTTCAGTCTGGGTGTCTACCTGCAACAGCCAAGAGAGCACGGTGACCTCAGGGCCATGGACACGGCTTGAGCTGGATGCACAGACGGGTGCTTGCCTGTCTGGAAACAGCTGTCGGTTCAATGGTAGACATGGGAAAGACGCCCCTGTACGCAAGTGCTGCCATGGAGTTTCGGTTGGGCACAGTGGAGAGTGTTTCTGCTCTATCTCAGAACCCCTGTGACATAGGCGGGGCAGGCACCATCTCTATTCCAATGGCCTTGGGCTCAGAGGGGCTTAATCATGTGCCTGAGGTCAGAGTCAGGCCTGGGATGTTCTCTGTGTGTGCTGACCTATGGAAAACACCTGGCTTTCTCTGCTCCCTGGGCCTCTCCAGAAGAGGTGTCACAGGTTCACCCACAGAGAGCATTCTTAGGACTTGAGTGGGCTATCCAGGGCTGTAGCGTCAACGCAGACCTGCAACCCAGCTAGAGATCAGATGTCCAGCTTATGAGGGACAGTTCAGATTCAGTGACTTCCACATTTGCTGCAGTTATTCGTAGACACATTTCCTACCATAGTCCCGATGACCCCTCATAGCTCACCCCCTGCTGTCAGGCTGGCCTGGGGCAGATGAGGGCTGAGAGGCAGTGTAAAGGCCTGTGAGGTCACCGTGGCCTGGGCTGAGGCTGGAGGCTGAATGCAGCCCCTTCTCCACTCGCATCTTTGATCCCAGATTTGACCCACTTCCTAAGGACAGACATCTCAACTACCGGCTTCTAGTGTCTTGGCCCTTCTCCCAGTGGCTAGTTCCTGTGGGGGTCTGGAGTCACAACCCACACGCATCACGTCTGCACGGATTCTGCTATACTCTGACATCCTCCATGGCAGGTCCAGATTTAAGAAGAGGTGCCATGGTTTCGCTGTAAACCCAGACATCACACCTTAGCATAGTTCTGCCTGGCCCCAGAGGGGTCCTTTCAGGCCCAGCTACTATGAAATAGCAGGCTTGGAATCAGAGTTACTGTGCATTTCTCAAATCCGTTAAACACCCTTGTTACACAAACACACATACACACGCTTGTTCAACACACTCGTGTGTGCACACACACTGCCATATTCACCAGCTCCATTAAAAAAAAAAAATCAACCACAGTTTAGTCATGGATATTTTTTCAAAAATTTGACCAAGGCACCATAAAACAACAGATCAAAGGGCCTGCTTGCCTTCAACGTTTCCTTCAACTTCTCATAAATCACCATTTTGTGAATGGAAATAACCTCAGTCTAAATGCTTGGGCAAACACCAAGAGAAACAGATGACCTTATTTTCAACAATGTTAGGTTTTAGAGACACAGGCTGTTTGGGCTCCCAGCTCCACCGGCTGTGAATGCCACTTAGACCCAGAGACCAGAACTGTGAAAAGTACAGAATGTCCCATCAACAAGAGTACCTCGTGCATAATCCCGGGGCTCTCTTTGTATTTTTGCTTCCACTTTCAATGAGGGCTTGGCTTTTCCCACAAAGAGCAGTACATACCACTCTCTTTTATACTTGGCAGCCCGGGGTGGGACTATTCAAACAAGTGGAGCCTGGCTAGACCCCATCCTGACATGTGACCTATGGGTTGACAAAATGGCTTACAAAATGGGCCCTGGGTGGTGGGCCCAGTCAGCAGCGCCTAAGAGGACCTTAAGTCCTTCTAGGAGAATAGATGTACAAAGGGGCAATCTCTGCTTCTCAGATGCTGCCAGCTGACCCTGGGGAAATAAAATGCTGGAAAGGGTAGGAACGCACACATCCAATGTTTACTTTCTCCTTTGCAAAAGTACCATTGAGATGTAGGCCAAAACAAAACCCTAAGGAAATTAAAATGTGTGTGTGTGTGTGTGTGTGTGTATATATATGTGTGTGTGTGTGTGTGTGTGTGTGTGTGTGTGTGTGTGTGTGTGTGTGTGTATGTGTGTGTGTGTGTATGTTTTTTTCCCCTCACTGGAAGCCAAGAATTTACTCAAGACTTCTAACCCAGAGCCATTTTCTTCAGTGGTGTAGCAACTGGTAAGTTGCCATGCTCCATTAAATACACCCACCTACCCTCGTGCAAGTGAGCCTAATTAAATTCAGTACAAGCAGAGGTTGCCTCCTTGTAGTTCATTTCCTCTCCCAGAAGCATTTGGGATATTCTTAGGAGCTGCAGACTGGGCCTACCACCCTAGAGTTCATTTTGTGAGCCCATAGGTCACATGGCTGGGTGGGGTATAGCCAGCCTCCAGTTGTTTGAATAGTCCCACCCTGGGCTGTCAAGTATGAACATGAACATGGACATGGACATGGACATGGACACCACACACACACACACACACACACACACACACACACGTCGGAGGGGACTTATTGGGAAGAAGGGGGCTTCTATGGGAAATGGGGGGTGGTGGTGATAGATATAAATGTATTATATACATGTATAAAATTATCAAAGAATAAATTAAAAAATGCCTTTTACCAAAGGGCTTTAATTACTATAGACTTTACTATACTTGGCAAAGAACCAGAAGCACAAGGAAAAAGCAAATATTTCTCATGGCCAGGCAGAGAGAACATGAGAATAAACAAATGACTGACTTTCTCTTCCTGTTAAGAGTTTCAGCTCTTTCACCCTAAGAACCTTTTCTTATCATGATTTTTCCAAGGATTTGAAACAGTTAATGTGCCAAAAGCCATTTATTAAACCAAATGGTTTTCCTCTTAAAAAACAAACAATGGTACATATCCACTAGTCTGATATTAATCTAACTAGCAGAGGACAGCCATGTCCCCACCCATTCTTAGTTATTTGGCTCAACTCAAACAACCCTTATATTTAGTTATCTGGCTAGCCTCGCCCTGGAGGAACTTAGTTCTGGTTCATAGAAAGAAGGATTGGTCATTGTAGGTGATAGCCTGATTGAGTTGGATGTCAGCTTTGATATTTAAAAAGAAGGCCAGTGACACTCGCAAGAAAGCTTTTTCTTCAAGGAATCAAGGGTTCAGGTGCTTCTCTATGGCCAGTGACCATCAGAAAATCACCTAGCTACTTTGACTTCAGTCTCCTCATCTATAAGAAAGAGTCATACTATTCAGCTATTAAAAACAAGGAATTCCCAAAATTTGTGGATAAATGGATTGAGCTAGAAATGATTATAATGAGTGAGTTAACCCAGAAGCAGAAAGAATCAAATGGTATATACTCACTTATATCTGCAACTAGCCCAAGGGGCATGTCCCACAAAAGCCTTCACTTACCAGGAAACTGGGACAGAGGGGAAGGCATCCTATTGGGACTCTAAATGAGAGACGCATGGGAGAATAGCAAAATAAAAGGATCCAGAGGGTCCTAGAAATCTACAAGTAGAACAATATGATAGGCAGATTTGGGCCCAGGGGTCCTGCTCAAACTAAGGCACCAGCCAAGGACAATACAGGCGGTAAACTTTAAACCCCTTCCCAGATCTAGCCAATGGTCAGAATATTCTCCACAGTTGAGTGAAGAGTGTGATATGACTTTCTCACGTACTCTGGTGCCTCATATTTGACCATGTCCCCTGGAGGGGGAGACCTGGTGGCACTCAGAGGAAGGACAGCAGGTTGCCAAGAAGAGACTTGATACCCTATGAGCATATACAGGGAGAGGTAATCCCCCTCAGGAACAGTCATAGGGGAGGGGAATAATGAGAAAATGGGGGGGGGGAGGAATGGGAGGATACAAGGGATGGGATAAACATTGAGATGTAACAAGAATAAATTAATAAAAAAAAATGAAAAAAAAAAAAGAAAGAGTCTTACACCATCTACTCATAAGCTATTGTGAAGGTTAATGGAATCACTGAATGTAAAACACATCTTAAAGTACAAATTGATATACAAGTGTCAATACTATTAGTAGCAGAATCTTAACCATCTGAATTCTAGTTCTTACTTTGATAGCTCCTATATAACTTATTAAAATGTAATATTTCCAAGTTGAAGTTTCCCTACCCTACAAGGACACCCAACCTTCCTCCAAAGGTTGTTTGGATGGGTGGGTGGGTGGATTGGTGAGCGTGTGGATGGATGGATTATGGATGGGTGGATGAGTGAGTGGGTGGATGTGAGGGTAGATGAATGGATAGATGGAAGGGTAGCTGGGTAGGTAGATGGATTGATGAATAGGTGGGTGTGTGGAGAGATACACGGGTGCATGAATGGGTGAATGGACTGATGGATAGATGGGTAAGTGGATGGATGGATGGGTGGGTGGGTGGATGGATGGATGGATGGATAAGTGGATGGATGGATGGATGGATGTGTGGGTGGATGGATGGATGGGTGGGTGGGTAAATGGATGGATGGGAGAATGGGTGGGTGGATGGATGGGTGGATGGATGGATGGGTGGATGGATGGATGGATGGGGGGGTGGGAGAATGGGTGGGTGGATGGATGGATAGATAGGTGCATGGGCAATGGATAGGTGGATGGGTGGGCAGAAAGATGAGTTGATGGGTGAATGGATAGATAGATGGGTACATAGATGGATAGAAGCATTTTTTTAAACCTCCCTTGGCCCTCTGAAAAGGTATCCATGCAGAAAGAGCAAGGCTTTGGAGCAGCATCTGGACTCTTGACTGCATACAGAAGAGTCATGCTGTGTGAACTTCCCCCCTACCAGGGACAAGTGCTAGCAGAGCAGGACCTAGCTGAACTGGGAAACTCTGGGCTAGCTAGCTGGCCTTTGGAATGGGCATTCTAGAGCAGGTGATGACTTTATTGTGTCTCATAAGAAATGAGCTCAAGGTGAGAGAAACACCAGGTGTCCTCATGTGCAAATAATTTAACAAGAACAGTGACTGAGTGCAGTGTCCATGAAAACAGGCACCGCCCAGGGGTGGAAGGTCAAGGAGAGTCCAAAGTAGCATAGATGTGCAGATCTGTATGAATACAGGAAAGGCAAGAGGCTAAAAATGTGGGTTCAGGTGCCAACTGCTTGCATGGTGACAAAAGTTTAGGAACTCCCAAGAACTTTCATCTGATACCAAGAAGTGTTTCGAGGCTGACCACAGGATCACAGGCAGACTGTAGAAGCAGACTAAAGACTTCTAAAGAGGAAAGCACCATCCCTGGTCTCCTTTTCTAGGGCTGGACCACCCACCTTCATTGCTTGGCAACCCTGAGTGAAGCACTCTCCCTCAAAGCAAGCATAGTCCCTAACGGAGGACACACCTTCTATTTTGATTGAAGTTGGTATGTCTTGCTGAGATTTGAATGTTACCAGTAAGATAAGAGGAGAGAAGAAAGATGCATTAAATCCTAAAAGTGAAACCTGGAGAGAGATTGTTAGGACTGGCTCAGCAGTCTGAAGAATAAGATTTAACATGCGGAGGGACTGGACAGATGGACATGTTAGAATATTTCTTTGGAAAATGGGGAGACATCAGGGAGAGATGGGGAGGAATGCTTCATACAGATTCCTTTATCAAGGTTGTAGGCATTGTCGGGTGGATGGGCTAAAGGATAGAATGGTCCAGGTGTGGTTTAACCTAAATCTGCATTCCCTGAGGGTACACAAGGCCCCATGATTTCGGGGCACATGTCTGACTGCACCAGTATTTGTGTGGCATAGCAGAGGCGGAGCCACCACAGATGAGTAAAGATGTGTGTATGGTTCTTAGCCTCTTGTGTGGTCCAGCTCCTCACTGCTTCTCCCTTTGCTACCATCACTTCAGCACATTCCATCACTGGATACACAACCAAGGCCTTTTTGATGAACAAGTGCAGTGCAGCACAGGGGCAAGGCCATGAAGTGCAACTCTGGAGCATGTGACCTTGGGCAAGCCACCTGGCCTCATGGGCCCTGGCTTGTATTTGTCACTGTGAACATATTAAGGATATTGTATCTCCCATTGAGATGCAAGATGGTTGGAATCAAGAGTATCAAAATTTTGGCTTTTCTGGGCCACATTGGATGATGCAAATCATCTTATAGGACACATTAAATTCAGAGGTATTTAACCCATGGTTTGTAGGTTGTGAGAACATACACATGTTTATTTTGTGTGACTGCAGCACTATGTTGTCATTTACAAGAGTCACAAAACAGTTGCCATAAATAGTCTCATCAGCTAGGCATGAGAGTAAGTACTTTTTAGGCCAGTGGAGAGGACAGAGGCAGGCACATCTCTGAGAGTTTGAAGCCAGCCTGGTCTACATGTGAGACTTTGTCTCGTGTTTAAATTAAGTTCACAATTTTGTGTAGACTATATCCATAGCTCTCCTGGGGTACACTTCTATTTCAGGCCACTGGTTGGATATCATGAATAAAATGATAATTATTCTTCAGACCTGTGGTTCCCAAATTGTGTAGCTAAGTATCCCATTACACCAGAGTGAACCCAGAGGAATGACAGGACACTCAGTGATATCTGTCAGACATCTTAAAAAACATTGATTTTTTTTGGCTTAACTGCTTAGAAAACAGAACAGCACACATTTTCCCCATGTCTGTAAAGAAGTCATACCTCTGTGTATGTGTGTGTGTGTGTGTGTGTGTGTGTGTGTGTGTGTGTGTGTGTGTGTGTGTTTCTTGATGTAGGAGGGTCCAGCTCACTGTGGATGATACCACCTCAGAGCCAATGGTTCTGAGTTATAGAAGAAGGCAGGCAAGCCAAGGAAAGCGAACATGCCTCCGTGGCTTCTTCACCAATTCCTGCCCTGAGCTTCTGCTCTGGCCTCTTTTGATGATGGACTGTGACATGGAAATGTTAATCAAATAAACCCTCTTCTCCCTGAAGTTGGGCTGGTCAGTATTTTATCAAAACAGAGACACAAACTAGGACAGGACTCAAAGCCATGAACCCCACACATTCATTTCTGTGTAATTGCTCCCATCATCAAAACAACTAAAAACCATAGCCCTAAAAGTCATTGGGGCACGATGACAACTGAATGAATGAATGCATTTCATCAATGGAGACGCGAGAACATAAGATTGCTACAATAGTCTTGCTGCCTTACCAGTGTCCGTTATGTCCCTGGACTGAACCATCTAGTGACACAAGAAATGAGCTTGAGTTACCATCCAGGGAGCAGAGCCAGCCTGGTTCCCTCCTAACACACGCACCCACTGAGCTATGTGCATATGCTTTGAGTCTTGATCTATGCAATTTGTCAACATAAACAAACCCAGACATAAAATTCTCCTTCCTCTTCCCCCATAACCTGCAGTGAGGAAACAAAGCAAAACAACAAAACAAAACAAAACAAAACAAAACAAAAACCAGCCTGAAATTTACCCGTGGAGTCCTCTTCCTGGGAAACGTGAGGTTGAGATAGTTATTCGGAATGAACGATTTGCCCAAGACGAAGTCAGCATTTTCTCCATAGTTTTTACGCCAGGAATCTGTTGAGAAGTTAAAAAAAAAAAAAAAAAAACCACTGAAATTGGGATCCAGAGGTGGTGATGTCATAACCTGCAGGAGTCGTTATATCATGACTCTCTTAGAAGAATTCCCTCACCCTGAGGGTTTTGCGGACCCCACTGCATCTTTTCCAGGGTCACCCTTGTTTGGCCTCTGAGTTGAAGGGAAGATGTCTAGCAGGCGCGTAGTGGACAACGCCAGCCAGACTTGGTCTGGAGGGCAGCCATGACCCTAAAGTCTGGACAAGTCTCTGTGCTTACCCATGGGTCTCAGTGGGGCGCCTCGGAAGAGCTCATAGAACTTGGAGAGGTACATGACCATGCTGAGCTTGTCAGGCTCCTGGGTAGACGCCATCTCTTTGCCCGTGGTCATGGGCAAGATCCCAAACTCCCGCTTGGCCACATCAAATGCCAGTTGATTGTTCCCCACGGCGTCATCCTCATTCAGCGAGTCAAAGTTGCTGGAGGGTCAATACGGGGTGAGGTTTGGGGTGAGTCAGGATGGAGTGAGATCATAATGGAGCACTGCGGGGTGACTATTTTTCCCAGCCCTGCTGAGCCCCCACCTCAAGCCCAGGAACACGCCTCCCTCATGAGGGGACTGAATCAAACACGCACCATGATCATACCCAGGATCTAGGCTGAAGCCATCAGAAAATGACAACCCTCTTGAGAAATGTAGATGTTACTTTAATTACTTCTCTTAATCATTTTTCGTTTTAATTGCTATAGTAATGCGAGTATTTTTTTTTTCCAAACCAACCAAATTAGATGAAATTCCTATTTCCTCGTGGCTAGATGATTTTGGTAGGTTTTCACCAGCCTTCTAGGAAGGGTCTGTTATGTGTGGGAGTCTGTGCTACTCCCTATGTCAATAGGTATTGCTTTGCACATCACTAAGGGCTTCTAGAATGTCAGCTAGCCCTCCTGTTGACCCTACCATTTTGCCCACATACAAAGAAGCCCTAAAGGATTCCAGAAAGGTTCTGATGAATCTGGATGTCAAAAAAAAAATGTCCCTTTGGCTGAGTTCGGTCTTCTACTTCCTCTTCTGGATGTGGAGGCTTTGAAGTCTATCCTCAGATTTCCACGGTGTGGCTATTAGGGTTTGGGGGCAGTGTCTATTGGTGAGACACAGCTAATGATCCCGTGCTGACTGTCATATACCAGGGACATAGAGCACACATGTTGCTGTCCACACAAGGGAAAAGCAATATTTAGAAGGCAGCCCAAATAGGAACTTGTAGAAGAAACACCGAGTGGGGTGGGGGTCTCCACCCCGAGGAATCTTGGGGTCCCTTGTGTGCAGGGTGCACACTCACATCAGCTCTGGCCGGAAGCGGTGGATGATGGCACACAGGGCCAAGCCGCTGCGCCAGGATGTGGTCAGGTCGGTGACGTTGACGCGCTGGTAACCCTCGGTCTGCTGCTGGCACCAGGTTAGGAGCTTGTTAGGCCGTATGTCTGACTCTGTTGGGGAAGATACAGGTGGAGAGTTCAGCTAGTTCAGTCTGAGCGTCACTCCCACTGCCATCAGGGATGGGATCCCAGAAGAGTGGATGACATAGATGCAACCCTGATCGCCACTGTGCATGACCCAGGTCAACAGGAAGCACAGTGTCTAACGGCACTGTCCATATGGGTTGGAGGCTAAGAACACAGACCCTGCATCTACTGGGTGACACTCATGACACGGGGCTGTTGTGGCTAGAGGAGCTCATGACCAGGTTTGTTGCAAGCCGATCCAGGGAAGAGAGCTCTCTAAAGAACGTGTCTGAGGATGTATATCTGAGCTAGCTATTGAAAAGTGTCTAGGGATGCCACAGACAGAGGCACTCCAGGAAAACAGGATGGAGTGACAGCGAAGAATGTGGAGAGGCCGCCATGCTTGTGTAGCAGTAAAGGTTTACAACTATAAACAGTGTTCTACAGCAGCTGGGCATGTGGTGTGTGCAGGGAAGGGAGGGAGAGGCTGGACAGATAAGAGAGATAGCTGGGGTGCCTCTGAGTAGGAGAGGGGAGAGAAGCTGGCTGCTGGGGAGTTACTGCCCTGCCTCTGAGCACCTACTCTGTGCCCAGTATCAGGATTAGGAAGCTCAGAAGAGGCGGGGTGGGGGGAGTGGGGGTGGCGGGGCAAGGCTCAGGGATCTGTTGTCAAGTTGGGGAGATAGGACACTCACCCCAGAAATAAGAGGAAAAGAAAAACCAGCTCTGTGGAACTCCCTACAGTGAGTGGACTTTCCTGTGTGAAGTGCTGCACTTAGTAATTGCACGTCTTGGCTCTGATGCCCCCCACCCGCTTCATGCACTTTCTTATAGACGAGAAAGCTGAAGGAAAGGAGGAGAGGCACCCACTAAGGTCACATGGGTAATGGGGAAGAGCCAGGCTGCCTGTGGGTCTGGGCAAGCTCCATCGCCCGCCCGCACTGCTTGTCCCAGGGTCCCAGGGACTCACCCCGCCTGGAGAGGTTGACTGATCTCCTCACCGAGCCCCATCTCTCGAGAGAGAAGCGGTCCAGTTCCTTAGTGATGTACAAATGCTTCACCTGCAAGCAGAGAAAGACCACATCTGCCCACCAGTTCCCAGATCCTGGGCTTAGGCCGTTCTGTGCCCCACGCCAGATTCCCCACCTAACAGTACTTTCATCAGGTGATGGCTGGCATGACTTTCAGCAGGGCTTCTGGACAACTGAGTGACAACAGCCACACAGTGTTGTCAGCTTGTCTGTGTGCCGAGACAGCAGACAACAGGCCTCAAGTGTCTTCCCAAATGTGGGGGACCTGACAGTGAATGTCTAATTGTCTAATAAAAAAACCTGTACTAAAAAAAAACAAAACAAAAAACCAAAAAAACCTGTACTGTTTTCTGTCCTATTAACTGAAGAGGGTAGAGGTTGGATGGATAAAATCCTCAGGATATATGACATCCATGCCTATGCATGGTGGCGAGAGGAGATAGCTAGCTAGCAAAGCGGATTATTTTTGAGACAGAGGTATATAATCCTTGTCACATTTACACACTGACAAATTAGCACATGAAAATATATGCAAACATGCAAATAAACACAGACACATGCAACAATGTATGTGTTCTAGTTTCTCCCCGCCATAGGCTATAAAGCACACTGCCTCTTTTTCTTCTCTCTGTCTCTGTCTATCTTCTCTCTGGCTGGCTGGCTGGCTCTCTCTTCCTCTCTGGGGCACCCCTCCCACTTTCCTGCTCTCTACAGTAAATTTCTCCATATCAAAAAAAAAAAAAAAAAAAAAAAAAAAAAAATCTGCCCCCATTAAATCTATGCACATTGTATCTATGGAAAGAACTGGCTCCACCCTTGAGCTATCAAGCTTTGGTGACCTCAGTCCCAGGAATGTGACAATTTATGAGAGCATTCCTTTTCCTCAGGCACGGCAGGGGCGTCAGACAGTCTTGGGAGTGGGCTTACCTGGTGAGGCCTGACGCAGTGCAAGTTGAGGTTTGGGTACCGTGTGGCTGGGTCCAATGTGTACTGTTCGAAATTTTTGTTGATGTTCTCTGGGGTTGTCTGAGGTAACAGCCGGTAAAGACTCTCTCTGCAGGGGGTCAGAGCCCAGAGGTCAGGGGTTGCTCTTGCCACCTGAGGCCCTTGTTCCTACACTGCCCCCTTCCCCGGCCTCCTTGAGTGTGTTTGTATGACCCTCCCAATGTCTGACACAATCCTGAGAACTGCAGAACTTAGGAAGGGACAAAAAGGGGGAGAGAGGGAAAGCATCCAGGTAGTGGGGCGTGCTCTCCTTCCCTGGGCAGGAGCAGGAGTGCAGGGCTGGCATCTCAGTAGCCTCTGGTTCAGCTAAAGCTACTACCCAGCCATGCTGCTCCTGTGGCCTGCCCCTGAGGCCGCAGTGGTCCACACCCAAGGCCATCCAAAGCCTGTCTCCCTTATCAGTACTAACTCTCCCAGTGTTCATGGTCTTGTGGCCAGAGCAAGGGCCTAGGAGGAAGCCAGGACCTCAACTGTAGGAGCGGCCTGGAAGGCCACAGAACCCTTACCCAGGACAGGTCACTGTGCAGTATCCTTGAAGACTTTCTTAAATAAACCTCTCAGGCCTTGTGTGGATGAAAAAAGTCAGAGAGCTACGACTTATAACTAGCCTATGCCAAGATTTGTCTCCGCTACCCAGAGCCTAAGACACCAGGCACAGAGAAACTCACTGAAGGTCATGGGTTGTGACACCAAGTGTCCTTGGAGACCCTCAGATCACACCAAGCCACACGTGAGAAGGAAGATAAGGTAAAGTGGAGGCTGCAGGACAGCCACCAGCACAGCTCGACTCCTGCCCGAACTTTCTACCCAGCAGCCCCCCCCCCCCACTTATGAACTCACCTTTCAGCTAGCACCTCCAGGGGAGGGGTGCCCTGATCCCAGCTCTTTACCATCCACGCTGTGTCAAAGGCTGCCAGGAAGCCCCGGGCGCAGCCTGTGCCCATGGGCCAGAACGGCTGTAAAAGAGTACACGTGGTGTTCCCACTGACTCTAATGGTGGCCAGTCTTCTCTCCCATTCTATCTGGTGGTCTCTGAGCCAGGGCAAGGGCAAGGCCCTGCTGCTCACAGCTCACCAGAACCATGGGCAGCTGTCGCACAGATGCGAAGGGTTTAGTGGCCCCGCATGTAGCAAAGCTACCTGGGGAGTCTGGAAGAGGGAGAACGGAACCAGGGAACACCTCATGGAAGTGTGGCCTTTATGCTCCTTGTAAAGCATGGCTGGGATTCGGATCTCTTTCCATTTGGGAAGGTCAGGGGCAAAGGCTTTGTGGCTGGAACATGGTGGAGCCTGTCCGAGTGCTTGGCACAGGAGGAGTAGGAGGAAGGGAGGGAATTGGGAGGGAGACAGGCATAGAAGTGGCGGGCCCCAGTAAGGTGAGTAAGGGCTGATCTGGTCAAAACTGGGGCAGACAGCTTGCCCCACAGTGTACCCGAAGCAGGGTTCCTAATCTGAATCTCATCCCTGGATAACTTTGCAGACACTGTCAGTGTTCATATTAAGATCGGATGCTAACCCCAAAGGGATGCTTATCTAAGGATCCTCACACTTATGGGGGTGAGAGGGAAAGCTATGGCTGCCACACGTGCTTTGAGACTCCCTCTTCCCCAGCTTCCCTCACACTCTGGAAGAAGGCCTATACTGAAAAGCCACACAGGACCACCCACACAGGTAATAGGTCCCAGCCTTATTTAGGAGTCTACATGTTTGGAAGAGGACAGTCCTGGGCTCCAGACCAGGCCTGACTAACTTTATTCCTCAATCTAGAAGCAGCCCAGAAGAAGCTGGAGATGAGAGGTAAGCCTTCTGTTACAGGCAAGCTGACAAATCTCAGAATTCAGCCAGAAGGGCTAGCTCCCAGGCCAACATGGGCTTGGCAGAGGTCTGCCCATTGTCTGAGAACCTGCCCTTCCCTGGGATGCTGGCAGCAGAGGCCACCAGCCGCCTGAGTACCAATGTGTGGATCTGAACTGCAGCATGAACTAAGGGCTGTAAGGGCAGGTAGTACCTCAAGCAAGCTGTCACCCACAAGGGCCACGAGCAGCTGGTGTGCCTGGCGCTCGCGCATCAGGGCTGCGTTCTCGGAGGCGTACATGGAGGTGAAGTCGAACATGGCCACATCAGGCTGCCCATTGTGGTTTACGGCAAAGTCTAGGGACGGCAGCTGGTAATTGGTGGCAAAATCAGCGGCCTCACGGGCGTAGGAGAGCAGGTTGTCCTGGTTTACATTTTCCCCACACAGCAACATCTCTGTGTCAATGTAGTCCTGGGGGAGACCAAAACATCCATCAAGACCTCCCTCCCTCCACAGGGCTAGCTTCATACCCCTTTTAGGCCATGGGATGGGTCTTCACAGGGAGGTTACTCAAAACTGAAATAGAGGGAAGGGCTGGGAGATGAATCAGTCTGTAAAACGTTTGCTGCATAAACATGGGGACCTGAGTCCAAACCCCAGAACCCACATAAACACCGAGGCAGAGCAGTGTGACTATGATCTCAGTGCTGGGGAGGCAGAGACAGAAAGATTCCCCCAGGAAACCTTTGCTAGCTCACCTACCCTCATCGGTGACTTTCAGGTCAGTGAGAGACCTGGTCTCAAAAACTGAGAGGATGGCTCCTGAGGAATTACTCCTGAAGCTGACCTCTGACCTCCACAGAGATGCACCTATGTGCTTGTGTGTCTGTAGGAAGTATGTGCAAGCACACACACACACACACACACACACACACACACACACACAGACAGACAGACACAGGTGCATGCATGCATACACACACAGGTATGAGAACCCAAACTAGAAAACCAGAGCCAAGGAAATAACCACATGGTCCAGCCATGGCGGTCAGCATGGCTGTGATTAAGCACCCACTTTGGCTTTGGGCTTCCTAGCCTCCAAGGCAAAGGGGAAATGAGATATGGACTTTCCTTATCAGAAAACGGAGCACAGCGATTCCTCAGGGGAGGCCAGTTTTTCCTGGCACCAAGTGCTGAAAGATCTATCTCATGTAGGAATTCAGACAGAGGATGCTGGGAACTGTAATCAACAGCATGCTTGGTAACAGCCTCTTGGCAAACAAGGAGCACATTGCACACTGCACATTGCAATAACCTCAAGTACAAATAAGCGACAAAGGAACCAGCCAGTGACTGTGATTTATTAATGGGTGGTGCTAAGCTACTGGGGGTCCACAATAGCTGTGCTTAGTGCTCAAACAAGGTCAGAAGAGAAAAAAAAAGGTGTGCCATGCCACTCTCTGAATTTCCTTCCAGACGCAGCTGTCCACTTTTCCATGGCGCTGGGGACACTTGTGGCTTGGCTGTGAACATGGGCATTGTCCTGTTTCTCCGCTGGAGTGAGAACACCTGCACTTGGACAATGAGGGAATTCATCCCAGAGACGCGGCCAAAGAGTGTCAGAGAATGAAGAGAAAAGTTTAGAAGATTCCCAAAGTCCAGTCTGCTCATCTTTGGCAAAGAAACTTAAAGGCCACCTTTCCCAAAGGTGACGTGAAAGGGGAAGGTCCCATTGATAGAGCACTCTCTATTGTGCACGAGAAACTGGGGTTCAGTCTCAGCAATGATTAAAACTGAGGGTGATGGTGCACGCCTGTAATTTCAGTATGTGGGAAATGGAGGCAAGAGGATCAGGAGTTAAGGTCATCCTCAGCTGAAAAATGAATTCAAGGCCAGCCTGGCATACATGAGACGCTATCACAACTGGAATCTGGGCACGCCGTTTAGCTTGATTCCGAGTCTCCATTTTCTCATTTGCAAGACAACAATTATAAGATCTCCTTATAGCTGGAGTAGAGTACACATGAACTACCCCATGCCATGCCTGGCACATAGGAAGTTCTCAGTGGATGACACCGCCTGCCCCCACTATTCCATAATGCCACAAATGGTGGTGTGTGAGGAAATGCTAACAGGACCATGTAAGGTGCCAGGACAGGAGGTCTCAAGACATACGACCTCCTTTATAAGCAGAGTGACTTTCTGCTTCCACTTCCTGGGCAGCTATAATTTCAAATGCTCTATTTTGGAAATTCAAATATTCCCCCCGACCCCAGATTGTACCCAGTCCATGAGAAGACTGAAGAAGCCACCTCAACAGGCACACCTGAGGAGAGGAGAGGGTACCACACCAGTGGGCAGACTAACCAGCCAGCAGTGAGCTGGCAGATGTGGAAAACCACTGCTCATAACAACGTGTGTGTGTATGTGTTGTGTGTGTGTGTGTGTAGGGGGCTAAGGCTAGTGTCGCCAGGCTTACCCACAGCCTCTGCCTACGACCCATGCTCTCAGCAGAGGCCCCAGCCAAGGTGGAGGAGGCCCAGGGGAGGCCTGCGTTACTCAGGCTTCCGGGCCAGATGCCAGAACAAGCTGGTGAGAAGCTAAGCACACTGTACTCTGGCAAGCAACAACGAGTAGTCCCGGGCCGGGCCAGGGCCCAGAGGCAGCTGACCTGGGGCTGTGGAATTCTTATCTTAAAGCAAAGAGCACAGGAGCTCTACACAGATGGGGCCCGACCAAATCTCTCATCCTCACCACCTCCTCTTGCCTATTTTTATTCATCCATATGTGTGTCTATCTAAGCATATGCCACATGCATGCAGTGCCTGGTGAGGTCAGAAGAGGATACCGGATCTCCTGAAACGAGTTCTAGTAGGTTGGAGCCACCTGATGTAGGTGGTAGTACCCAAAGTTGGGTCCTCTTGGCGAACAGCATGTGCTCTTAACCTTTAAGTCATCTCTCTCCAGTGCCATCTTGCTCTCTCTTCATAATGATGCACGCTCCGCCTGGAGTGCATGCCTTCAAATCTCAGCTCTTAAGAGGCCAAGGCAAGAGGATGGAGAATTTGAAGATAGCCTGAGCTATTCATCAAGACATTAACTCTTTTGGAACAAAAATAAACAAACAAACAAATAAATAAGTAAGTAAAACAAGAAGCCACGCTACGAAGAGAGACCGAGGGGCCAACAGGACAGAAGAACAAGTGACCAAACAAGGCTGGATGTGGAAGAATCTTGACAGCCACTATCCGCCAGGCTCTGTACTAAGCACAACACGTGCACTATACACATATGTGTGTGTGTTCCTCACGCAGCACCCTCCCCCCCCCAACACACACAGAGTCACATCTCAAGAACCCGTTTCAGACAGGAATTATTCAATTTTGTAGATATAAAGACTGAGATTCAGAAAAAGCAACAGCATCTTGGCCACCATGGCAGAGTCGGGTCTCTGCTCATCTCTGACTACAAATAAGTGAATGTCCCCAAGGCAAAGGGACATAGTGTAAGACTCCTAAGTGACGGTATCTCTATGTATCACAAGGACAAGGAATCCCCACCTCCCCTGAAGTGACCTTCTAGAGAAGCAGTGGGGCCAAATGAATGGTGTTTGAGGAAGGAAAAGATTCAACTGGTCATTTTCTGGGCACATCTGGGCGAAGCTCTCTCATCACAACATGTTTGAAACATATCCGTGTGGCTGGGCAGCCACGTGACACCAAAGGCAAAGAACAGTCTCTTCCCCTTTGCATGGGTTCTAGCAGGATATCATCTTCTCCCACATCTGCAGATGCTGCCGGTCCACTCTGCCCAGGGGAAGACAGGTAAGAAATCACAGCCCACAGGTACGTACGTTAATGATGACGCCTTTGTCCAGCAGGCTCTGCTTCTTGGCTGTCATGACAAAGTAGTGGGTGCAGTCCTTGTAGTAAACAATGTTTTCGAGATCAATCCCTGAAAGGAGAGGCATTCAGACTCAGTTTACCAGCCAGGCCTCATTATGTACGTGGAGGAGATGCATATAAAATAACCAATAATGATATACCAGGCTGTGGGAGGAAGAAGGGAGGACCAGACGTTACCCTGGTCGAAGCAACCAGCTTTCATGGTTGCACAAAGACATGTTCAAAAACAAAACAACCAAACCACCTACAACGACCATAGGTGTCCGGTATTCCTAAGTTAAAGCTAGACAGAGAGTGTTATAGGACAATCTGGACAGGACCATGGATGCTAAGCAAAACAAACAAACAAACAAACAAAAAACCCAACTTTGAACCCAACTATATGGCTCAGGCCCCATCCACTCTGTGCCCTAGCTTGCATCATGAGAAAACCCAGGTCAAATGGAACTATAGCTCGAGGTTAGAGGCCTAGATTGCATGCTGATGTGTGTGCATGTGCCTGTGTGTATCTCAGAAGACAACCTCAGGCATCGTTTTTCAAGTGTCTTCCTTCGTGAGACAGGATTTATCATTAACCCACAGCTCAGCAGCTAGAGTAGAATGGCCAGAGAGGAAGCCTCAAGGATGCTCCTGTCTCTACAAACTAGAGCTGGGATTACAAACACACACTACTATGCCCAAGGCTTTACGTGGGTCCTGGGAATTGAATTCAGATCCTCAATGGAGCCATCTCTCCAGCTTTAGGTTTCACCTTTTGTCTATTCTGTGCACAGCAAAACATTCACACATTAGGTTTATGCATTTAAAATCATGCTATGAGATGATGCCTGGCCTCTGTGTTCTCAGAGGGATGCAGGGAAGCTCAGCCAGAGTCACTGACTTCACCTGAGAACTTAATAGAAGGTCAAATTGTCAGGGCGTCTGAGTTAGAAACTGGGGTAGGGCCAGCACCCTACGTCTTAAACTCCCTGGGTGACTCTGATGTTCACTGGAGCCTGAAACCCTGTGGTTCAGCTTATGTGAAGGGGACTAGCAGGCACACAGTGACCTCAAAGCATCCACACAAGGTGTGCTGGGTAACCATAGCAACACCCTTATTATTACAGTAAAATAGGAAGTAGCATGCCTGCCGCGGTCCCCCAGGGAATCAAGGGAAATTTATTGCTGTCACTGACATGACACAATAACTTACAGAGGCAACAACAGCCAAGTTTAAAGGAAGCTCGTGGAACCTTCGGAGAAACAGACGCAATGTCCTGTCATACTCCCTATTCGATGGCTCGGGAAGTTTATTTTTTTTGCTTCTAAGGGGAAGGAAGGGCTGGAGAATTAAGTATATTATACTCTGGAAAGGAAATATTAAAACTTGTAATAATAAATTGTGGAGGCTCAGAGGGACGTAAGATGGCAAATATCACTGTGAGCAGCAAGAGGCAGGAGGCTGGCTCAGCAACTTAGCCGGTTCCTAGAAGCTGTGCCTTACAGGAAATGGTTCCATGGAAAGTGTTGCCTTAATAGGAAGCTCGTGAAAGGTGGAGCTCAGAGGCCAAGGTTTTAAGCAAACATGTGTGTCTTTGTGGGTTACTTGGTCTCTGTTAGAAACACTCACGGTGGAACCAGCTATGGACAACAATGCGACTGCATGTCCACGGCTGTGTCGTGAAATCAAAGTCCTTGCTAAGGGACACTGAAACCTGAATGTCCTATCATCTCAGTGTATCATGAAACACGATCCTTTTGATTTTCCCTGCCTTTGGCCCTTGAATATAGAAAGCCATTCCCATGTCAAAGGCAATACCAGAGCCACATGGGCATCCAGCCTTGGCTTGGAGGTCAAGAGATGCCACAGTCTCCCAAGCCTACTGTCCGTCAGGACTATATTTAAGATGTGCTGTCAAATGAGAAAATGAGAAACGTGGGCAATATTTAAAATGTGCTAAGAAAAAGAGAAGAAAAAGTATGGATACGTTGATCAGAACCGGAGCCACGTGAATTGAGTGTGTAGGTGGCACAGACAGAAAGTGCCGATAGACCAGAGCCGACCGGGTAGTCGGGGAGTCCTATGACGTACTTCCACTTCTACAGACAAGGAGCCCTATAGTTAAGGCTGTGCTCAAAATTACTATGTAGCTGGTGCTGGTTTTGAAGCCTGATTTTCCTGCTTCCACTTTCCAAGTGCTGGGATTACAGTATGTGCCCATCATACTGTAAGCTTAACACTCATTGTGCTGGCTTTTCAAGGAATAATGTGCGCTTTTGATCAGGTTATTAAAAAAAAAAAAAAAAAAAAAAGTCAGCTCCTCTTTGTTTCTTCTCTACTCCCACGAGCACCTGTTGTTTATTTACTGGCTATCTGGCCACACAGAACGTAAGTCTTGGTTTGCCACTCTGCCTCAGGCTTTCCACCCAGCATTTGGAACATAGCATGCGTTCAAGAGAATATCTGCTAAGCTATTGAATCCAATACCTTCTGTTCTAGAGACCCATGGTTAGGTGACAACTTCTGCCTGAGCACGGTGAGGGTGGGGTAGGAGGGTCCTTGTCTTGTCTCCTAGGGAGGGGCAGCTGAGGTGCTGTACAAAGCACCTGGGATTCCTGAGGTTCTCCCTCAGATTACAGGCTCTCTCCTCAGAGTGTCCCCAGCATCTCATGCTGATTGTGGGCACAGCCTTCCCTGCTACCTTATCTTACAGTGCTTTATGTGGGTACCCTCTTTGGATAGGGGGAAACCTCAGGAGGGGTGGGGCTAACTTTGGCTTTGTACTCTACAATGCTAAGCTCTGACACGCGACAGTTAGTACATGTCCACTACCTATCAGTAATGTCTATTATCTATTTCCACAGTCAACATCGGAAACATGCTCTCAAGATCTCCCCTTGTCCCTGAAGGGCCTCTGGACATCTCCTGTACCAAGAGAAAGCTTTACTCCCATATTCCAGTCCTAGCAACCACTGGAGGCCAGCGGGCCTGTGAACAGCTCAGACATCTTGGACAGAGGACCAGGGAGATGGCTTAGTCAGAAAAATGTATGCTCTGCAAGTACTGCAGGATGGAATTTGATCCCCAGAATCCACGAGGTCAGGGAAAGTAGGCCTAGTATCATCACCCCAGTGCTGGGGAGGCAGACACAGATCCCTGGGGCTCACTGGCCACTTAACCTAGCCTACTCATCGAGTGTTAGGCCAGTGAGAGGCCTTTTCTCAAAACAAAAACAAAAACATGTGGCCAGCATCTCAAGAACGATGCTAGATCTTGTCCTTCAGCCACCGCACTTGTGTTGCACACATGCTTATAGTGTCATGCATGCACGCACACACACATTCTCTCTCTCTCTCTCTCTCTCTCTCTCTCTCTCTCTCTCTCTCTCTCTCTCTCTCTCTCTCTCTCTCTCTCAGAAACTGCAAATAGGCTTTAGCAAGGTGACACCTCACCTGTCTCTTCCTTCAGGTCCTGGAAGAACTTCTGGTTGAAGATGAAGGCCACGCCACTGATCTCCTCCACCTTGGCCTCTGCTGTGCTGTTCCTGTTTATGAAGTTGGCAGTGATGGCGATGGCCAGCTTCCCTCGGAACTCCTTCCTCCTGAACCCTGCAGAAGAAATAGGATAACTGGGTCAGTCCTCTGGATTGGGTGCGAACTCAGACAATATTGTGGGGACACTCTTCTCAGTGCCCCACAGACAATGGGGACAGGGACTCTGGAGTGGGCAGGTACTAGGCTTGTCCCACAAGAGGCATTTTGAAGTCAGCTGGCTCTCTTCTCTTCTATCCTGTTGGATCATATGAGCCGCTTACATATCCTCAGACCAGTAGCCAAAATGGTCTGTGCAGTGGGTCCCAGGCTCAGCCCTCTGCAGACATGCTGGATATGCCACTGAACACACTCTTAAGGCCCTTCGGCACTGGACTCCTACATGATCCAAATGATTTTGTTAGCATTTTAAATGGAAAAGGAAACTTTCTTTGGAAAAATCAGATTAGACTGAAGTCCCGTAGGGCGGGCATGGTAACACATTTTCTTTATATCTTTCTTGTTGTGGGTTTTATTGCACTGTCACCCACACACACACACACACACAGCAATTTTGCACAATGAAGTCCAAAGCCTTGGTGCCTCATCTGTGACCTTTTGGATATAGGGTTATTACAGCTGTGCTTAGTTATGATAAGGTCCACTGGAGTAGACTGGGGCCTCTGCTGTAATACGGCTGATGTCTTTCTTCTCAGGGAAAGGTGGACACATATACACACTGAGGGAGCAGCTCTGTAGAGATGAAGGCAGAGATGGTGGTGGTACTTCCTCAAGTCAAGCTACCCTGACGCCTAGCAGAGGAAACCAATGCACTGCTTCCTGGTGGCTGGTACCTAGCATGTGTGCTGGCTGCTTTGTCTTGACACAAACCTAGACCTACCCGGGAAGAGGGTCTCTCAACTGAGGAGCAGCCCCCATCAGATTGGCCTGAGGGTATGTCTGTGGCAGCGGTTTCTTGATTACTGATTGATGTGGGAGGGTCCAACTATAGCGGGCTGAGCATAGATCATGGGATTTCAAGTACCCAGCCCTGTATTTTTCCCAAACCACCGAGCAATCCCATAATTCATGCAAGTATCTGCATTGGCAGCTTTGAGTTGCCTTGTCAGATATTGTCGGGAGAAGATGGGCATCGCAGTGAAGGCGGGGTGAGTAGAGACAAGGCAGAGTGTAGCTAACAGGAGAGGCCTGAGTTGGAGGACCACACATGCAGGGTTTTCTGGGGTCAGACTTATTTCAGGGTATGTATCCTGACCTCAGAGAATGATTTTTCCCAGCCATGTATCTGCAACCTGAGACCCTGGACAGGGGCGAACTCAAAAACGACAACTGTTCTTGCTCTAAACTATGCCACCAGTGCCATGTTGTTTCCCACCCATGGTCTCGGACAACACTTTTAAACATAAGTGAGTACGTGAAGTCTGTCTGTGGGACTTAGAGAAGAGTGGCTTTGAATCCTGACAGTTTGCCTAGCTGCCCAGCTGTGGGTGTGCTTAAAAGTTACGAAGAAAGAAGGCTCCTCGATTGATTGGTAGAGTCCTTGACCACGAATGGGTTCCATTAAAATCTTGAGATGTTTGCCTTGGATGAAGTGAGAGAAGAGTACACTTTGGCTAACAGAGTGGCAGGTGCTTGGTGAGTTTGTGTTGGCTTTTCCCACAGTAACCGCCCCCTCGCCCCACCCCGCTTTAAAAAGCATTTTCACAGCTAAGCACTTCCCTATCCCTTGGCTCAGTGCTCTGAGAGGGTTCTGCTACCCATATTCTCATCTGGGGATGCTAAGGTCCGGCAAGAGGGAAGGTGGAATGGCTGTCCTTACATGCTCCGCCTCAGGCAGGACAGAACAGCATTCCCTCTACTCTTAGCAGAACCATCTGCCATCCTGATATTCCTTCTCTAGTTCCCCTTATTATCTCTAAGGCCTACTCCCCAAAAGAAGAGTCCTCACCTTCTAGTGTGTTCCTATGGCCATCAGCACCAATGATGACGTCAAACTCAAAGTCAGACAGGGCGTGGTCTGCAGGGAGGAATTCTGCCCGCCATCCGACTTCTACCAGGGCAAAGAGATGGTTAGAGGAGCTGACAGAGGCAGGCTGAGAGACTGATGCCACCCCTCCCTGCCGGCCATAAAAAATGGATAGTCGGGCGGTGGTGGTGCACGCCTTTAATCCCAGCACTCGGGAGGCAGAGGCAGGTGGATCGTTGTGAGTTTGAGGCCAGCCTGGTCTACAGAGTGAGTCCAGAACAGTCAAGGATACATACACAGAGAAACCCTGTCTTGACCAGAACAAAACAAAACAAACAAACAAAAACAAAAAACAAAACAAAACAAAAAGAAATGGATAATGACCCAGTGAAACCTCCAGAAGAGGTATCCCATGTACCCGGCCTTTTGACACTGTGACACAATGGTGTCTTCTACAGAGTTCATGGTTGATAACTGTGCAATTGAGGTTTCTTTCATGTAAAAAAAAAACCATCATAATATTTTAATTAAACATACTATTTCACATTTGGCCACATTCATAGCTATCCTGGGTAGCATGTAGTTCCCAGGCTATAGGCTGGGGACACGGGACAGACCAGATCCAGGTTCTCTCTGGTTTTCTATTGGTGCAATTTAGAACAAAGCCAAGATGGAGGCACTGCCAACTCCATGCCTGGTGTGGCTGACCTTTGCTAGGATGCTAACAAAGCCCCAAACCCGTGTCCCTTGTCCTCTGGCTGTATCGCATCAGAGTCACACATGTTTGCCCCGTAATCAATGGCTTTGCATTGTAAAGCAGATCCCAGAGGATGTGTGGAATGCCAGGGAGTCACTTTGCATTGCTACTTCCTGCTCCAATCGTCTGCTGTTATGGACATGCACTCTTGGGGCAAGCCTGGCTGGGTTCTCAGATTTAGGACCGACTGTCCAGTGGAGATGTTCCGGCAGTTAGGAGCAGGCAGTCTCTGAATGCCTCAAACAATAGTGTCTTGCTACAAAAGCAAGGAGAGCCTCCCTGAGTTGTGGAATATATTGGGGCAGCAGCCAGAAGTCAGGGGTACACGCTCCTTGGGAAGCTGCAAAGTTGCCAACTGCCTCATAACTCAGCATTTCCAAGGCAGGAAGTAATTCTGACAGCAAGATATGAAACCTTGATGGACAAACCTCCTGATTGTAGTGTGTGAAAGAGATCAGAATTTGATTTTCCTTTCTTCTAGTTTTTGGTTTTTAGGCGGGTTCTCAGTATGTAGCCCAGGCTGGCCTTGAACCCACATCCATATTGCCTCAGTCCTGGGATTATAGGTGTGCACCAGCATGTTCAGCTAAAATATCAGACTTTAAATATGCACAACAAGGAGAAAGAATGCTATCCAGAACCTGCCTAGATGGAACATTCTATGACCTATAAATTAAAACAATAAAATTAAAAGTACTACTGGGTATGGGGGCTCCTGTAGTCCCAGCATTCAGAAGTTCAAGGGTCATCCTTGGCAACATAGCAAGTTTGAGGCCAGCTTGGGCTACATAAGACTATCTCAGGAATCACACACACACCCACACACACCCACACACACCCACACACACACACAGCGATGGTTTGAATAAAAATGGCTCCCATAGGCACATAGAGAGTGGCACTATTGGGTGGTACGGTCTTGTTGGAGGAGGTGAATCACTAGGGGATGGGCTTCGGGGTTTCATAAGTTCAAGCCAGGTCTATGGTTCAGTGTCTCTTCCTGATGTCTGCCAATCCAGACGTAGAACTCTCAGCTAGTTCTCTAGCCCCATTTCTGTCTGTGTGCCTCCATGCTTCCCGCCATGATGACAATGGACTAAACCTCTGAACTGTAAGCCAGCCCCAGTTGAATGTTTTCCTTTGTGAGAGTTGCTGTGGTCACTGGGTGGGGGTGGGGCTGGAGCAGTGTCCACACCTTTAATCTCCACATTCAGGAGGCAGAGGCAGGCGGATCATTTTGAGTCTGAGGCCAGCCTGGTCTACAGAATGAGTTTCAGGATAGCCTCTGGCTACACAGAGAAGCCCTATCTTCAAAACAAAACAAAAACAAACAAAACCCCCAAACAAACAAACAAACAAATGAGTTGCCATGGTTATGGTGTCTCTTCACAACAGTGAAACCTTAGCTAAGACATATGAATGCTAAGAAATATCTAGAAGTTTTATTTTACAAACATTCTAGATGGCTATTTCTTTACTGTATTTTAAAATATTTTTAGGATCCAGCAGGCATAGCTATCCATCTCTGTGTGAGCTGAAACACACATCTTGAAGCATGTATGAACTTTATTACACTCTCAGATCTGTCCTCTTTCCTGCCAATGACTGGACGTCATTTGTCAAAGCTGCATCTTCCTAGGATCTGAGTAACCAAATTATAGCCTTCATGGCATAATAATAATTCCACCAGTGCCCCGCCCTTGGCCGGGGGCGGAAGAGCAAGCCCAAAGCCACAGAAATGGTCAAAAAAGGTAAAGTATTTGTCAGTGGAAGTATGCCAAACAGCTCCCAGCAAAAATAACTTGCAGAGATAGCCTCGGCGAGCCACCAGCGCAGCTTCCCGTTTGGAATATCTGCCTTCAGGGCAGAGAGGGGAAAAAAAAAATCATACTGTACTTTGATTTTCTTGGTCTTCAGGAGGCTCTAGAACCCTCACAAACTCCACATTCACGTGGATCTCCACTCCCAGCATCAGGGCCACCTTGAACAAGATGAGCTGCAATTGACGGATACCTGTCAGGAAGGAAGGGAAGGAAGAGGACTGTCAGGAGCAATGCTTGAGCACCACCTGTATGCAGGTACTGTGCAGGTGTGGGCCAGTGAGCTCGGAGGGTAGCACCATGTTGTCTGAGTTTGTGCCAGTCATCCCAGGACTTTCTGGGGGGAATCCTTATTCTCACTTCACAGAGGAAGATGTGGAGCCTTAATAAAGTCAAGTGACTGCTCAAGGCCACACAAAGCAAAAAGCAGGCCACAGATACAGTTCTGTCTGACTGGCAGCTCTGTTCTAGCTGTACCAGGCTGCTCCAACCAGGGAGATCTGTCTTTTCTCCAACTTTGCTGAACCGGACTCTGGATCTGATGAGATAGAGACGGAGAAAGGAGACGACAGCTAGAGTCAGGAGCCCCAAGGAAAGTCAGGGACCAAAAGGCCCACTGGATGGGGCCTATGCCTGAAGCGTGCCTCCCCTCATGGCAAGGGGCAAGGCAGGGAATTCTCCCCACCAACTGGGCTCAGCCCTCTCCGCCTTTTCCCATTTCAAATGCCTCCAGTAAGGGCAACCTTATTTGTTCCCCACAACTCAGTACAAATGGGCGTTTTTCTGCACCGTGAGAAGCTCATAAGCTTGCTGCAGGCTTCTCTTTATTGAGTGGGCATAGCTTAGTTAATAGTCACTGATCATCACAATGTGCCAGGTGTCATCTTAGGTACAGGGAGATGGGCGCATGCGTTCTAATGGAGGAAGTAGATGAACAGAGATGGGGGCTAGGCTGGGGCTTCAAGAGAGGAGTAATTGGGAGTACCAGATTCCCTGGAGAGACTGAGGATACTAAAGGCCACATGAGGCCAGGGCACCCTGGAGCCAGGAAGCTTCTGGGTAAAAATCTCTTTAGTGTGGTGTCAGAAAGGAAGGAGACAACCACAGGAGGAGTATGGGTGGATAGACGGTCAATGCTTCCTCTTCTAGAACAAACCCTTTGAGCTAAGGAATAATAATGGAGTCCTCATAGAGGGCAGGGCCCAGGGTGAGGGGCAGGAAGACTGATGATTGGGGGTCGGGGGGATCCTAGAGAGATGAGAGTTGGGAGGGATGGCTAGCTCTGCTTCTGTCCTGGCATACTAAGGTGGGAAGATGAGCCTTAAAGGGCAGCAATGGCTGCTAAGAACCTACGGCTGGAGAACAGTGATGGTGAGTGCAGAGTCCTAGCACAGGACACAGGACAACTGCTGAGTAATGCTGAAGCTGAGGTGCAGCTGGGACTGGGGACCACCCGCCATCTGAACACTCGCCAGGCAGCTGGGCTTCCAGAACTCAGGCCACAACCTAAGGACTCAGTGCTTCCAGGGGAGGCGTGGCCACACCTCACAGTGCCACGGTTCCTGGCTTCCAGCACACAGTAGGTGCTCCATAAGTTCCCCCACCTCCATTGTCACAGAGCTGCCCTTGATGATGCCACGTCCTGTCACCAGTGTGCCCAAAGTCTTCACTCCACACTCTGACTGACAGACTTTCTTCTCAGGGTGGGACAGAGCATCCCGCCAGCTCATGCTGTGGCTTTCTGGGCAAATGCGAATTTCTTTCCGTTGAACTGCTGGTATTTTCTCATCCCAAAGTGGGAATAAACTTTGGGGCTGCTGCTGTTAGATTTTTCTGTGTCTGAATAAATTACACCCTTAGCGGTTGATACTTCTCTTTAGTCCCACCCACACCCCACTCACTTTTTTTTTTTTTTTTCATCACTTCTGGTCTCTTATGGGCATGGCTCTTTTGCCTCCTCTCTCATCCACCCCTATGGAAAAGTATGGGGTTCTTAGGTTTGAGGGCCACACATGGCACCCCACTTACTATCTACCTCTGGAAACAAAGCACTTCAGTATTCTCTATACAACAAACATAGTGCTAGCATGTTACAAACTTGACCCCATGTAACCTTAGCCATTCAAGGACAGGATTAATGCTGTTTTATAGGAGATACAATTGAGGACTGAGGAAAGTAAGGAGTTTAAACCAAGTGGGGAGGAAATAAAAGAGACATGCTTCGTATTTAATTCAGTTCAAACACTTGACTCCCCACGTGACCTGTCTGACTTTTATAAGTTTGACTGTTACATGTATGAAGAGTAGAGAAGTCTTCCTTGTGAAGCTGAGGGGAGGAGGGCTGCTGCCCCTTTCAAAGCTGGTATGCACAGATCTTGCCTTAAGATTCCGCGAGTGACCAACAGAACAGGGCTAGCAGAACAGGAGCCATGCCCACATAGGCATGCAGAGACTGCCCACCATCTTCAGTTGCTATATTTTCAACTTTCATTTCCAGCCTCCCTGAAGTCACCTCTTGTCAAAGCTCTAAGGAACCTCTGTCAGAGGTTACACATCCACTTACGTCACTCCTCTGATCTGCCACCCACCCTGCTCCCCAGTACTAGCTGTACAATGTCTAAATGCCTCTGCATGAGGCGGTCCCAAGCATCTGGCCCCGTTAGAAGTTTTGTGAGTTCTCTTTTTCAAATTCCTCCTGGGAGTGTGACTCACTCTGTTAAAGCACATTGTACTTATTATTGACAAAATCTCAGTGAGCTCCCGGAGCATACAGTCTCTGCTACTTGCCTTTGGGCTTTGTATTTCATTCATCCACTCAACAGATGGTTTATTGTTCATCTATTATGTATCGAGCGCTTAGGCCCCGGAGACAGGTATTTTGCCAAGCAGTATGTGCCAGAGTCTGTGACCAATGGCACACAGAGCCCAGAGGCCAGAATAAGTCACAAGGTGGGCTCTCATGGTTTGAATGAGAAACGTTCTCATGGGCTCCTATGTTTGACATTTGATCCCCATGCAGTGGCACCATTTTAGGAGACTGTCAGACCTTTAGGAGATGTGGCATAGCTGGAAGAAGAGGGCTACAGGGGGAGAAGGGGGAGCTTGGAGTTTATAGCCTGGCCATTCGACTTGACCTCTCTTCATTTCAGGATCTGCCCAGATACGAGCTAGCAGCCATGAAGCTGTTTGTCTTTTTTTTTGCTTTCCTGCCATGATAGGTTGTACCCCTTCAAACCCCAAGCCTAAACAAACATTTCCTCAAGCTAGTCCCTGTGAAATACTTGGTCTCAGCCAAAGAAAAGTAACTGAGACACAGTCCTTCAAAGAACACCTGGCTTGGATGTATGGCTCCTCAAAGGGCCATCTGGGACTCCTAGACGTGGCAAGCTGGGCCCATGCACAGTGAGACCTGGATCTTCCTACAGTGCCCCGATCCCGAGCCCCACTCACTGATGTGGTCGATGGAGCCAGCACAGAATTTCCCATAGAACTTCTTGGCTCCCAGGCCCCGCAGGTCATGAATAGTGAAGGGCCAGAGGTGAAGCACATTGTTCCGGGAAAAGGTGTCCCTCTTTTCCACCACAACCACTTTGGCTCCCAGGTAGGCAAGTTCAATGGCTGTCCGCAGGCCACAAGGTCCTCCTCCGACAATGAGACACTGTGGAGGGAAAGGAGACACTTAGCAAGCTTGCAGTCTACACAGTACTGTCACAGAGGGCTGGCCTCACCAGCTACAGTACACTCAGCATGTGCCAGGACCTGTCATTCATCTGCCCAAGTGTACGTTCCCTGTGGGTCCACCATGAACTAGGACACTGCTCAAGACTTGGGAGGACACACACAGGGATTTTAGGAGAAGGCAGTCACTGTGAGGTGCACAGGGGGTTCTAGGCGAGGTTGGACTAGATTTGATCCTGGCCCTGGCACATCATCTGGGTCTGTGAGGTGTTGCTTTCCCTCGGGGCTGCTGTCAATAGGATCACCTTAGGAAAGCATATTGGGCTGGGGATGCGGTTCAGCTGCAGGGCGCTAGCCTAGTGTGTGCCGGCCCTGGGCTACATATCCCCAAGCTCACTAAATAAGTACACAGTAAAAGAAGAGAGTGCTTCTGCACTGTGAAAGTGTGTGGAACTTCATTCTTGGGACCAGAGGCTAGCCAATAGTTCCTTGGGACCAAGAGTCAAACAACAAAAGAAAATACCGACAAACCGGACTTCATCGAGATTAAAAACTTTGGTGCTGGGGCTGGAGAGATGGATGAGGGGCCCAAGATCCTTCTCTGTTTTCCTAGAAGTCCTGAGTTCCATTCCCAGCACCCATGTGGGGTGGCTCGCAACCATCTGTAAACTCCAGCTCAGGGAGCCTGCCATCTTCTTCTGGCCCATCACATACTTTCATAAGATGCCCCGCCTCCCTGTACACAAATAAAAATAAACCTTAAAATAAAACTGATGTTTCTTTTCTTTTCTTTGTTTTGTTGTTGTTGTTGTTTGTTTGTTTGTTTGTTTGTTTGTTTGAGACAGGGTTGTCCTGGACTGGCTTTGTAGACCAGGCTGGCCTTGAATTCTGCCTGCCTCTGCCTCCCAGAGTGCTGGGATTATAGGCGTGCACCACTGTGCCCAGCAAAACTGATGTCTCAAAAGATGTTATTGTCAGGGAAGTGCAAAGAAGACAGTCACGGTGGCATATATCTGCGAGCCCAGCCAGTCTGTCTTATCTCCCATCCCCCACTCCTTCCCCAATCTGGCAAAGGAAAGGAAGAAAGGGCAAAGACAGCTCCAGTGACATTTGCAAGCCACATGAGTGGTCAGTTCTAGTAATATACTTGTACCTAATACGCATACAATTTTGACAACTTAAAATGAAATTAAGATACTCAAGTAAATCCTAGAGAAGGGATTTAAATAGTGTTTTTTTTTTTTTTTTCCCCCAGTAAAGTTATACAAAGAGTCAGAAGGTAGACAAAAAGATCCCAACACTATTAGTCATCAGGAAAATGCAAAACTAAGCCATGGTGAGTGGCCACTCTCTCACCACTAGTAAAGGCTTTAATTTTATGGAGGCCTGTGAATCAAGAGCTGGAAATAGTCAAAGCTCACATGTTGCTAGTGCAAATGATTTTAAACAGTCGGGCACAGCAATTCCTTTAACAGTTATAACCATGGAGGTTCTGTACTAGTCAGCCATCCCCTCCTAGGTACACATATTCAAGAGAATCAAAAGCCTCTCCATACATGTCCAAAGAAGGACTCTTCACATCAGCCCCAGACTGCAAACAACTCAAAAGACTATGAATTGATGGACAGGCAAGATATGGTATGTACGTGATATCATGAGTGCATATATATGCTTGCATGTGTAGGTGTAGGTACACATGTGGGGGGACCCGAGGTTGACATCAGCAGTCTCCCCACCTTATTCCAGTGAACCCCCCAGGGCTCGCTAATACAGGATATGCTAGCTATCTTGCTTTTGCTCTGGGGACCCCCAATCTTTGCCTTGTGAACACTGGAATTAAAGACAGGCTGCCACACCCAGCTGACATTGATGTTTGGGGTCTGGAGATCTGAACCCCAGAACAGACCAGAGACAGAAAGGCTGGTGGTGATAAGGCTTAAGTAAAGGGAGAGTTGGGAAGTAAATGCTACTGGTATATGGTTTCCTTTTGGAATGTTCTGGAATTAGGAAGTGGTGGTAGTTATATACTTTTAGTAGGATGACTCTTATGTTGATTATATTACATACTTAAATAGTGAGACAGCCCCAACATCTAAGAGAAAAATGGGGTGGAGATGGCTCAACACTTCAGAGCATTGGCTGCTCTTCCAGAGGACCCAACTTCAATTTCTAGCACCACATGGTGCCTCACAGTTCCAGGGATGACTCTAGTTCCAGGGGATCCAATGCCCTCTTCTAGTCTCTATGGGCACTGCACATATGTGGTATTTGCACATATACACAAACAGTCAAACATACACATAAAATAAGTATTCAACAAATAATAACTTCAGGCACAGTGGTATATGTTTGTAATTCCAGAACTTAGACAGGAGGATTACAAACTGTAGGTAAGGCTCAACAATTGAAAACTGTATGAGAAAAAGGTAATTAGAAAACCTTTAGGGCTGGAGAGATGGCTCAGAGGTTAAGAGCATTGCCTGCTCTTCCAAAAATCCTGAGTTCAACTCCCAGCAACCACATGGTGGCTCACAACCATCCATAATGAGATCTGGTGCCCTCTTCTGGCCTTCAGGTGTACATGCAGGCAAAACACTGTATACTTAATAAATAAATAAATCTTAAAAAAAAAAAAAAAAAAAAAAAAAAAAAAAAAAAAAGCAAAGAAAACCTTTAATCCTAGCATTCAGGGATGCAGAGACAGGTGGATTGTTGCGAATTCGAGGCCAGCCTGGTCTACAAAATGAGTCCAGGACAGCCAAGGCTACACACAGAGAAATTCTGTCTCAAAAAAAACAAAACAAAACAAAAAAACAAAAAAGTAAAGGAAAGATAAGAAGAGAAAAGAAAAAAGCACGGCACACACTGGTGTGGCTGTAGGATTCTTGCAAAGTTTTAAATTTTGTTTTACTTGCATGTGCGTCTGTGCAGAAGGTGCATGCCTGGGGCCCATGGAGGCCAGTAGAGGGCACCAGAGCCCTGGAATTGGAGTTACAGAAGGTTGTGTGGTGCCGTGTGGGTGCTAGGAATTAAACCCGGATCCTCCAAAAAGAACATCCAGTGCTCCTTATCACTGAGCCATCTCTCCACTCTGAATTTTGGAGTCTTATTACTGTAAACTCATGTTTGCTTCTAGAGACTTGCAGGCCATGGGGTAAATTTTGACTTTGAAATAAATTAGTAGGATGGCATGTGGTTTGTTCTACTTCATGCACAGAAGGTAAGAAGCTAACTCTTCCTGGTAGAATGCAAGGGACATCAGAGGAGGGGCTGTCTGTGTCATCACCATCATCATCATCACCATCACTGTAGCACCCACTCACGTTCATGTGTTTCACGTTCAGGAACTGTTATTGCTCATACAAGGGAACTTTTACTCTGACCATTTCCCAGATGGGGAAAGCAGGGCACAAAGCCACGAGGTAACTATCTGGTCCATGGTGTCGGAATGAAAGGGACAAAGCCACCATCTATACCCAGATGGCCTGACTCCCGAGCCTGCTGTGCTGTACCTTCCAGGCCAACTGTGCAGTACAGCTTCTGGTTTGGTGGAAATAAGAAGAAAACCAAACCACTCAGCTGACGGAGCCCATTCAGAGAGAAAGAGGCAGAGAGGCGGGAAAGGGGAGGGAAGAGGACAGCCGGGCTGCACCCAGATGCTAAAGGCCTTAGATGTTGGCACTGGGGCCATGGGTGAGGAAGAGACACACAGGGCCTTTGCCCAAGGTCCAGGCCAAGTCCCTGCATGTTGAAGAAGACCACATCCGTTTCTGGGGAGGATGCGGTCTATTAGGACAGAAGAGGGGACGCATGGTGACCTAGACAGTTGCACGAACATCGAATTGTCTGCCTAGCCTCAGTGTTGCATAAGACCTGAAAGCATGGCAGTAGTCCAGCAGAGGCAGGAGTTCACAGGTGAGGGTGTGTGCGTGCGGTGGGGTGGGGGATGGGTGGGTGGGTGGACGTGAATAGACGAAACTGCTCAGCAACGAGGGAGACCTTCTCCCACTCCCCCAGAGACATCTGGAAACTTCCCTCTACTTGAGATTAAATGCTATCTTAAAAACACATCCCTATCCCTGAGCAAATTCTCCATTCTCTGGCTGTCACTCCCCTAGGCTGCCAGGGTCCCAGAGGGGAAGTGTGACCAAGCCTATCAGAAGCTCCCACACTGCAATCAGTGTAGTTTACTGCCTGGAACCTTCCAGAGAGTTTGTAGACACCAAGCTAGAGGAAATGAAGTCACTGTTGAGATTTGACTCACCCCCAGAGACTTTGGGGAGTGCGTCGCGGGGGGGGGGGGGGGCTGGGAAGCTGGCTTCCTCTCTGGACAGAGGTGCCTGGAGAAAACTAGCTTCCTCAGCCCGACCCATGAGTTATCTCACCCGCCACACAGCTTCTTGCTCCACATAGCCAGACAATGACGGTCATTTCGGAGCCTGCTCCAAACCCCAGGCTTGTGAGGTTTGCTTTGGGGCGAAGTCTAGACCCATTACATGTCTTTGCAGTTATTGCAATTTTTTTTTTCTGTTGGTGAGCTCTGTCATTCCATGGCCAAGGCTGGGCCAGCTGGAGCACATAGGGTGAAGAAGGGCAGGAAGAGGAGAGAGGCCTTCTGCAGTTTTTGTCCACCCAGGCCTGACCCATCTCTGGTCTCCAGACAGGGCAGAAAAGCTCCTCTCGTCCAGCCAAGGGCTGGTGTACATAGAGGGTGCAATCATTAGCCCAGTCTCACGTCCAGTGCTCTTGGCAGCACCTGAGTTCCTGTCAGTGAATGCTTGGCTTTCCCATCATCCTAGGCTCTCTACATATTTTTGAGTCTGAAATCTCAGATATGCCAATCATACTGTAATCTTAATAAAAGCAAATGCCAATGGACTTAGTTATATCAGGGGAGAAAATCCAGGCTGGCACACGGACCTGTTGGCTAGGACTATGAGGGCAGGACATTTCCCCCTGGAATGTGTTAGTTATGACCAGAATGGGGGCTTGGTATCCTGCAGCCATGTGTCTGCGTGGAGGAACAACACTGGCTTCCTTGGACGCTCATGCTCACTGGATGCTCTGGACATCAGGTGTGACCCAGCAGACTGAACACAGAGACAAAGGACTGTCCTTGTCCCACAGACCTACTCAGTCACTGCCACTGAGGACCGACTTTCAGTAAATAGAGCTTTTGCTTAAAACTCAGCCTCAAACACTAATGTGCTCATAGCACAGGCAGGAGAACCTACGCTCAGTCCCAGAACTCATGTTAAAAAACAAGGGAGAGAGAAAAAAAATGCTGTTTGGTGGCATGCATATATTATCTATCTCTGGGGAGGTAGGGACAAGTGGGCCCTTACGGTTCACTGCCTAGTCAGCTCAGGCCAATGGGAGAGTCTATCTCAAAAGACAAGTTAAATATCTCCTGAAGATTGATATTCATGGTTGTCCTCTGGCTACCCACGCCCAAAGGCCTTCCTTTTAAATTAGATGCATGCTCCCACTGGCTAGTCCTTACTGCTGCCCAAGAACAAAGCTTTCCTGTTATCATTGGCTGGACCTCAAGAACTGCCCCCATCCTCTGTGTTATCTGTGTGCCTGGAACTCATCCACTGCCTGGTACGCACAGGAAGCCCAACACATAGCTGATGGATGAATGAACTGCCCACTCACTCCAAGCCAACTTAGTTCTGGTTTTCTGACTATGAGAGAGATGCTGGGTGCACGCCAGCCAGGGTTAATGTTTGCAGATTCCCACCCAGACAGAAGGAGTGGGGGGTCTGCCAAGGCCACCTACATCACGGACGTCAGGATTATCTGTGCGCTTTGGTGATGTGAGTTATTGCTCATTGGGGGAATGGGCAGATCCACTAGCAGCAGGAAATCCACTGTAAAGATAAACTTTGGAAGAGTTCAGACCTGCACATTCTTGACAAGAGACAAACACCACATGGAAAAAACAGACTACTTATCAAGGGCCAAGACAGGACACAACAGCTAGTGTACCCAGCCAGGACATAAATGCTAGGTGAGGGGTGGTGGCGGCTCACATAGGACTCTTGCCGCAGTTCAGAGGGGTCCTGGAAGCATGACTCTTTTAACTTTTTATTTATTTTTATGTATGATAGTATTTTGCCTGCCAGTGCCTGTGGAGGTCAGAGGAGGGTGTTGGATCTTTTGGAACTGGAGTTACAGACAGTTGTGTGGCCTGCCCTGTGGGTGCTGGGAACTGAACCCCTACCCTCTGCAAGAGAGTTCTTAACTACTGAGCCACCTCTCCAGCCCCCACCCTCACGCTTCTTTTGTATGTATGTGTTTGTGTGGTACACATAGGTCTGTATGTAGGTTCAGGAGTGTAGGTGTGGGTACATATGTGCACATGTGTGTGTGTGTGTGTGTGTGCCTGAAGTTGTGAAGTTGACACCTGGGGTCCTCAGTCACTTTCCATCTTATTCAAGTGAGCACAAAGGTCAGATACAGGCTGGTCTAGTTAGCCAGCTTCCTCTTGGTCCGGAGACCCCCCGCCCCTGCCTCTGACGGGCTGGCACACGTAACCAGCGCTTACCAGTTAGAACTCTCAGTTTTTGAAGATCTGAACTCCAGTGCTCGCATTGCATAGCAAGTATTTCATACACTGAGCCATCACCCCGATCCAATTACTCATTCCTTAGTGGCACAGTGCATTTTCTAACTATTCCTCTTCCTAGCCCACAAGTAAATGGAGATGCCGGGACCCAGCACAGCGTGTGCAAGGGCTGCTGAGTGGACCCGGGGCTAGGCTAAGGCTCTGTTTCTGCCTCTGCTTCCTGTCTCCCTTCTCCTTGGGTGCAATGTGGGTGTGGGCCACGGCTATGGTGAGGTAATATGCAACACTGGAAATGGCCAGCAGACAGGGGTCTTCCATTCATAGCCTGTTGACCACTGTCTTGGCCCTCAGCTGAAGTGGAGTTCAGCACATTCACTCTGCTAGCATTCTCTACTTGCTGGCCATACCCTAACTAGTTCTTGTATTTAATCTTTGGAACTGTGCTTATGAAAGTGTCAGCATCACACCCACCTCAGAGGCGGAGAAATGAAGGCATAGAAAAGTAAAGCAAGGGCTAGAGAGGTGGCTCAGTAGGTAAGAGCACTTGCTGTGCACACATGAGGATCTGAGTTCAAATCCTTACAGCCCATGTTAAAAAACAAAAATCTAGATATCACTCTGCACACACCTGAAGCCCAAGCACTGTTATGGGCAGAGACAGGAGGGTCACTGGAGGTCCAGGCCCAGTGAGAGACCCAAAGGAATAAAGAAGAAAATGATAGAGCTAGACATCTTCTCTGGCCCTAGTTGTCTCCATTTTTTTTAACCTATGTGTGTATCATAGAGATACACATCTGCACATACCTACACACCTGCACACACATGTACACACACATAAACACACACACACAGAAAAAGAAGTTAACACATACAAGGTGCCTTCTTGAACGAGCAGTGTGGCTAGAGGCTAGAGGCAACGTCTAAGGACAGTTTCATTTGTAAACATTCCGCCCCTCAGTTTGGAAGGCACAAACACAGTCTTCAGTTTTGAGGGAGTTTAAAAAAAAAAAAAAAAAAGGACTCTAGGTGAGACAAATATAGGAGATGGGGAAATAGAAGGACCCAGAGGGTCCTAGAAACCTACAAGAAGAACATCGTGATGGGTGGATCGGGGCCCAGGGGGGTCTGCTCAAACTATTGCACTAACCAAGGACAATACAAGTAGTAAACATCGAACCCCTACTCTGATCTAGCCAATGGTCAGGACATTCTCCACAGTTGAGTGGAGAGGGGGACTGACTCTGGCATGAACTCTGGTGCCCCATATTTGACCACCTCCCCTTTGTGGGGAGGCCTGGTGGCACTCAAAGAAAGAATAAGCAGGGTACCAAGATGAGACTTGATAGTCTATGACCATATAGTGGGGGAGGAGGTCCCCTCGGTCTTAGACCTAGGGGAGGGGAATAGAGTGAAAGTGGGAGGGAGGGAGGAACGGGAGGATACAAGTGATGGGATAACAATTTAGTTGTAATCTGAATAAATAAAATAAAATAAAATAAAATAAAGGAGACAAAAAGGCAAGAAATTCTTCCCAAGGTTGTGCAACAGGTAAACAGTCAAGCTTGGATTTGAACCCAGGCCTATGCTCTCAATGGCTTGCCTTGAGAGTAAAAAGGCTGGGTATCAGGAACTTCGTGGTGAGAACGGAGGGAGGGCATTTCCTTCCTTCACTTCACTGAGGACACATGAATACAGCCAGAGTTCAACCCGGGTGCACAGGGCCTCTGTGCAGGGGAGGACAGGGCTGTGCCCGACTAAGCTTATGTGTTTCCCCAGGGTGGAAGTTCCCAGGCCAGATGGTGCTTGAGCCTGTGCAGGTCCTGAGCAGCCACAGCAGCAGGTGCCTCAGCCACAGTGTTTCCAGTCAGATAGCACGAGAACAGCGAGCTGGTGGCCTGGTAGGTCTCCCTGGTAACGATAACCCTCGCAGGCATGCTGGCTCTCTGGGGCAGCTCTCTGGTGCCAGAGACGTGCCACTTACTTCCCAGGGTGGCTTCATGGCCTCTGGCTGTGAGAACAAAAGGAGGAGACCCATGGCTGTTACCGGATGACTGCAAGCAAAACCAGCCTGTTCATAATTGTAGGATGAAAAGTGTTTGAAGCCGAGGCACCTGCCCTGTGCCTGCAGGGAGGTGGCTCATGGTGGGGGCTGGAGGAGTTTATAGCCTCATTTTTGCACAGCAACGGGAACGTGGGAGGGGGCCCTCATGGGAGATGTGGCCACCAAGATCCCAGCCCTGAAGGAGTCCTTGAAAGGCCTGGCCGGGGGAGGCTCTTCACAAATGCTTTACACTCCATTTTTGGCAGGGAGCTAATCTCACTGGATTGGTGGAACCCTCTCCCATCCAAATCTCCGACTGCTTCTGCCCTCCGCCCCCACCCTGGGTTTCATGTAGCCCAGTCTGGCATTGGATTTGATATATAGTTGAAAGATGACCTTGAACTTTAGGGTCTCCCGCCTCCACCTCCACCAAGTGCTGAGATCGGAGACGTACGGTGCTAAGGACTGACCCAGGACTCCATGAACGATAGACACTACCAACAGAATGGCACCTTCAGCCCCAGCTGTCTCTTGCGTCTCGTTCATACCCAGTTACTCCCGGCGGACTCACACTCCACTCCATAGCCACAGAGATTTCCAGCAATATTAGCTTTCTCCCATAACCATGAGTCCCCCTCAAGAAACACCTCCTCCAAGAGAGACACCCAGCTGGCGATGGTCTGGAAGTTGTGAACACAGCCCTCGCCCCTACGGCTTTGGAGGGCAGGGTATCCAGGCCTTGTGACACCTCTCCACCTGAAGTATAAAGTCCCCAAAGCCAAGGCACAAATGCCACCTTAGCCCAGCCCCTGCTAGCAAAGAAAGTCAACTGTGGCACTCGCTCGCGTTTGTCCCTGCTGAGAAAAGCAATGGTAACAGTAGCGTTAAGACTAGAATAAGATCTGGAGCGACCCACACTGCTGACGAGGCGTGCCCACGGCCAGCTGGAAGTGTGAGTGAGCGACTGGATCCTGGTTGTAGAACAAGGGTGAAAATGTGACCTCTGGTCTCAGAGGTCAGGCTAAAAGGTCACCATGCTATTGTTATTTCTTCCAGGTCAGAGGCAGTGTTTACCAGGAGAGAGAGTATCAGTGCTCTCCTGATCCATGGGCATCACCATCTACTCACAGATCAGTGATATGAGAAACCATCCCTAAACTCCCCCGGATTCCAGAACACAACAGTGGTCCACATGCGTGCCGACATTTCTGCTCTAATTAGCATCTCACAGGTAAGAGGTCTACACCCTGCTCCCCCATTCCCTGCCCCCACCGTCTTGGGAATGCATACGGGCTCTTTTAGCTGTTTAGAAGAAAGTGCTCGCTGGATTCTTACTTCCATCCTGCCTGAGTGTACACACGGACCTTCTCACCTGCTTTCCCCTTCTTTGTCAGCTATCATTTTTCTAACTTACAAAGGGCATCTCTTATAGGACATCTACATGTCTAGCTTTATTTTTCTACAGTATTTTAAATGTCTATAAATATTACAAGCATCAGCCTAAAAGAAAAGAATGTTTTATACTTTATAAGTATTGGGGGGGGGGGCAGTGTGCATCGCCCTAACACGTACGTGGAGGTTAGAAGACAACTGTGGGAGTCAGTTCTCTCCTTCTACCCTGTGGGTTCCTGGTGATTGAACTTAGGCTGTCCAGCTTGGTGTCAAACACCATTCCCCCACTGAGCCGTCTTACCAGTCCCAGAATCTGCTTTTCTGTGTTTTCCTATTATACAGGCTTATCCTTTCTATTCTAACAGCTTTACATTATTTATGGTAAAATGTGAACATTTCTTCAAACAGAAAATTTCCAAGACCGTTAGGTAACATCAAAATAGTCATCACGTAGATTCTGCAATGAGATTTTCTTCTCCTTGCTTTCTTCCCTATAGCCTATCCCTCTCCATGCACTCACCGAGCCATCCATCTATTCTCCCATCCCTGCACACATCGTCCATGTGCTGACTATCTATAGACCTATTCCTCCATCCCCCCATCTAGTCACCCATCTACCTATTTAGCAATTTATCTTACTTCTTGGTGCATCTCAACTCAACTGCAGAGTCAGTATGTTTCCTCTCAATTACTTCAGGGAAAGAGTTTAGAAGTCAATATTCAAACCTTAAAATTTTTTAATTTAATTTTTAAAAATCTTTCTTAATTTTTATGGGTATAAATGTTTTACATGCATACATGTTTGTATACACATGTGCTCCTAGTGACCAGGGAGGCCAGCTCATCCCTGGAACTGGAGTTACAGACATGTGGGTGCTGGGAATTGACCCTGGGTCCTTTGGAGGAGCATCCAGTGCTCTTAGTCACTGAGCTATTCTCTGGAGCCCATCCCCCTTAAATTCTGATCTACTTACTTCTCTTGATCAGATATTTTCCAGGTACATTTTATATAGGCTGAAGTCCCTATCTTGTAGGTGTGTGTGTGTGTGTGTGTGTGTGCGCGCGCGCGCGCGTGTGTATACACGCACACATGTGCACCCACACAGTTGTGACTCAAACTTAGTCTTAGCTAGATCTCTGGCTTCCCCAGGCATGTGTAGGCCAGAGGTCAGCACTTTAGGTACTACTGTTCCTCAGCAGCTGTCTACTTTATATTTTGTTGTTTGAGACAAAGAGTTCTCACTCGGACTTGGGGCTCTTAGGTAAGGCTAGCTTAGCTGGCCAGTAAACCGCAGCAATCCCCCTCACCCCCACTTTTCTAGTTGCCCCACGTCTCCAGGCACCCCACGTCTCCAGTGCAGGGATTACAAATGCACACTATTACACTTCTTTGTTTTGCTTTCTATTTGTTTAACGTGGGTGCTGGGGTTGAACTGGGCCCCCTCTAAGCACATATATCCATATATGTCACTTGATGCGACAAATTGCAACATCCTCGGCTTTACTTAATCATTTTCTCCATGTCAGTGGCCCTCTCCTGCTCTGTGAACCTTCAGTTTTCTGGTTGGCAGCTCAGTGTTCAGGGTCACCAGCAGGGGCTCCTAACCAAGGGAGGGGTCCTGGCTGGGTGCCCTTCCTCCCTGCAGGAGAGAAGTCATAGATTCTTCCAGGATTCATAACGGGGTGTCACAAGAATATCACACTTATAGAGGAGGAATGAAGGAAGTCACAGGCAAAGCTAAAACGCCTGGAGCCGGTTAGAATCTACATGTGGGAAGAAGCAGAGCTAAAATATATCCACAGAGCATCATCCAGAAGTATTAGTCCATTTTTATCATGTTCTTCCTTTTCTTTTAGTAGCTTAGTAAGGGGTTCCCGTATTGTAATAATAGCTACATTTTAAACTACACACCAAGACCTTTCTGAGTCCACGTTCATGACACTGCACAGCCCAGTATTGATAGTGTTTTGTAGCCATAGCTCCTGAGTAATGGAGCTGAATATGAGCCCAGGCATCTGGTCCTGAGACCACATATGTAGCCATGATGCACAGACCACACCTCTAACCATGATGCACAGACCACACCTCTAACCACTGTGCACAGATCATGCATTTAACCTAGTCATTGGTTCCAAGGCCACTTATTTAACCACAATACCCAGCCCATACACTGAACCCTTGCACCTGGTCCCAGAGCATGCAGCTCACCTCTGTGCACGCAGTGCTCCCCTAGAGAAGCAGGTGGCAGAGAAGGAGACCACACCGTCTCTGTGGTTCTGTGACGTGGTACATTCAAGGGATTTTTCAAGCCTGTCTATGCTGTCCTTCTGCGCATGTATCTCAGGAGACACATCCCTCAGAGGCCTGGCACCAGAAGGGGCTCAGAAGTCATTAGGAAAGTGGTGGCGACACCATCCCCAGGTAGTCTCACGCATGTCCCATTGGTTCTGTTTTTGGGGAGCCATGATGAATATATCCGGTTTGTCTTTCTTCGCTGGCCATGAAGGAGAACACTTCACCTCCTCCCTCCTCCCTGAGAGGACAACTTTCTCCTGTGAGTCACAGGCATCTAGCCTAAAGTAACTTTGGAAAAGCAAAACAAACTGAAACACACGAAAAGCAAGGCAGGATCCTGGAAGGTTTTGCAACAGTCAGGTCAGGAGTGGGCTGGCATTCAGTGGACTGGGACTAGGCTCTGGCATCCACAGGACTCTTTATGGCTTAATCTCAACTCCCTGCTTCCACTGCACCCCTACAGTGAATGCATTTGCTGCTGCTGATTTTTACACTTCAGCATTTCTACCAGACACATTTTTGAAATGAAATTATGAGTTGATAAGGTTTACAAACATAAAACGGAGTCAAAAGGCTGAGAGGGGAAGGCCTTTGGGGAGACAGTACCCCCTGGGACCAGCCTGACTTGGTGGCTGGGAGAGCAGTGGACAGCCTCAAGTTCCAAGAGGAAAATTACAGCAACAACAGGATCCTCCTTGCCTGCCAGACTTGGTGGTTTCTCGAAGGAGCCAACAGCATAAGTCACTAATCCAGTGTTAAAGGCTGAACATGGGCTGAGCAGTGCCACCCAGTACTTGCCCAGTGGGAAGAATTCCAGCCAGGGCTTCAGACAGCAGCTGTCAATCTACCTAATGACAAGTATTTGCACTCAACAGGTGCCACAGCCAGGGACCACTTGAGGTCAAGCGAGGCATCTCTAAGGGCCTGACGTGCCTGCTGCCGAGCCTGCCTGAAGTTTATTCACTCAGTTGGGTTTCACAGGAGCCACTGTGGAGCCAGGATGAACAAGGTCTCACCAGCCCCACTTTACAGTAGAGAGATGTAGCTGGGTCTCAGAGGTGAAACTACCAGAACCTGATCTGTGTCCAGCATGACTTTAAGTACGTCACACTAGCAAACCTCACAACCACCAGAACTCAGGGAACTGAGGCACAAACGGCCGAGCATGTGCTCAAGGTCACAGCACACAGGAAGGGAAGGAACTGCCATCTGAATGTGGACAGCTCAGCCCTGAAGCACAAACTCACCTAAGTTGACATGGCTAGGCCAGGCGTGGTGGCGCACGCCTTTGAGCTCAACGCGAGGGAGGCAGAGCCAGGCTGAGCTCTGACTTTGAGGACAGGGTGAGTTCCAGGGCCACCAGGGCTACATGGAGAAACCTTGTTGTGCCACAGCTACACAGCTAAGGGTGGGCAGGTCAGGTCGTTACCACATGGTCTTTCCCATGCTTTATCTGAATTGTTCCTTGCTGCCACCTGTCTCCAAAACGTAGGGCCTTGTCTGGTACCTTCTATCTCCCTTGTGGGGACATGAGACCTCTCCTGGTGCCACCTCAACCCATGACCACCATGGCCACAGATAAGAACAATTCTGTCCGTAGACAGCAGTTTTTTCCCTCAGCCTGTCATCGTCAGAAAGCCCATGAAGGTAATGGATACATATGAGACAAGGCCAGGCATTCCTCTGTCACCAACTCTGAGGTCAGCAAAAGAGAGACTACTGTGCCCAGCACCTGTCCCTGTGCAGAGGCGGAGACAAGGAACACAGGGCCAGCTCTGCCTGATGACAGCTAGTCCACAACCACCCACCTACCCACCCACCCAGAGCCCTAGCAGGTAGCTCGGAGAAGGTGGCAGGAGCCATCTGCTGGAATGTGCCTCTCTTCTTCATCACCTCCTCTTCCCAAGTCATGCTTGACTTTATTGGTGCATGCGTGTAGAACTGAACATCTGGGATATGTCAGGAGGGGTAGAGAAGCGAAGCAGGCAGGCCATTGGCCGCGCCGGGGCTTTGAGCACACGGCTCCTTACACAGGCTGTCAGTCTCTGGGTGAGGGTGACTCCTATTGCTATGGGTATGGAAGGAATGTCCACAGAACTGTTCATTAAGACACCTTGGTGGCACATGATGCCCACTGTGTAAAGATTTTAAAAAGGACAGCTCATCTCTGTTTTGTCTTCCTGGAAGGGAGCTCTTTATATAAAACCAGTATGTTGACCTTTTAATGGAGTAGGGAGGGTCCAGGCCATCTCATTTGGGGACACAGGGATCCCAGCAGTCTTCACTGCTTAGGGCAGACACACACAGCATCATCAGGATGGTGAATGGGTCCCACCTGGAGCTTGAGTACACAGGAGGTTGCTGGATGAGCTACTCTTGTTCCTGTGAGTTAGTTGCCTGGTGTCCTTAGCTGCAAGTGTGTGTATCGTCTGATCTGTACATAAGAGAACTCAGATTAGAGTCAGTACATGTATGTATGTATGCATGTGTGTGTGTGTGTGTATGTATTGTAAAGGTCCAGTTAGCAAATGTTTTATACTCTTTTCTTAACCTCAATTGCTGGCTTCCATTATTCAGAGTCTCTCCTCATAACCCTTGCCCTTAGTGGGTTTAAGAAGGATATTTAAGTGAGCTCAAAGGCCATCAGTAATATCTGAATTGCAAGGACGTCCCTGATGGTCCTTCTGCATGGCTCATTCTTCATCTATCCCAAGCGTCAAGATACCTTCCCATCCCACTCTATGACCCTGTGGCGTTCCCCTTTCTTTCTGTCTTTGTTTCTCCTCTCTCCCCTCCCCTTTCTCTCTCCCTCCCTTCCTTTCCTGTTCTTAGTGCTTACTACAATTATACATCTACTTTGTTTTTGTTAACCATTTCTCTCCCCGTCTCTTCCCAGAGGATATAAGCTTTTGCCTCTCTATTCAATTCAGGGGCTGTCCCCAAGGACTGAGATTATCTTTGACCCACGACACAGGCCCATATACATTTGCATATTGAGTACACAAGTCAAATCCAATGAGATCTTTGATGGATGCAGAGACTAAGTGAACTACAATGGGCATTAAAGCCCCAGGGGTGCCATCTTATTAAAGACAGCCACCTATGTTACAAGGTGAGAGACAAGCTAACTCAAGGGGCGGGGATTATTTCGTCTCCCTGCTCCAGCTGAGGTCACTGCAGGTAAGGGCATAAATCCAAGATATTTATCTGAGAAACAGTAGGACTAAGTTTCAACCCCGATCCATCCCATGCTGGGGCAAAGCTACCAACCAGAACTCTTGTGCAGTTTTGTCAGTTTAGTCTGAACACTGATTATTGGCCATTGGAAAAGCTGAGGGGCAGAGATGTGTCTCTGAACTTTGCAAAACAAACAGGGTGGGCGATATTATGACCCAATAAATGTAGGTTTGGTAAACAATTGGTTTCAGGACACAGCCTGGGGTGAGAGAGTAGAAAGAATCAAAGATGCAATAAAGTGTGGGAGGGAGTCACTTTTTACAAACGTTATGCCTAGGCTTAGCTAGGGAAAACAAACTAAGACGTCTCAAAGCCAATGAGAAGTGTCAGCAAATCCTCAGGTCTTCCAAGGGCAAAGCCATCACCCACTCACTGCACCTGGATCTGTCGTCTGGGGGTGGCATGTACAAATCTGGTACCCAAGCCACAGAAAGCAGCTGTTTGGGAAAAAGTCCCTCATCCTGATGCTCTAGCTAGCTAAGCCCAGAGTGTCTGCATATAGACACCTTTCCCAGCAAAGAAAGAGGAGGCACGGCAGACAAGCGGCGAAAGGAGAGGTGATGTGAGCTTTTCACACATGCTTTCCCCGCCAGAGAACTCAGCCCCCTTTGAGGAATGTAATCTTGACCAAAGTTGTGGCTAGTACAAAAGAAGCAAGAAATTTACTTAGAAGTTCTCAATAACTCCAAGTGGGTCAACTTGCACCATAAAGTGCTTTATAATTAAGATGCTTTTGAAACTGTAACTAGACCACAGTGTCTAGACATCAGGAGGCTCCAACGCACATCATCCTTCCTTGCCACCCACAGTTGTCATGTGGCCCTAGCCTACAGCCTGCCACAAAACACATTCTATTTTCTTTCTGAAAATACCTTGAAGGGCGCGTATCTGGAAGGCATCTCACAGCCCACTGGCAGGTGTGCCTGGAATTCTTTCACCAACGCCATGCCTGAGCAGCGAGAGTACCTGCTCTCTGGAGCAGGCCCTGGTGTCCCCTTAGATGGCCACATAGAGAACGTAGGACTTCCACGTTCCGGGTGTATTGTGACACTGCTGTGACTATCTGGTTCAAACTGAGTGGAGGCACTGGGTGGACAAAGTAAGGGAGGGCACAGATCAAGCCCTCCTGAACTGTGAGAAGAAACCAAGCCATTTGGATGCACCCAGCCACACACCTGACGCCGACCACCAGGCAAGCGGAAGGAAAAGCACGTCCATCATTCATTCGCTTCTTCATCCTACAAACACTCAGATCAGCGCTCTTCAAGGCATCCTGTTGGTTGCCAGGGAACCAGAAATGCACAAGTCATGTTTCCTGTCTACAGTTCCTTCCAGTTCAGCAAGGAGACACAGCTACCTAAGCAAAACAGAACTTAGCCACCTCGCACACCAAGGGCTGTGGAAGAGAGGCCTCCGCTGAGTGGGAAGGAATGGAGGGGCAGGAGGAGTCGTGACCTAAAGAGGCCAAGTGCACACATGTGGTCCAGAGGGAAGGGGGAGGAAGTCAAACCACAGAGCCTCAGAGTGGGTGTGGTGGGGCTGTGAGCTGAGACTGCAAATCTAGAGGAAGGACACGTAAGCAAGTGGTGGGGGGGAGCAGGGTGTAGGCAAGCACCGAGGCGCTCATGGAGGCATGGGGGGCACAGCACCTGTAACTCTGACACTGGAGGAAGCTGAGGCTGGAGGATCACGAGGTTGGGGATAGCCTGATCTATATATTGAGGTCTTGTCTCAAGCATATCTCCAACACGGGATGCAGTCAGATGTGGACCCATGGGAGAAGCGAAGAAAGGCGAAGAAGTGACATGGAGCCTAGCCAGGGGGACCCTGGGAAGCTCAAACTATATGGACAAGGAAAGCCCCCACAGGGAACCAGCCCCAGGCCTCTGGTGGAAGTGAGGGAACTACACATGCTGGCAATACAACCATGCCAGGGAACACCCAGTTCTCTCTCCTAACAACTGGGAAGCAGGGCTGATTCCCACCCTAGGAAGCGCAGTGCAGAAAGCCAGTCTTCAAAGCCACGTGCCACCATGCCAGGAGCAGCAGAGTCAACTCCAGCCTGGTTTAGATGGTTTAGATAGTGGGACCACTGTTCACCACAGCTTTTAGGGGAGGCACGGGGCTGCCACTGCCTCGCCTCTATCTTGTGCTCTTTACTTTGCTTTCATCCTAGGGAAGAAATGCACGCTCTCGCCCAGTACAGATCAGTCTAGTTTTACCCTTAGAAAGGGCACCGGCCAGGATGTGATCACTGAAGCACTTGATTCAAAGAGAATTATCTTACAGAGGTTCCCTTTGATTACGCAGTTGTTTTGAATACAAGTTTTATAAACAGAGTGACAGAAACCAAAAAAATACCCCAAACCAACCAACCAACCAAAAGACAACAAAAACTTCAGCTCCGTGGGAATAGACCGAAGTGGGAATACGATCATGGGAAGAAGTTGGAGGTGTCACTGAGAGATCAAGTGTGAGGCCCTGGGCTTCACCCCTACCTCAGTGCTGGGAAGGAAGGGAAAGCAGCAGGGGGGAGAAGGGGGAGAGAGGAGAATCTCCCCTCCCACCACAGACAGGACCCTCTCTTGCTTGAGTAAAACAGAGGAGAGGTTCATCCATCAGAGGCAGAGCAGAGGAAGGGACCAGCCCATCAGTGCTCATCAGAGCAGAGGAAGGGACCAGTGCATCAGTGCTCATCACAGCAGAGGAAGGGACCAGTGCATCAGTGCTCATCACAGCAGAGGAAGGGACCAGTGCATCAGTGCTCATCAGAGCAGAGGAAAGGACCAGTCCATCAGTGCTCATCAGACCACTCAGACTCCCTGGCCTACTGGTCCTCCCAAAGACCCAGCCTTAGCATTTTGGGGAGCAGATCCAGGAGGGCAGGCTGGGCCCCAAGTCTCTCAGCCATCATGCCAGGGGCCTTCTGCCCACCCAGTTCCAAGAAGCTGCAACTCCTCACCTCTAAATTGGCTACTACTGAAAGAAACAGCCCCCACCAACTGCACAGCTAACCCACTGTCACCTTCAGGCATAGCTCAGCTCTGTGCAGTGAGAGGCCATTTCTTCGGTTTGTCTGTTTGTTTTTGCATGTGTATATGTGTGTAGCAGCATGCATACATACATGAGTATATGTTTATGCATGTATGCGTACGTGTGTATGGGGTGCATGTGCATGCGGATGAGTGCACATAGGGGCCTAATGTTGAAGGAAGGCGTCTTCTTCAATCCATCTGTGCTTCATGTACTGAGGCAGCACCCTTTGCTGAACCTAGAGCTTACCAACTTCAGCTATTTTAACTAGCTAGCTGGCCTGGGGGTCCATGTCACTGTCTCCCATGTGCTAGGATCATAGACAGGTGGCTGCATGTGCCCAGCATTTGCCTGTGTGCCAGAGATCTGAAATTCAGGCCTCATACTTGCCCAGCAAATGCTTTCTTTTCCCCACGTTCCCAGCCACCCCTGTGTTATTGATTTCACTCGCAGATGAGAAAACTGGACCCAAGACTGAAAGTCTATCTGTGTTCTTTCTACTCTGTGACAGGTGGAATGATGAGTCTGTGGGTTAAAAAAAAAAAAAAAAAAAAAAAAAAAAAAAAATATATATATATATATATATATATATATACACACACACACACACATATATACATATATATATATATATATATATATATATATATATATATATATATATATATATATACACATACATACATACACTAAAGGGGAAGCTTACAGATAATACTTGCTACATGTATGAATCCAATGCATATGGAAGGGCTTTGTAAGTTATAATGCTTTTTACAAGTGAATCAACCCTGGCAATCAGTGGACCTGACAGATGCTCATCTTGCTTCTTAAAAATGTTTGTGTGTGTGTGGGGGGGGGAGATGGTGAGATATGAGCATGTCATAGCATGCACAATGAGGTCACAGGACAACTTGCAAGAGTCAGTTCTCTCTTTCCACAATGTGGGTCCCAGGAATCGAACTCTAGGTCATCGGCCTTGGCAGCAAGTGCCTTTACCCACTGAACTCCCTCACTGGCCCTGTTCCTTACAAACGAGCGTTATCAAATTGACCTGCAATACACAGAACTGACTGTTTTCTTAAAAGGCAACGGACCTACTTTCAAAGGGTTGAAGGCTCAATTAAAGAGTCTAGTCTGTTTTCAACTAAGCCAACAGGAAAACAAAAAAGCTCCCAATCCACATCTGACCTCTTCTCCTGGCCCGAGTAAGCTAGTCTGGTTTGTTTTGTTTGCTTTTGAAACCCACGTCTTAAAAGCTCTGAGGAACGCTTTGCCACTTCCGAGGTTTCCAGTAATGGCGCAGACCCCAGTGAATCCCATAAACCGAAGCTGCTCCTTGGGCTGTATAAATGGATGGCTTCCACTGCCTCGAGTCAGTGTGGAGGGTAGAGGGTGAGGGGAGATGGGGGTGGGGGGGGTGTTAGGGGTATAGGGAGGGTGGAGGGGTGGGGTTAGGGAAGAGAGCTTTCACAGTGCCAGGGGCCAGGGAACCCAACAAGGAGAGCTGGACCAACTAACTAGTTCTAGGACCCCACTGCTGAGCACCTACTGTGTGCCAAGGAGGTATCTGGTATGTGAAGATAGTGTAAGATGTCAAAGGCTCTACAGCATTTTGAAAACAAAGTCAGCACTACAGGCTGGCCTTGGGGCTGGTGCTCAATTTGAAGCCTTTTGTGGGATGCACAGTAGGGTAGCATAGTGCTGTCTGTGCTTCCTCCAGAACCCCGAGATTCTCCTCTTTTGTACTTTATTTATGGGCTGGGACATCGTTGTCCTGGGGAGTTGAAGATCACAGCACAGGACAGAGACCCCAATAGCCAGAACCAAACACCCAGCTATGAACTGAAAGCTAGAGTGCTGCTCTGCTTCAGGCCCCGTGGCTCCACCTTCCTACCTATGAACCGCTTGCATCACACATGATTGCATCACACACGACAGTGCTGCTGGGAGCTTCCTGTTCCGTCCCAACCAGAGCAGCAGACAACAGCCTCAGCAGCTTAGACCAAGAAGGATACAAACCCAGACGGGTCAATCATGGGGAGGCAGCTCCAGATCGGCCAGCAGGGGGGATAGTCCCTCTAGCATGAAATGATAGGAATGGGTTTTATCCCAATAGTAGCTACTTATTGCTGGCATCTGTGACAGTGCAATCTCTACCCATCCATCCATTCTACTATCCAGCTATCGACCATAAATCGATCGATCTATCACCCAACCATCTCCTTCCCCACCCCCCTCGCAACCCATCCATCCACCTATCCTATCCCATCTGCCAATCTATCTATCTATCCTTATATCTATCCACAATCCATCTATCCAGCCACTCATCATTTACCCGCTCATCTGTCATCCAATCAATTATTGTCCTTGTTAAATAAAAGTTAATAGTTATTTTAAGACTTTAAGAAAAAAAAAGTTGCATTATTTTGCAAGCTCCAGAGGACCACATGGGAGGTGAGAGACTGGGCTGGGAAAGGGAGAAGGCAGGCAAGCCACAGGCAGACGCCTAGGATGCCCACCACCCATGGAAATCGTGAATTTAGGCAGAGCAGGCAGGGAGTCTTCTCACATGGAACCTTTGTTTCCTCCTCTAGAAGTAGAGCTCCGGTACCCCAGAGGCTGTGCACATACAGTATCCCCTGAGACTCGACAAGGAATTCAGAACTGTAAATCCCAGAATGAGGGAGTTGCCCCTGCCATTACTCACCACTAAGAAAAGCTTGCCCAGTGCTCCCACCCAGCAGGCTGAGCAATGGACACCAGCTCACTATTAAGTCAGTGGAAACACAGAAAGGCCTGGCGTAAGGCTTGGGAAAATACAAAGCTGGGAGTCTGCGGAGCCTCTCAGAAAAGCCCAGTTTCTTCACAAATGACACCTCCTGCAGAGAAGACACTATGGGACACCCAGGAGCCAGGAATCCTAAAGAAGGGAAGCCTGGTCTCCTCAGGTGACCCCTGAACTGGAACTTTGACAGAGGCAGCTGGCGGGCACCTCTGCAGGGCTGCAGTGACATTCTGGCTAGAGGCAAACACCTATGCTCAGCCCCTAAGGGAGAAGTCATCACAAAGCAGCCCCCAGGCAGCAGGAAGCCACAAGGGGTTCTGCTGCACAGCAACAAAAGGCAAAGGCCATAGCTGTAACTCACACAGGGCCACTGGTCCTGGATACTTAATTATATCAACTTATCTAGGCTTCCAGGTTCCCTGTTAGGTGGGTGCTATTATCAACCTCACTTTGCAGTCAAGGCACAGAGAAGTTAAGTAGCTTCCCTTGGTCACAGGACCACAGCAGGATATGAACCCAGGCTCCTGTGGCCCCATAGACCACGCCCCCAGCCACGCCTCCACAGCCACTCTGATACCTCACTGCAGATGTGGGAGCATCAAAGGCAGCTCTGGGCATGCCTTCCTCTCTGTATTGATGCAGGGTGGTTCTTCTCACCTCAGCAGCCCACAGCCAGCATCCTGCCCATGGTACTTAACACCTTGAATACACTATCAGCCTTTCTTGTCTTGGCTCCATCTCAGAAATGCTGGCTTCTTCACATTGCATTCTTTTGCAAGCTCCAGAGGACCACATGGGAGGTGAGAGACTGGGCTGGGAAAGGGAGAGGGCAGGCAAGCCACAGGCAGACACCTAGGATGCCAAGCCTCTGGGCATCATTTTAAGGAGCAGCAGAGCAACAAGGACACGCATGCTCGCAGACTCTAGAAGTCAAGTTGAAAGAGAGCGTGCTCCAAAGGACAGGACAGCTCCAGAAGTGAAAAACAAAAACCGCCATACAAGTCATCTGAGCCCAGTGACCACAAAGACTTTTTTTTGATTAGGGGATTAATTAAAGGGGAAAAAAAAAAAAAAAACCAGAGTCAGGATGTGGTTTTCTAACAGCATGAAGGCCTGGCCCCACCCATGGAGTCTCAGCATCCTGTACAAAGAAAGCATTCCATCATTTTAGCACCTTTCCACAGGACAATAGGCTACATTTTTCCACCTAAGAATTGTTGGCTTGAATCACAGAAGGAGAGTCAGTGAGTATAGCTGTGGCTCAGCTGGGTCCCTGAGGACAATGACTAATGGTTTTTCCAGTCCTGATATCTGCTGGTCTAGATGCTGAACCTAAGGGCTGGTCTTAGAATACGGTGCCTTAAAGACCCCCTTCCAGGTACTGTGGGAGCAAGAGGACCAATGTACACACCCCCAAGCCCTGAGCTCTGGCAGGAGGGGGCAGGAAAGCAAAGGTGAATAGTTGGAGGGTCAGAGAAGCCTGGGAGTCTGTTCTCACTGCTGCTGTGGGAAAGGGGAACTGGCTGTGCATGGAGGCCTTGCCTAGAAATCAGCTGGCTGAGATGACATCTGTGCAACAAAAGACCATCTACCACTAGCACACAGGTACCATGGCTGAGATCTTCCCTGAGAAGTCACACGCAGGGGCTAAAAGATGCAGTGACAAACCCACAGAGGACACAGACAGGAGAAGAAAGACGACAGTGACTTTAGAAGTAAAACAGGCAGGAAAAAAAGTTTAACCGCACTGTGCCTAACTCCACACACAGAACTGGACTCAAAGTGGCCCGGAGATCTAAACTTTATGGTTTTATGAGAGAACAGAGGGTGGGGGATGGAGGTCAGCTGGTAGAGCTTGCCTGGAGATCCCAGCACTACGTAAACTGTGCTGCTGCACGGTGGTGGTGTGTGCCTACAATCTCAGCACTCACCAGGTGGGACAGGGGAAAAGTTGTTGACATCCTCTGTCTAGGTCCAGACAGACACTTGTGTTTAGGCAGTGACAAGAGATGAGCTTTAGATGAACAGAACAAGTCTTCCTGGAAGGGCCCAGCCCGTCCTGACCCTGGTGGCAGGGCTGGCTTCCTTCACTTTC